>NC_091124.1:145392612-145702404 GCF_040183065.1 Periplaneta americana | reverse complement strand
TAATTATCTCTATTCTCCACAATTGGATCCCGTAAGAATTTCAATTTTGCCTGTTTCCTTCTGTCTACTACAATGGAACAATCTTCATCAAACCATGGTTTCCTTTCCTTAGTTTCATGATAACCTCTGCTCTGCTCAGCTGCAATTTTCATATTATCTCGGATATTGTCCCACATGCTATTAACATCTAACTCTTCCTCAGCTTCTTCAGCAGTTCCTAAAGCAGCAAACCTATTTGAAATTTCAACCTGATAACGTTGCTTAGTTTCCTCGTCCTTTAATTTCAAAATATTGAATCTACTAATATTAGCTTGTTGCTCTACTCGCTTGGCTACTGAGTCTTTCTCTTAATTCTCCAATTTCCAAATAATGATCAGAATTACAGTCTGCCCCCCTGAAAGTTCGAATGTCTACTATACTAGTGTGCCTTCTTTTAGCTACCAAGATGTGATCTATCTGGTTATGAGTCATTCCGTCTGGAGAAGTCCACGTATATTTATGTATATCCTTATGGGGAAATGTTGTACTCTTTACAATTAAATTTTTTGATGTGGCAAAGTTGACTAACCTAACTCCATTGTCATTACTACTTACGTGTAGGCTCTATTTACCAATTGTTTATTTAAGAATATCCTCCTGTCCTACTTTAGCATTGAAATCCCCCAATAAAACTTTCATGTGATATCTAGGTAACTGATCAAAAGTGTGTTCCAATTCCTCATAGAAGCTATCCTTTATATGGTCGTCTTTCTCTTCTGTAGGGGCGTGAGCATTTATAACTACGATATCGCACCATCTACCCTTAAGTACTCAATACGATAACCTGTCACTGATAAATTCGGCCTTTTTTACTGCTGATTTTATTCTTTTATGTACAAAGAATCCTGTTCCTAATTGGTGATTATCGTTTCCTTCCCCATAAGTATTCGCCTATTTGTGATATG
Source organism: Periplaneta americana (assembly GCF_040183065.1). Classification (NCBI taxonomy): domain Eukaryota; kingdom Metazoa; phylum Arthropoda; class Insecta; order Blattodea; family Blattidae; genus Periplaneta; species Periplaneta americana. The sequence continues at coordinate 145,701,460 of NC_091124.1, read as the reverse complement.
CCATTCCCATCTAACCAACCTCTTGTACTCCCACAAAGTCTATTCTATATCTAGCTAGTTCTTTTGCTACTAATGTTACCCCTCCTGTTCTATAAAGTCTAGTTACGTTCCATGTACCAAATCTTATAACCTTTTTCCTTTGCTGTGGTCGTGCCGGAGAATCAGTCCCATTCCGATAATAATAATAATAATAATAATAATAATAATAATAATAATAATAGTAATAATAATAATAATAATAATAGATAATATACTTCTCATCCCAACGGTTTAAATTGTTTTGCCTGGCAACTTGAGATCTGAGGACGGAACTACGGCTGGACTGGAGAGGAAGCGTTGCGCCGCTGTGTTCTACTTTAACAAAACAAAGCGACGCTGTTTTATTCCGGAATTTACATAAGTGCACAGAAAAATAGTGAGAGATTTACATTGTAGTGCAAATTAGTTGTTTGTCCGCTGTTTTATAAATTACGATAATGTTAGTCACAGCTTCCCAAGGAGGCCGGATTTAGCTCCACCTTCCAAATTAAACCTATAAAACACTTTCTGATCCACGTAACTTATTGCAATTAGATGTTAATTCTGGATATTTTGAGTTTGTTAACTGCTCTCAGAATGTATAAATAATCCATTGCTGAGCACATTTAGTCACAGTGGTGACAAGAGTTCAGTGGAAAGCAAGAATCCTGGGGATGGATTATTGTTAATAGCTTGGTAATGGGCTACAGTAGAACCTCGGTTATATTTATTTAATTACATGTAAATTATCAATTCTGATCTGTACGTAATCGGTTTGTACGTAATTCCCTTTTCGTAAGCAATAACTTTATTTTGACCGATTTCGAATTGTACACTTAGATTCATAATGAAGATTCAATTTAATTTCACATAATTTGTCTTATGATTCTTAATATATTTTAATCACTTTCCACATATCTCGAGGCCTGCTGCGGGATACGGGGAACATACAGTAATTATATGCCATGTGTAGATGAAGATTGCTGCCTCTTTGCATCTATTATCTAAATATTACCGGACTTTATACCGATAAAACAGCAAACTAATACAACCCAGGCTCCGTCTTTACATGATGTAGAGTAGAGATGAACAAAACTAACTGCTGCTCTCGCTCGCTGTGTTCGTTGTATTTGTCTATCGAGTCTCATCTCGTCATTCTCGTGTGCTTTTGAGTCTCGCTCATCATTCTCGAAATAGCATTTGGACGGCGTGGAAAGATTTCGTAACTTTGAATAACGTACATTATTGAAATAGATAATATTATAAATGTTTAAATGAGACAAAAATACAAATCAGAACAGTATCTTAGTTATCAAAATGTTCTGGTTCTATTATATGATATCACCTATGGTTATATAGGCCTAAATATAAAAAAAAATTCTCAAATAAATTTGCATTTCTAAGAAACATAAAACATAACGTTAATATCTTTTTACTTGAGATTCCACACATTATTTCAAACATATGAAAAGAAAATTCCTAGCCTTTTAATAAGGACCTAGTAATTAAATAAAGACTGGGAATTGGATTATTATACACTGAAAAGTAGAGAGGATGTTTCAAATAGGCTACTTGATTGTTTATAAATATATAACCGTTGCCAAAGTAGATAAAAGTTCAGTCAGGTATAAACAACTGTGGCGATTCAAGGCCACTTGGCTATCGGGACTTCGGGAGTGATCAATTTCGAGGTCTCGAAACATTCACAAGTAGTCTTTACGTCAACGACGCGACGTATATTACATTGTCATGCGGGTTTTCGGCTTTGCGGGTGCTGTTAGTCTTGCTCTCTCGATCGTTGTTCGGAGTTAGGAAACACCATTGAGTATATAGGCATCTTCGTAGCGGATATTTCCCCTTATTGTTATATAACTGAAATAAGTTATTCACGTATTTCCTACCATGCGTAAAATAACAGAAGTAAACCTAGATACTGAAATTAGGGATTGCTTCTAATATAAACACTTTATAATGATTATAATTATCAATATACCTATACAGGGACATCATTTTATTTTTACTTCAATTTTTATTATACCTGAGTTTTGGAATGTACTTCACTCCCACCCCTTCTACTAGTAAACTTCCAACCGTTCACGACACAGAGCCGAGGGCGCGTAAGCAGTACCGAGTTACTGAGTATAGTACGTTTCAGAAATATGTTCGCGTTTTCCAGTGACGAAAGAGCTTTCAATATTGAATCATATTTTCGTACGGGTACTGTCGTCCGTTTCCCTATGTCGCATCCCGTTTTCCCCCACCTGCTTCTGTTCGCCCCTCTGTTAAGTCTAGTAGCTGGGCTATCTTAGCTCTTTTCTGAAAACATTAATTTCTGTTAGGAATTGGACGTCTACGTAATATTATACAAGTGTTTAAAATAACTTAAATAAAAGGGCCTCCTTAAGTAATTAACTGTCAAGTGATTCCCTCCCCCTTTCTACAACCCTGCGACAAAACCACTTGAACGGACAGTAGATAGCATTTCTGAGTGATTTTATCTTTTCGGATCGGGCAGAAGTGAAGATTGAATTTGCAGTACGTAAGGTACTCTTTTATAGAGTAGGTAGAGAATTATTTCAACATGAGTTACTTGTACGAAGGACGAAACTGGTAATTGGAATTAGGTACAATAGTCTATAGTGCGATAATATGCACAAAAGAACTGAAGCCTGTATCAAAATGAACGGCCACCATTTTCAAAAATGTGTTTAAATATCCATATTATGATTATTTTTCAATTTAACTTCGTTCTCTATATTTTACGCTAATGTGCTGTAACAGTACAATATACACTGCATAATTAATACTTCCGAATGGATAGCTCAATTCGTGTGTAAAAACACTAAGTGTTAATACAGTACTGTATTTTGATTAAACAAAAACCTAATGAAAATTATCAAACTCAAAATTGCGATATTTCCTAGTTTACATAAATGGATGAACTACTTTTCTTCCCTCCTATACCTAGTAAAGTGATTTGTATTTTACGCCAGTATCATCGAACTCCGTCGTGGAAAGGGTAGCAATCGGTGTTTCGTGTTTCAATCGTTAATAGAAAGGTATAGCCAGGTTAATATTAAAAATGTTAGAAAAAATAAAATGATGTCCCTGTATATCATATAAGTTAATTTTTATTTTCAATAATGGAAATGGAATAAATTTACTTCAGTTGTTTTATATACGATATATACGTAAATAACTTATTTAACTTCTATTAAAAAGTGGGAATGTCCGCTAAGAAGACACCTATATAGGCTGTGGTATTTTTAAACTCCGAATTCACTACAGCTGTCTATTATTAGTTACGGGACAGGTTCCAGACATTTGAAACAGTTGTAGGTTACTCAGTATCTATTTAGCAATCACGTGTGACTTGACAGTAAAAGGTAATGCTACTGGCTAGAAGTTAAAGTTAGATTAATAAAAGAAATTGAGGCAAATTCCAACACATCAAAAAATTGCAAGAGGTTTTTAAATAAACATATCCTAGGTATAACATAAAACAATAATATCCATAATTAAGATATATTAAGACCTGAGTTCATGATTGAAAAAAAATTTCGTTCACCGCTGTGGAGTAGCTGTTAGCATGTCCGACGGTGAAACGAGCGGGCTCGGGTTCAAATCCTGTTTGGAACAAGTTATCTGGTTCAGGTATTTTCCGGGCTTTACCTTCAACCCATTAAGAGCAAATTCTGGATAACTTTCTGCTGTCCACACCTGTGGAGTAACGGTTAGCGCGTCTGGCCGCGAAACAAGGGGCCCGGGTTCGAGTCCCGATTGGGGCAAGTTCCCTGGTTGAGGTTTTTTCCGGGTTTTCCCTCAACCCAATTTCAGCAAATGCTGGGTAACTTTCGGTGCTGGACTCCGAGCTCATTTCACTTGCATTATCACCTTCATCTTATTCAGACGCTAAATAACCTAAGATGTTGATACAGCGTCGTAAAATGATTGCTTAAAGAAAATTTTCTGCTCTGGACCCTGGACTCATTTCGCCGGCATTATTACCTTCATGTCACTCAGACACTAGATAACCATATCAGTTGATAAAGCGTCGTAAAATAAATAATTAAAAAAATTGAAAACATTTTATAGTAAATATATATAGGTAATACATTTATATTAGATATTAAAATTCTAGTCACATCCTAGTTAGTAAACACATTTCGATAAGTTAAAAAAAAAATGTACTTACGTGCCCCCAGCCTTTCTATATTCTATTAGACTGAATCCTATTTGTTCGAAAATGTTATTAAAACCTTATTTACACGTAGATAATTTAAATAAGCACCTTCAGGTACGTGAATCTTAGGCTTTACTTGGTTTTACTGTATAAGTTTATTATTGTTCTATATATGGAAGAAAGAAAGGGCACATTAATCGAAGGAGGAGGTGTGACTTGGAATTTTATTGTTAAATTGCTGAGTATGGATATAGAATTCACAAATTATAAGGGTTAATTGTAGCTTCGTTTTCAGACGAACAGTAAGGTTGAGAATAAAAAGAGTATGGTATCCTACTCTTTAGGGTCGTTACAAAGTTCAAATCCATGAAAATAAATTAATGAATTATATATCAACTAATGCATTCCATATAAATTGATTTTAAGATAGTAAATACTTTTTAAATATGAAGTCATACACATAAACAAATTTCACATTAAATATTGAAAATGTTCACCTTGTCGTACACGCTTTTAAGTGTTCTTTAAAATCTTCTTAAAATGCGCATGCCCATATTGAGAATATTCACAAAACAATAATTATGAAGAGAATTTGTTGTCATTGTTCATATGAGAGGTGACATTTTTTTTTGTTAGGAACTGTGTCAGGAGAGGGGTTTTGATATACCGCCATATAAACGATTATCATATGGACGAACTCATTCTGCCTTTTAATGCCGCATGTCATTGCATAGTGAACTAGGGGAACAGACATCTACAGGATCGAATTTCACATGCATTGTGTTTGTGTAAAATTAACATATAACAGCAGAAAATAAAGAGCAGCGGGCAGAAATTAACATAAAAGGGGGAAAAAGTGTACATTTCCCTCTTCAAAAGCGTGTATAGCAAATAACTCTCCTGGTGCACTGAAGAAGTATTTTATTTTTGTCCAAATAGTCTGTTTTAATATCATTAGAGACATAAAATTATTATTATTGTTATTATTATTATTATTATTATTATTATATACCTAATATTAATTTAAAGTTTTATGTATTATAACAGAGCAATTCCACGAAAATGTCATACTGAGGTGAATTTCTTGAAATTGATGTAGGACTATTTTTGTTGAAGAAATATGTTTCTTTATACTTTAAATTGCCTTATTTCGTAAGATAATGTTTAAAATACTCTTTCTTTCAGTCTATAACTTGCTGGAGATCTTGTCATATTCCAAACACTTAAAAAAACACGTATAGATACTTATGTTTCGTGTCACAATTTGGACGTGTAAATTTGTTTTATTTCGAGCCGTCTTTTTAATATACTATATTTTGGTCTTTCCTTGAAGTAAATATGAAATTAGTTGAGGTATCCTAAGATCCTAAATAACTTAAAATCATGATAATTATTTGTACTGTAAGTTACGGTCAGTCCGTCACAAAAAAAACATACAAAAGCTCTTCCACACAGCACAATAATTGACAGAAAAAAAATTCCTTTGGTATTCTGCGTTATTACTACATCACCAATAAAAAAGTATTAGAACATTTTCTTCTAAAGTGATTTCGTTTTCCTCTACGGCATTGTGAGTGACTGACATGTCGCTCTCTCAGCTGTTATGCTGTTCATTCTCACAGCGTACTTAGTTACTTGGAAGGCCTAGGTGAAGTTACACATGAACTGGTGTTAAGTGTGCAGTAATTACATCTGAAAAGAGCAAAATGAGATTCAGGCAGCTCATTGGAGAAATAACAAGGTCTCAATATTTACTGCTGTTACCTGGTTTAAACAGGAAGGTGACAGGGAAGTTCAGAAGAAATCCTCTGCATTGGTGTCAGATTATGTAGCACATGACAAATATGCAGTGGATGTTTGTCTACGATAAGTGTTTTCGGAAATTTTGGCGATTCTTCCGAACATTGTGTTGGCAAATATATTTTCATATATAAAGCTGCGAGTCATTTTAAACAGAAGTATACATTGAGCAATGTGACATTGCTTGCTCGCATATTTGGATTTAACATAGAATGGAACTTCTTTCAGTCATATCATGGTAAAGGTGCCGTGGATGCGATTGGAGGCCAAGTAAAAAGGATGGCATGGATGGCTGCGAAATCGGGGAAGAAGATACAAAGCGCTACAGAATTTTGTAACATTGTGAGCAGTAAAAAATTCCAAATTATTGTTCAGGAGGTAGCACAGATTGAGGTAGACGAAGGAAAGAAGTATCTCGAAAAACGATTTGAACATCTTGCACCTATTCCGGCAACTCATGGAGTTCATTACGTGAAAATTTTAGATCCCTATGTTAAGGAATATGCACAACCGTCTTGTGAACAATCAGTGCGAAAGATCCACAGGTTCCGCGTGTGAAAAGAAACTAAAGTTTGTTCAGATAACAAGTGACATATTGACAGTGTTCCTGCAGTACATGATTGTTAGACTAAATAAGTGAGTCAACGAGTGCCGTGGAGTGCTTCTACGTTTTTAATTCCAATGGTTCAAATTCAATCTAAAAGTAGAACTCAACATTCTAATCTATTATTATGAGCATAATATATAACAGCCATAGGCATGGGAAATATAAACTGTGATCTGCGTCACCTTATCGTAATCGATAAGGAGGTCAGTGCCAGATTGGGAGATATTAATAATGTTGAGTTGTTACTTATCACTCGACAATTCCGAGTTCTAACTCGCATGTGTACTATAGTCGGAGGCACCGATTTGGCAGATGACCTCAATGACATTTCCAGTAGGCGAGCCAATGTTTTGTGAGAACTGCAAGAATGAATTGCGATAAGGCTGTCTGTCGTTGTTTATATGTTCACACTCGCCTCTTGTATCGTCATTATTAGACTAATTAATAAACACACCACAGTACAGTCCGATTCATGGGAGTGCCTTGAATGACTTTTGTTCGCCTCCTGCATTTTCTAAATTACGAGGAAAAAAAGCATAGCATAACCAGAACCAAGAAATTATTGCAAATGTTCATTACTTCATGAAGCGACAGGCGAAAAATAGATATGAGTTGTGTTGAATTGTCTTCATTAATAACAAACATTCATGAAGTACGAGAATAAGTTGCGGAAGCGACAGAAATCGACACGTTGGATAAATAACCGAAAGAATAGGTATGCTGAAATAAGGAAATACGTAATTCGATAATCTACGAGATTCGATTCGATACTGTGGGTTGAGTGTCGGCGTAGCTCAGTGGTTAGAGTTCCTAGTGCGTGTAACTGGGAGTCACGAGTTCGATACCCGCCCCCGGAGCGAATTTTTCTCAACCTGTGATAATTCCATAAACCAAGCACGAAACCTCATGTTCCAAAAGTCTTAATGGAAGCAGATGAATATGAGAGCTTAATTTAATGATTTAAATCACGCGTAGCATGTGTTTACAAGGAATGATAATAGGTCACGAGAAAAGTCGTCGATTCGTTTTTTGTGTTTTTTAGTCTGAGCTTGATAGTTGTCGAGCTTGATGGGTGAATTTTTTATACCGTAATAATTCGTACACCTGTCGCATCCGCCGTTCACCGATTTAAATCTCTATTTATTAAGACGCTCCCATTATCAACTACGTAACGCAGATTACTGCAGATGTATAAAAGTGGTTATATGTGCATTGTTTTTGGAGATGACTGTCCATCCGAGTCCACTAGGATAATCAGGAATGCATGTTTACTCTTATGTCTCACCCATCCCAGCTGCAGTTTGCTTGCGACGATAACAACCGACCTTGCAGCTAAGAGTAACTCGCTCTGGAGTTCTGATTAATAAAATCCATTTGCCTAAATCGATGGTGTCAACTATAATAAACATACTTATCTCTCACTCAGGCTGGCACTGACCTTTGATCCTTGAGTAACAACTCTTGATGACGCAACAGACGAGAGACAAGTCACTATTCGATATCAATAAACGTTACCTCTCACTCATATAATTGAGTTTATACTAGCAACTTTCTGAGTTAACTGAATAGGTGACTCAAGGCGGTTGAGTGAAGTTAAAAAATCGTAATGACGAGGTATATTATTGTTATATAACGCAGAAGAAAAGGTATAAACATCACAGAGAAGCTTGTAAACATAGTTACAAAAATTTGTATAAATTTAAAGGAGCAGTCCGCGATAAAATTAAGTTGACTTTAATCAAACACGTTTTTCAATCTAAGTAGAATGCAATTTGCCGCATGTCAATGCGAGGTATGGTTCTTGAGTTACTGACTCCGCACAAATACTTATGACGTCATAGCCACTGAACTGGTGTGATTGCGTAGTAGACTGAGAACATCTCCAAGTGCAGTGCTTTGTATTAAATAATCTTCTCGCGCCGTAATACACGTGAACAGAATTTCAGACTTAGTTGTGATTGAGTGAAGTCATATTCTGCTTTTCATTTAATCATTAAACAGCACATACCTACGTTGTGGTTTTATGTAGGGCTATTTTTCTTTATATGAACGATTTTGAACTACAGTAGACTAAACAGAAGAAATTATATCGTAATACAGTTTAAAATGCCGTGGTGTCGTGATTTTTCGTGTTCAGAGGGAAGAACAAAAGCACAACATGGAGAAGAGGTATCATTTCATGTATTTCCGAGCAGAGAAAAGTCACCGCAAATATTTAAAAACATGGGTGAAGAAAATGAACAGAAATGTTTTACACCATCGAAAACTGCTATTGTGTGTTCTAATCATTTCCATGAGATTGATTGTGAGGAATCGTCTCTACTAAAAAGACGTTCAATGAAAGACAACAGAACTCCTATGAAAATGAAGAAAACTGCTGTCCCTTCCTTAGTTTTGAAAGAAGAATCTCGCCAAGACAGTTCTGATACTACGCGCTCCTCTGCTTATAAATGAAAGAAGCAATAGCAAGTTCCAGTGATGCACCTATAGCTGAATATATGGACGTGTGTGTAGTTCTCGATGAGGCTGAAAATTCTCAGGAACATAATATATAGAAAGCTGCGCAGTGTGAGATAGGGTGCGAAACGCCAAGAAATGTGTGTGGTGAATCAGATGTGGGTGAGCCAGAAACTGACTTAGATCTTTTAAAATAGAAGAAGAAACTTCAAATTCTAATTCATCAGGTTCCGAGGACGCTGCACATGAAACAGAAAGTAATATAGAAAGCCAAAAGGTGTTTTTTTGTATTCTGGCCAGCGTTACAAATTTAGTTTCTCTTCTGTAATATTTGTCATTCCGCTGTTGGGAATGGATCGAACCTGGGTCCAGCGATTATAATGCTCTGAAAAATGTTGTATGTAACCTTTCCTTTTAAAAGACCTAAAGCAGACTAATCAGTTTTGTCACACCAGCAAATTTGAATCATATCATAACGGCAGATTGGTTTACATTCCTAAGAGAAAACACTTTCCATATGATGGAATGGTAACAAGAACTATGATTGCGATAATGACCATAATTACAACGTGAAAAGAGATGTAAATGGCTCCAGACTCCAGTACTCGAAAGTCACTAAACGATGGATGGAAAAGAAAACATACAACAGGAAGGAAAACACGTGGAGAGAAGATATAGAGAGAAATGTGTTGGAAGTGCCTAAACCGTATGAGTCAACAAGTATGGTGCAATATAATAATATAAACCATGTACTAATTTATTGCTGACGTGAGATAAACACGTATCTGTAGTCCTTTCATTACGAATATTTTACGTCTCGCATACATTCACTAACACTGTGAAGGCGTTGACTTAGATTATAATGGATCGAAATATTAAACCGTTTCAGTTTGAACCCTTACCCGACCCAAGTCGTTCTATTCACAGAATGGAACAGAATGGATTGTACACGGGATTTAAAGTGGGATAGAGTTTGGGTAGTAAGTTATTATTATTATTATTATTATTATTATTATTATTATTATTATTATTATTACTACTACTACTACTACTACTACTACTACTACTACTACTACTACTACTACTACTACTACTACTACTACTACTACTACTGTTACAGTATATGCATGTGATAGGTCCGTCCTAAGTGAGTTAATAATAACTGACTGTAACATATGAATCTGTATTTACTCGTCCTGCATCATTTTATGTTAAACGGAACTACAACGCAGTCTTATAAAGCGATCGGTGGTTATGACGTCAGAGCTTGCAGTAAGACCTTTAATATTTCACAAACTGAAAGGCGTAGAGAGATGAGACAAACGCCGTTAATCTAAGGATTACTTAGGTAAACATCCTATAATATAATCAAAATTTAGAATTTTATCGCGGACTGCTCCTTTAAGGAGAACGTACAGTGGCTAGCGCTGCATTTCTTGCAAGATTCAAATGGGAGAAAAGGAAGAGCTCTCGATAATGAAATGAAAATGAGAATTTTCTTACCATATGTGGGCGATCCAGGTTTTCAAATGGGCGTTCCAGAGGATATGGATATTTTTCATGGTACCGTGTCACTCTCCATTTCATTGTATTCCATAGATTTTATGTTAGCATTAAAGCTTCAAGATACGAAACAAGATTTGAACAATTTTTTGTGAGATGAAGTGAGGCCGAGGATTCGCTATAGATTACTTGGCATTTGCCTTACGTTTGGGGAAACCTCGGAAAAAAACTCAACCAGGTAATCAGTCCAAGGAGAAATGTCCGAGTGCAGCTCCTGATCAGCAGCTAGCGAGTCTGCCGACTAACGTAAGTTACCCTGGTGGCTCTACAAAATTATAGTACAATGCATAACAAGAAGTTTCATCAGTTGATCTATACAAAAATATACAATACACAGAAAGCAGAGTAATTCAATTTACAAGCATACATTTATTAGATTACATAAATAAATAATAATAAGTAAACAATTCGTCAGTTATGTAGTAGGTATGTATAATGTAAAGTCGGCATGGTTGGTGCAATTGGTATAGCGCTGGCCTTCTGTGTCCGAGGTTGTGGGTTCGATCCCGGGCCAGGTCGATGGAATTTAAATGTGACAGGCTCATGTTATTAGATTTACTGGAATGTAAAAGAACTGCGGGACAAAATTCCGGCACACCGGCGACGCTGATATAACCTCGGCAGTTGCGAGCGTCATTAAATAAAACATAACATTTTAACATGTAGGGCTATATGCAGAAATTTGGTTAATTCTGTTCTCAACATGGTCCTTCGAAGCATTAAGATAATAAGGCAGTGCATTTAAGATCGTAATGGGTACATGAATAGTGAACTCCTTTTTCATAACAGCTTAGACTAACAGAGGATAGATGGAGATCTGTTTTGTCTCTTGTATTAAAATTGTAAATGTTTTGAGTAGTATTGAATATACCTTGGTTTTTTATTTAAAACATAATCAGGGAAAGAGTAGGTTATTTTACGACGCTGTATCAACATCTGAGGTTATTTAGCGTCTGAATGAGATGAAGATGATAATGCCGGGGTTCAGCATCGAATGTTACTCAGCATTTGCTCAAATTGGGTTGAGGGAAAACCTCGGAAAAAACCTCAACCAGGTAACTTGCCCCGACCGAGATTCGAACCCGGGCCACATGGTTTCGCGGCCAGACGCGCTAGCCATTTCTCCACAGGTGTGGACTCAGTGAAAGAGTGTAGACCTACTCACAATATACAATAAAGATTTCTAAATTTTGAAATATCTTTTTACATGATGTCCTTCTATGTACCCCAATCATTATCCTTATAGCTTTCTTTTATAAAACAAATTCTAACTGCTGGGAAGTTGCAGATACTTTGAAATTAAAAGCATTTAATTGCGTTCAATTTCCAACAACTGTCCAAGAGTTACAGGATGCAAAAAGAAAGTATTCATTTCCTGACGCCATTGAAGCTGTGAATTATACCTATATTTTTATTTTAAAAAATGAACATACCGATGAGTATTTTAGCAAAAAAAAAAAAGTGTTGCCAGCCTTAAAGTACGAGCTACCTGCAATGTCAAGGAAGAATTCACAAGAGTGGATAATTATTTCTATATTAGGCCTAATTATATGAAGAAATTCGGCTGTTTGTGGAGTAATGATTGGCAATAATGCCAATGCACTTCTTCTAGGTGATATGGGCTATGGAATTCTGTGGTTCCAAGGCAAAAGATGATATTTAAATTTTTGTTGAAAATGAGGTTTTTCGATATGTTGTGCATCCTGCTGGTATCTTTATTGTGGCAAAAGATAACATGTATTTATATCTATTATTTTTTTGTCTAATCCATTGTTATGAAACATGATTTCTACGATTTTATAAGGTTGTTCAAATTATATCTGTACATGTTCGCTCTTGAAAAGTAAAAGAAATGACATAGAGGCCTAATTTTGCCTTGGCTTATTACTTTACCATCACTTCATAGCAAAGAGCCTACAATAAATGTATACCGGTAACGAAAGAACGTGCGATTATAGAGACGTTTCGGCCAAGTGAAGCAACGATTTCCAATTCTCCGAAGCAAAATAAGAGTTAGAATGGAAAGTGCGTTTGATAATATTCTGCTGCGTTATATCGCACAAGGTAACTAAACACCTACTTGAAGATTATGAAGTTCCATTACTGTAGGATGAAGTGGAGGAAGATAGAGTAGAATTACCGAACAGGTTATTTGTATCACTCAGACGAGTCATTAGAAAGGAAATACTAATAATATACAGCGTACACATATAGGTAAGTTTATCATCACATTATATTGTTACACAATCATAAGATTTTTTTTTTAAGTGAAGACCATGTTGCAAATTCCTTTGCATTTGTCTTCAAGTCTTCAATGATAGTGATAGGAAAAGACTTCCTATTTCTCATTTCCGGTAACTGATTTAGTGAATAATATGTGGTGTTGTTTCAAAATATTAACAAATGAAGTTTGAAACTGCACACTTTCCTCCTCTATGATCGAAACAAAAGTATATTTACAAATCGAATGTGACGAAGATTTCCCTCTGCAAGGAGCTCTAGTCTAAACATTGATAACTTACACAGCTATGTCTAGGCGATAAAATGTGAGTAACAACTCAGAGTCACGAGCGAGATATGTCCAGGAGGGGAAAATATTTATTAATATGAAATTCAGACTAGTCACTCACTAGACCCTTTACCACTCACAGAGTTGTCCGATACATCTCACTCACACTCAAGCAGTTTTATTAATATCTGTCACTGTCTTCGCTGGGGAGTTGATGCCATATAGAGCTGTCAAGGTTGCTGTGACACTCTTATAGCCCTAAAATTAAACACCAATGCGTATGGCTGCTATATACAGTATTTAATTACAAAGAAAAAACTATATATGTCATTAAGTAGGCCTATGTAACTACATTATTTTGTGTCATTTAAGATGCATGGTTAAGCAAACTAATTTTTGTATTCTGGAAAACATATACATTTAGATTAATCGTTATGTTAATTTACTACTTATCAAGTTTCATATTATTTCGTACTATTTACGGTTCCGTAAGTGCAACTTTATTTTAAAATTCAGAGATGTCAGTCAGTTACAGAGTGAGGTCAGTCAGTTACACATCACTTTTTCGGCCATAACTCCATTACTAATCGTGGTTTGGAGGTCATTTTCAACTTAAACTGAAGATTACAATTTCCTTTCCGAACTATATTTTGCAAAATTGTATCAGCAATGACAATTCAGAGAAATCTGTGGAGAACCATGTTCACCCGAAGAGAGAGTTGACATTTATGTCAGTCTGTTACACACAATTTGGACGTAAATAAATAGTATACTTTTTCTATTAAAGACGTTTATTTTTATATGTATCTTAAGTGTACACTTTCCTCTATCAAATCCTGCGGATACACAGTCTAATTTCTACCCATTATACAATTTAGGCAGACATTTTGCTGTCAAAGTGTACTGTAAATGTCAGTCATTTACACGTGGAATTGCTCAACAGCCTTTCTAATTGAAGTACCGATGTGGACTTACATATAAATTAATAAAGTGAAAATGTCGCAAGCATTGAATTGTGGCGTAAGATGTAAACGAAAATATCAAACATTAAATCTCCGTATTTTTTCGACAAAGTTTGATTACATTTTTTCACTTTCCGGTAAATCAGACGCAATAGGTTTATGATAACTGACATATCGGATCTTTATGTACCAAATATAGTTAAAATAAGCATACAAATATGAAGTTTAAATCGAAGAAATATGTACTTAAATATGCCACTAAAAGAAATATGCATTTAAATTTGTCATTGAGAGTAACAAAATATATTGCTTATTTAATATGAATCCCAATCTCATATTGGCAATATTTTCGAGCAGGCACTTTGCAACTTCAATTTATAGCGGCCTCCTTCACGCTTAGGCCTACATCAACGCTGATAGCTCGCTTCTAAGCTGACCCAAGCAATAGGCCTAATGGTGACGCAATATCCGTCCTATGATTTTTTATATTGACCCAAACGGGATGTTTTCGAGTGGCAATGTGTTAAATATGAACATACTAGGGCATTCGATAAGTAATGGCAACAATGCTATAAATCAGTGCTCCTAGCGGTGACCATTGAAATCTTGTACTACATATTAGAGCAGCGATTGTTTGATAAATTTGCAATATTGAAAGTGTCGAAGTTGCCATATTTGTAACTACAGTGGCTGTTTCAGATTTGTAGTAGGCCTACACAATACAGCCTTAAAGATAGGAATAAAGGTGTTTCATAAAATTCCTAGTTGCAAGAGAAAAACATGCAACTCAGTGACTTGGGACATTACAAGAAGCCTGTGGAAGAGAAATCCTCACCATGCTGTACTATATCCAAGTCGGGTGGAAGCGAGGCATTCGCTTTCAATGACATGATATCCGAACAGCTTCAGATTGATCACTGAGAGATATCCATAAATGCTGGTGCAGATGGAGTCTGCTGTCTTCAAGAATTTGGCAACGTATTGTTGAATGAAAGGAGACTTTATTTGAAGTATGTAATATCAAAAGTAATCAAAATAAATTTAGTGTAAACAGTAACTATATTGACATTACTTTTCGAGTGCTCCAGTGTATATATTTTATCTTGAAAATTTCTAAGTTACCTCCCTCTCCCCAATGCTTAGTCGGGAGAAAGGTATTGTTTTAACGTCAAGACAAAATAAACGTATTCGTGTCCTATTATATCTCGTTAATCTATGGGAGTAGTAAAATAGAGTTAAGAAGTCGGACCTCCATGAAAAAACGCACTCAATTGAGGTTGAAATAGGGAGTCTTGGATCAGTTGAAATGGACATAAACAATAATAATGTTAGATCTGAGATTAAGTTATAGATATCTAGAAATTCGCTGTTCAGACGTATTTTAGAACCCAGAAGAATGTAAGGAAATAATGGACATAAATAGCAAGAAGAAGAAAACGTGACAAAATCTGGAAGAAGTTATGTCCAAAATGATTGGACATTTCTGTACACGTATGAAGTGTGGTTACTCTCGTGTAAGATAAACCAGCGAAATAAGTACATGGGAAAAGAAATTGTGAAATATCGATTACAGCAATATACTGATTGAAAATTTCGTTTTCCCTCTTCCTCTTTTCTTAACACGTTCGGGTTGCTTATCGTATTTGTTTCATCCTAAATGATTACCTTATCATGCAGCAGACAATTTTAGCTATACCATTAAAAATGTTGCAGCAACATGAATATTTTAGATGCATTTTATTTCACAGTTCGCAATCTAATTTGTTGGTATTCCCAAGAAACTAGTTCGATAAATTAAAATGTGTCTCAGTGGAACTTACAGCAGAGTCAGTATAGGCCAGTTTCTACCTGATGCTTTTGCAAGCGACGTAAATACCAGATCACTTATCTGTGGCACGCTAAGTATACCTCTTCATAGAACATCTTGTTATTCATAGTCTTTTACAGTATCCACCTCGCGTCAATGGAATTCCTTGTCACAAAGTATTAGGGGCTGCAAGACAATAAACACCTTTAAAAACAGCTTAAAAGATAACCTTATTAGCATTCCACTCCAATCATATTGATTTAAACTATCACTGACTACATTGCTACTTCTTTCTTTAGACATCATCCTGATAGTGCTGTATTTTCAAAATTGTCTCATAATAATCTCTTTCTATTATCTAATATTATTTGAAATATATTAACATTCTATGTATTTTAGCTTAATTCTGCTACACAGTTTATTTCAGTGTTTAATTAATAGTTCATAGTATTTTGTTGTTTAATTCGTAAATAACTCTTGTATGAATGTAACTCTTATCTAAATCATATTGTTGAATTCTTTGTAAGCTCATGCATATGTATATACACTTTTTGCTGGTTGAGTGGAAGAGAAGGCCTTACGGCCTTAACTCTGCCAGCTGAAATAAGTCATTATTATTATTATTGTTATTATTATTATTATTATTATTATTATTATTATTATTATTATTATTATTATTAATTCACTGCGGCTAAAGTAAGGAGATGCACTACCACCTTTACTTTTTAACTTTGCTCTAGAATATGGCATTAGGAAAGTTCAGGATAATATACAGGGTTTGGAATTGAACGGGTTACATCAGCTTCATGACTATATGGATGACGTGAATATGCTAGGAGAAAATCCACAAACGATTAGGGAAAATACGGAAATTTTATTTGAAGCAAATAAAGCGATAGGTTTGGAAGTAAATCCCGAAAAGACAAAGTGTACATGATTATGTGTAGTGACCAGAATATTGTACGAAATGGAAACATAAAAATGGGAGATTTACCTTTCGAAGAAGTGGAAAAATTCAGATATCTTGGAGCAACAGTAACAAATATAAATCACAATCTGGAGGAAATTAAACGTAGAATAAATATGGTAAATGCGTATTATTAGGGCCTATTTAGTTTGAGAAGCTTTTGTCATCTAGTTTGCTGTCAAAAAATCTGAAAGTTAGAATTTATAAAACAGTTATATTACCGGTTATTCTGTATGGTTGTGAAATTTGAACTCTCACTTTGAGAGGGGAACAGAGATTAAGGGTGTTTGAGAATAAGGTGCTTAGGAAAATATTTGGAGTTAAGAGGGACGAAATTACAGGAGAATGGACAAATTTACACAACGCAGAACTTCACGCATTGTATTCTTCACCTGACATAGTTAGGAACATTATATCCCAACGTTTGAGATGGGCAGGGCATGTAGCACATACGGGCGATTGTTGAAAAATTACGGGATTTTGAATTTTCACCTCTGCATCCTTTTACAGCAACATTCATGAAGAAATCTACTGTCTATTGGTAATTTGGTGCTACAGATTCTTTATCCCAAGTTGAGGGTTCATTCTTAACCTCCTGAGTCCTGAGAGTATAGTATACTACACTATTCTTCATACATGATTATGATACAAGATGTATGTGCAGAGAACCGAATTTTAGTATAATAGACCTGCATCTGTGCCCTAACTGTAACCTGTAGAATTTTTTCAGCATTTTTCTCATGTCAGTGAGTTTTTTTGAAGTGTAGAATTATATTGATCTTTAAACATAAAACAACAAATTTCTCAGGACTCAGGAAGATAAATAAGTAATATCGGTGTACAATCGTAAACTTTGTACTACAACGATAAAATTTTGCTGGTGTCATAACTTTCAAATACGGGATTCACCACTCTTATTTATTATCATCGTCACTTCAGTTAGTGCGGTCTATCTTCGGACTTACACTTCTCATCACTGATGTTAACGATGAAAGCATCTGCTACCTCCATATTTATCCGGTACAATTTGTTTCCATATTCTTTCAACTGCTAATTTTCTTTCAGTAATTTTCCTTTTAAGTTTCCTATTGTTTTATTTTCTTTCATGTGGTAAATGTAATTTATTCGTGTTTCTTCACTATGTTAGTATAATCGTTATGTGGTGTAGGTCTGTTCCTTTCTGTTTACATATCCTATTTGAGAATAGATGTGCTTCGGTCTGTATTATTTTTTGTGTTTTCTGTAGTAGACGTTTGTCATTTTTATCTTTTGTAAATGTTACGTCACTTTCTACAGCCTTTGAGTCTTACTAAATATTCACTTCTGTTGCCTAACATTCAAGTAAATATTTGTTCCTCTTTCGGATCAATACTTAATACTCTTAAAGGAGCTCATAATACACTGCAACTTAATGTCTGTTATCAGAAAAGTTTGAAGTATCTAGGTATTTGACTTTAACTTCTTGATTGGACACTGAATATACAATTTTAAATCATTAATAGAGTCCTGCGTTTTGTTACCTTGAATACAAGTTAGGTATACATCGATCTTATTAGCTTCATACGGAGAACAAGTTGCAAGTCAACAGTTCACGCTTGAGTAAACTTAGCAATCTTCTCCCATGCACCGGTAATGTGTGTCTACAAATGTTTATTCGTG
This sequence comes from Periplaneta americana, assembly GCF_040183065.1. Classification (NCBI taxonomy): domain Eukaryota; kingdom Metazoa; phylum Arthropoda; class Insecta; order Blattodea; family Blattidae; genus Periplaneta; species Periplaneta americana. The sequence goes on along the minus strand of NC_091124.1, from coordinate 145,682,928 downwards.
TACCTGTGTTTGTAAGTCAGTGAACAACAGAAATATCGCTTGGATTTAATAACAACCATAACGAAGTATATATTTAAAGGCAGCTTGTTTGTAATAACAGATAATTTTTACTAGGAGTAGATGAAACAGAAAGAGAAAAATCACGAGCCAGTCCCTTCATTTTCAGGAGCCACCACATTTCATCCAGACATGCGGTGAGGAAACCATTCGAGCTAACATAAAGATACATTTACTCAAATGTATTAATTATCTATGTAATACAAGCACATCCTTTCAGAGACGCTCTGAAGCTATGTAGCACAGTATCTTGAGATGCATAACAAATGCATTGATATCAATATAAAAAACACATTCGAATTTCTTCCTACAGCCGCTTTTGTTAACATTATGTATTAGTCATAGTGACATAAAAGAAATGAAAGTCTTAAAAATTTGAACTCAATAAACAATACAGCGTCCACATGTAAGTTTTAGTCGCCATGGCTACCTGCCGCCCGGAATTTGTCTACCCCTGATTTTTACAATATGTAAAATACATTTAGATACTTTAAACCTAATTAAAGTTTGGAATTAACAAATGAAACAATATGCTATAAATTTCAGCACAAATGTAAAATAAAACACATTATTAGTGCGTGATTTATGAGTCTCTACAAATTATAGCTCGATTTAACGTTATTGGCCCCTGTCTTTGGTTGTTTGGCTAGTGAGCGAGCTGTGTGTTGCACCATAAGGAAGAAATATAATCACAAGTGTGCATAGGAGGGGAAGAGGGAAAAGGAAGAATGAAAATAATATCTATGCTCATAGCTGAGGGACACTAATATCAAGAAAATGTAAGTCATCATGACATTTTTAGTCAACAGACATAGTGGTTAGTAACGGGACGTGTGGAAGAATGTTGTGTTTTTATGACAGACTGTACCCCAACATGGTAAGTAGGAAGTGTTACGTGTCATGACTGTGCGGCCTGACCTGCAGCCTGACCTGTGTGACCCAGCCCTCCAGTAGTAATGAGTAGACTTCGTTGAATTGCCACATGCAGCATGCAATCAGGTTGCCTATGTACTGTAGTATAGAGGAGGCGAGTGACCGCCCGGTCTCGTAGTATAAGCAGTTCATGTTAAGAGTTGTGACCGGTCCAAAAAGATAGCGCAGCTACGGCTAATTTTTACATATGTAAGCACTTGTTTTTGCATTACTGTGGTTGGAATAGTCAAAGTTTAACATTTGTTCAGTGCAGACAAGAATTTAATCAAACATACTACAATGAGTGTATTGCTGTTCCAAATAATTGCCCCTGGAATATTCTTACCCCGCAGCCAGTCTTGACCCGTTGGGAAACGTGGTTGGATGCTGTTAATTATTATGCAGACATTACAGCAAAATAATGGAGGTAATTGATGCATTGGATAGCACAGACAGTTCCGCTGTTGCAGCTGTAAAATTATTGCCTTCTGAACAGCTATAAGAAGATATTCTGTTCATTGATTCTAATTTTAAAATCGTGTCCAAAAACATATCCTGTTAGAATCGTCTAAACTACAACTCTCAGAAGCCCTTAATATAGTGGATAAAGTATCACAAACCGTTATCCAAAATAACAATTCACTAATTTCAGAAAAAGTGAAATGTAAGTTGAGAAACATTATTGCTAAAAATTGTGCCTATTCACAACTTCGTATTATAAATTATGTACTATCAGATCACGACAAGACGTCTGAAGTTGGTGTACTAAAAAGTAGTGACTTCCCGTTCTTAAGAAATGCACGTATTACATCGTGTGATGTTGAACTGCAAGTTCCCAATATACAAACTGTTTAAGTGGCCATCGGAGGAGGTTACTTTGCAGTCGGTCAAAATGTACGTAACTCTTCACTGCAATGCACATATTCAAGGATGATGTTACTTACTTTAAATTTTAAGAGTTAATATATCTCACTATAAAATAATTGTATATTTACATGTTTAGACATTTCCTACTTCAATGATCATTCATTATATTTCTTGAATGGAGGATACAGGTTTTATTGTAACCGCAGTATACTGCTCAGTATTTACATCAGAGACACTCCCCCTTCTCATACAGTCTATACTGCGTGCACAGTAAACCTTGCGAATCTCGTGGCAATTCCACGAAGTCTAGTAATGAGTAACTCGCTCATAGTCTATCTACTTACTTTTTGCAGACGTCAAAAACCCTGAATCAAGCGTCTACAATCATTGATTGTAAATATTTGAAGTGTTTCAATTGAAGAATATTTCCTTCTTTCCGATGAAATACATTTTCTTCTTTCCTAATGACGTGTTCGCTATCAAATTCTTCTATTGCAGCACTCATTTCCAATCGCCTAGCTTTGTTTTGTTTTCATATGTTCACTGAACTAAGTAGCGTCGATGCCGTCAAGCTATACTCCATACATACCTACACTGTTTGGGGGCTTTAGGTAACCAAACGCAGGACTCTAATCATTACATACTGTAAAATATAATACTTCCAAATTAGGTCTACATAATGTAGAATGTGCAAAATTTTTCTTATACACAGAATGATCCATAAATAAATATGTAAATATTAAATGGGTGTAATGCAGAACTAAAAACAACGAAAGTTCCATATTACCTCACTTCAAAATTACGCCGCAGTAAAATGGATACGTCGCACAGTGATCCTTTCACGCTATCTGGCCGCGCAAAATTTGATTCAGTATTAAAATGATGTAGAAACATTAAAATAACAATTTGTACATAGTTAAGCATTTTCCTTATCCATATCGACATGATTCGAATTTAATTTAGGCTTTAATATTAACTCTCAATCACAGACATATAGGTATTCTATAGGCAACAACACTGTAGGACTGCAGGTCTTCATCACTATGTATGAAATATGTAAGTAAAATACATGGAAGAAATCAGTTACATATTAATTTTTATTTTAATTGCACTCTTAACTTCACAAATGACATAATACTTCAATAAAAAACACTACATGGTTTCCTTTATTTTAATCAAGTAAGATATTTTACCAGTGGCGGCTCGTAATAAAATATTGTGTGTGTTCACAATTCTGTGTTCCAAAATCGAAGAGAGTTTGAAGTCGTACGTTTAGCCTAATATGAAATATCATGCTTCCAATATATCACAACTGAGAAAACCGTATATAAATTCAAAACTACATGTAATAATAATAATAATAATAATAATAATAATAATAATGAAACCCAGTCTTTTTATTTGCAATTTTTCCTCGTAAGCCAGTTTACCCGGTTCTTTACTGTTCAAAATTACTTGAACAGAGTTCATTGTTTACGTTTGTTAAAAATTAATACATATCACAGTGCCGTTATTTACAAAAGCGTGTGTTCAGTAACATATTTTTTGGTTCACAACACACTGATACACTATAGCCTCTACCAATACTGTAATCCCATTCGCATAAATTGATTACTATAAATAGATGCCAGTAAATATCATTCTCAAATAATATACACCACCATACAGATATTTAAATTCATACCACCATCACATTCAGCCAGCACGTCTTTGAAAGCCAAACTACGTTATTATCACAGTCTAATACGTTAGAGATGTATTAGACTGTGCTATTATGCTGACACTGTAGTAAAGTAAATAGTAATTCACAAACTACACTCTCGTAGCAGGACTGTACATACATCCACATAAAGTAAACGTTCCGATAGTGAGATGCTGACAACTACAGGCTAAAATGCAGACTAGAATCAACAAATTTCACCCTCGAGATATAGCACGTGAACGATAGGCATCGATGCACCTGACATCTGTAGGATAGATTCACTGTTCACTTAACGCTTTGTGCTCTTGACGAGTCATAAGCGGCCAGCGAAAAACAATTTTCTCCCGCGCATGCGTGAAATTCCTGTAACCTTCTTGAAAAGAGCACGGCTTGTACGTGAACGGATGTTGCCAAATTTAAATAAGAAGTTTGTGCAAGATGCGGGAAGTTTAAAATACTCGATTCAGATATTATACATCCCCACTACGTCAATACGGTATTAAATAATAAAACTAATCGTGCATTAATGGAAACAAGGTGTTCACGTGCTCTTGTGCTCTTATTGACGCACCGCCACTGTATTTTACTACAATCAGTAAGTACATTTTCTTTCCATAGAGAAAGTAGTGGATGCCTCAAATTTTAACAAGTTTATCATAACAAAATACATATTACATTAAAAGTAGATACACGTGAGTGTAATCCTATATATTCTCTACATATATTTACACGTATATTCAGAATAATGATTTCATCTTTACAGTAGCAGTGAGGCACGTGCCATTCCTGCAGCTACGTGTTACTTATGTGGTCCTAAGAAGGGATGATGAGGAAAGGATGATGGAGAGGAAAGGAAGTGGCGAAGATGAGTGGGGTTCCAATAGCCTGATAAAGTTATCCGATATTCATCCATAGGAGTGAGGGAACACCCCGAAAAAACCTCACCCAGGCAGCTCGTCCTGACCGGAAATCGAACCCGGGACCGCTGGGTTCGGAGTTAGACTCGCTAACCCCTCAGCCACAACGGTGGACAACTATTACATTAATTTTATATTCTGTTTATAATATACCGGTAATGAAAAGGCGAGAGCTGAGAACTTCGAGGCTGTTCTGAGAAGAACAGTGAACCAAAACTGAACAAAAGGAGAATGATCTAATTTAATTTCAATATGTAATAATATTTAACATTTCTCTTTTTGGATGTATAATACTCCACTCTTTTAATAGTACACGAAAGCATAGTCGAAACTCTACTGGCATTCTAGTGAAGACACACGAAATTCCTTGTCGTTAAGGGACATAGTAATTCTCATGGGTTACAGTTGTTGGGCACTTTGACTCCACCAATAGGATGGCCGTGTTTATTGTCCGAAACTTTTAAAGAGTTTTCGCACTGGTAACTTTTGTTCTTTCTTGACAGTTATCTAAAATTTGGTACGTCCCTCAGCCCCTCAATCTGCGCCTTGAGGGACGAAACTTCTGACAAAGCAGCGCTTTCTTGTGTTACCAAGCGTTCCTTGGTTTCAACAAATGTTAATATATGCAGAACCAAAGAAAGAAACAAAGTTATACATCATAGGCCTATTCGTAAGTGCTGATACATTGCTGATTTGTATTTTGTAAATCGTCGTTGTTCCGACAATAACTCCTATGTAACATATTTATCGATTTTCAGATTTTTGCTTTATTAAATAACTTAAATAGTGATATTGCAAATAATAAAATCTCCTATATGTAATTATATTTCTTTCTTTCGAAAATGTAAGAATTCACACACTCCTATGCAATACTGCCATAGAAGAATGACTGTGTCTTTTCTTACTACTGAAAAATTTCATATTTTGCACATAGGAATTATTGCAGGAACAACGACGAAATAATTCTTGCTGCAAATAGCAATGCAAGTGTCCTATATATTGTTTATTCCAATAGTCTGCCTTACAGTCATAAAAATGAAGTTAATACATCTAAATTTATCTACTATTATCCAGCACAGCAGACCACCTTCAAGCTGTAAATCAGATCATAGAGAAATCCCATGAATTCAACCTACCACTGCACATAGCATTCGTCGACTATAGCAAAGCGTTCGACTCGGTCGAACATACAAGCGTAATGCAAGCACTGGAAAAACAAGGAATTGAAGCATTCATTCATTCATTCATTCATTCATTCATTCATTCATTCATTCATTCATTCATTCATTCATTCATTCATTCATTCTTTCGTTCGTTCGTTCATTCATTATTCAGCTCAGGCATGTCGTCTACCGTGATGTAGTAGTAATCATTTTTGCCATAAAATCTGACGAGAGCATTAGATTTTTAAGAGCGATAGAGTTTTTATCGTGACTTCTTTCGGAATAGAATTATACAATATAGGCCAGTTTCATAGATTCACGGCGCGTGAAATAACTCTGTCCCCGAATGAGAATACCCCAGGAAGCATAGTATTAGCAATTTATGTCGGCCTGGGTAGCGTAGTCGGTATAGCGCTGGCCTTCTGTGCTCGAGGTTGCGGGTTCGATCCCTGCCCAGGTCGATAGCATTTAAGTGTGCTTAAATGTGACAGACTTATGTCAGTAGACTTATTGGCATGTAAAAGCACTCCTGTGGGACAAAATTCCGGCACACCGGCGACGCTGATATAATCTCGGCAGTTGCGAGCGTCGTTAAATAAACCATAATTTTTAGTAATTTCTGTTATGTGTCAAATTTATAATCTAGACGTATGAAAGTATGATTGACCTATAAAACGCTTTGGTTGGTCGTTTCTTCCCGCCATGGATCTATTATTATTTCATCCCTGAAGTATTTTTCATCACATTATTATTATTATTATTATTATTATTATTATTATTATTATTATTATTAGACAGCGAAAAAATGTGCGTTACCTCGCGACACAGGTTAGTTTGGACTGAAGTATAGATGACGTCACAGGTACAAGCGCAATAACATAAATGCACTTCGAGAGGGCGGCAGTACAAGTAGGAACCAACAAATGACCTTCAGTGTCAACTTCTAGTCGTATTGGAAAGAAAGCCAGGTGTTTACAATATTGTTTATTGCCTTTGTGCATAATAATAAAAGTGATTTAAAATACCTAAATCGAAGGATTTGGAATTAAACAGTCTAAGAAATAAATAGGAAGAGAGATTTTGATTCCGCAAGGTGAAAATATGTTTTGTGCCGTGCGCAAATGTGAAATTAAAATACACAGGAAATATTACATAGAGCGGCATTGTAATAGCAAGAAACATACCGAAAACGTACAGAGGTCTTCGACATCAAATAACGAAAAACATACACGATCTGAATTTAATGTGGATTTATGTAATATGATGATTTCTGCAAACATTCCGTTCAAGAAACTTGATAATCCACATTTTAGAGGTGAAAAGGTGAAAGAAAAATTCTGCAAAAAAAAAAAACCGATTATAGTTATTTGTAACATTTTGAGTGGAGGGAGAAACGACGATAGTACGGCGCTTTTTTTCATTTGCACCTCTAACATCTTGTGACACGGAAAGAAACTTTTCGATGTTGAAAAACTGTTTGAGTGAGAGACGTCAAACTTTCTCTTTTGATAATTTACGGATGTATATTGTGGTTCGGTGTAAAGCATTCTTTAATCATTCAGGCGGTGGCAGTTAACATTTGAGACAAATTTTTAAATCATAATAACTATATAACAACTTCATTCCAGTATTTATAGATCGATTGAATGGAGTGAAGAGGTTCTCATTACCAGACTGTACTCTCTTGCCGCTGTTTAAGTATAGTCCGTTGGCACTGAACTTAAGGCACAATGCATATTTTTTCGCCCTTTAATTAGTATTATGATCTTACATGTGTGCAGGTTCGGTGTTATCTTGCCCATTCGCAATTCATGACTCAGAGGTGACGTAATGTGATCATGTGCAGTCTTAGGAAGTTCGTATCAGAATATAGCTTTCAAGTTGAGTGCAGCCACGCATATAGATCACGTCGGCTCTATTAAACTAATCGTCTTCTGTGTATACTATACTCTGTTCACATAATAACTCATAGGATATCCGTAAGTATGGATGGATGACTTTCGTAACTACATTACAGCAACATGCACAGTAGAGAAACATCCCATTACTTGCTAACGTTACGAGCGAAGTTATGCAGTTTAATGAGTGGTTTTTAACATGGCGGAATTAAATATTCCAATCACACGAAGTTGAATACAATACGTAAAGATTTGCTGGTAATCATAAATCAACACATAAAGAAAAACATTTTAAATTTGATTATAAGCTATTGAAATACTGTATATGAAATTAGTTCAAGGTTATTGATTATTTATTAAAATGTTATTGGAAATTATGTAACGTGGAAATATAATATACAAAGCAAAATAATGTTATTTCAGGGACACCATGCTATGAAATATATGTATATCATCGTTGTTCCTGCAATAACTCCTATGTGACATATTTATTTATTTTCAGATTTTTTCTCTATGAAATAACTTAAATAGTGATACAGCAAATAATAAAATCTCCTATATGCAATTATATTTCTTTCTTTCGAAAATGTAAGAATTCACAAACTCCTGTGTACTACTGCCATAGAATAAATAAATGTGCTTTTTCTTTCTACTGAACAATTTTATATTTTGCACATAGGAATTATTGCAGGACCAACGACGATATATGGAATACATTTCTTTGCATAGGAAGTACAACAGTGAAACGAAACATTCTACTTCAAAATTTGACTTAAGTAGATATACGCCTAATTTTATTCTTTCTCGACCTATGTATAATGTGATGGTATGTTTCAATATCCCTTCAAACAATTACCTCCAGCAATCACTCTGCTGCAGTCCAGAAATATATATAAATGACTGACGCTGCGATATATGGAAGAATAATTTATTTTTTTCAAATGTATATCAATTATTCCAATGACATTGAAGCAAAAATGTTCTTGAAAGGAATTATGGGTTTAATGTGATGTGCCATAAACGAAATTCACTGTGAGATTCACAAAACAGTAGTTCACATGGTGATAGAGTAAGTAATAGGCTTATTGTATCATATTTCAGGTTTGCTCCAATTACGTCTTGTACGTAGAACGAACCTTTTTAAGGTACAAATATTGTTTTTCTGAACATAGAAGGATATCTCGTTTGCTAAATTGAAAATGTGCATTATTATTAATTGTAACAAGGCTAGATACACATAATTACATATTTTAATTGTAATTCTTATATGTATGGTAAATTGTTTTTATTCAAAATCACGAAGGTTGTAATTGCCAATTTTTGTTTTCTTTTTTTTTTAATAAAATATTGTTTTTTGTTAATTTCGTTTATTATTCTAAGGCCATGGATCATTGGCATAAAGACAAGTTTGTTTACCATCCGACTGTACATGTTTTTTTTTTTTTGCTGGTTTGTTGACGTTGAGAGCTGCATTACTACTGTTCATTCGGTAGTTATATAAGCTCACATAACTTAACAGGTTCGGTACGAACTTCCTATCTGTAGTCAGGAGTTGAGATTGAGCAGGGTTCACAATGTGATTTCGCCCACGCAATGTCAATCACAACTTTATTATCACCCACTGCAAGTCTTATTTATTCATGTTTTTTATATATACGAGCAGCATTCCAGTTTTATTTCCCTATACAAGAGAATTATTTTTAACGAGACTCTTCCTTTGTCCTTTTATTTTCCTCTACTAAGGATCTGTTCTATCCAATTCATGCATCCAACCTATTTATTTCCTCCATTCGATTACGCCGCTCGTCGGCGATAACTATCTGATTTCATTATCCAAAGTTCTTTGTGTTATTCCTATGAATCAATGATATCAAAGCAAGCGCATTTTCTGACCTTGACGACGTGCGCGGGCATCAAGCGCTAGGTATGGAAGGAGGAAGAATTATGTATATGAATAAGCAGTTATTGGATTAAGAAAACAGTGGTGCACAAACTTCAAACCGAACGTGAAATTTTATGTCGTTATTTTTACGTGGCTTCTTTGTTTGATATTTTCGATATTGTCCTTGAAACAAAAGTACTAACACTAATTTCTTAATATTGCAGTTGTGCTTTAAACGTTAATAACATAATAAAGGGTTAAGAAGGAATATAAATTGAATAGTAGTACACCTATACTATACCAGGTGAATGAAACACATCATTCATAAAAAAGTGATATCCCAAAGAAGAAATAACTATAACCAATATTACATAACAAAACTCTTATCGCAGTATGTTTTTAAGGTGATATTGGTGCGCAACTTCCTATCATTAGAATATTAAATTATTTTCTCCAAATCTGCTGAAGCTACAGAGCTGACATTTTAAAAACACATGGGCACATATCTTTTGTTTATGATGTAACAGTAGTTGCTTTGTTAATTCATTTCCTTACAAACATTTTCCATGCGAATATTTTCAAATTTTTCAATACATTATCTTCAGTAATAGCTTAGACCTACGTATTTACGATATATTAGATTTACGAAAAATTGTAAAAAAGTTGAGAAAATATTCGTTTTGAATAAAATGCAAGCTTGTGAAAAATGAGCATTAAATTTAAAACTTACATTCTAATAATGCAGTTATACTTCTCAGACAAATCTAAAAGTTAACACGGATACAGTTTTAATAAGTTCTCTTCCCTTTACCATTGAATGAGTGCTGACCATCCCTGCATATAGATCCACCAAGTGGCATATACTACCTCTTTCGTCTGTCTCTTTCCTTTCCGTTATAAAGCGCTCGGGTTCTCCTGAGCTCTAAAGCGAGCGCTTGCGCCTCTGGGCATCAGTTGACATGGCTGGTATAAGTCTTTGCAATATTTGATAACTAAATATATTTTTCGTCTGAATGACATCAAATTATAAAAAAAAAAAAAATAACAAATATTATGGAATATAATAATTTGTCATTGTATTTAATGTTGTTTAATGGAAACGTTTTCGCCATTTGGCATCGTCAGGTTTAAATTCCAATTCCAATACGTAATACCGGTACTAATAATAATAATAATAATAATAATAATAATAATAATAATAATAATAATAATAATAATAACAATAATAATAATAATAATAATAATAATAATAATAATAATAATAATAATAATAATAATCCGTGGCGCTACAGTCCGTGAAGGGCCTAGACCGATTAGCCGGCTGCTGGCCTCATGCCCACATGCCAAAGCAGAGGTGGACGATCATCCAACCATAACGGATGTATTGTGTGGTTAGCACCCATGATCCACCCAGCCGTTATAGCTGGCATTTGCAACCGGATTTCGCTACCTATCGTAGCTCCCCAAGTGCATCTCGATGCTACAATACCTAATACAGAACATATTATACATATGTAACAATATTTAGTATATGTAAATTAACAATTGCAATTGATTAAACATGAATTTTAAAATAAAATATATTAAAACAGTAATTGCAACATTGCTATGCCACCCAAATTACTACAATATTCATACATGGTCATAAGTTAAAAACATCGAAGATTCATTAATGTACAATGTATAAATATAATTAAACATCTACTATTGCACCTAAATCAACATATATTATTCAAATAATTTATATAAAATATATGTATTTATTTAACTTATCTCCTTTACATTATTTTCATTAATTGTACAATATTCTTTTGAGAATATTAACTCCGTACGTAGATGAAATTATTAAAGATCATCAGTGCGGTTTTAGGCGTAATAGATCGACTGTTGATCAGATTTTTTGTATTCGACAGATATTGGAGAAAAAATAGCAGTATAAAGATACACTACATCAGTTATTCATAGATTTCAAAAAGGCATATGACTCGGTTAAGAGAGAGCCACTGTCTCCACTTGGGCGGCCAATTTCGGACTCGCACTTAACCCAAGTAAGACTCAAGCCATAATTATTGGACATAAGCGTGTAGTTAACTCCCTTAATAACAGTAATCTTTCAGTTGTTACCCTTAACAACACGCTAATCCCTTATTCATCTGTCGTAAAAAATCTTGGCTTCTTTTTTGATAATAATCTAAGTTGGAATTTTCAAGTTAAAGAAACGATAAAGAAAATCTGTTCCTCCTTTCACTCTGTGAGTCGCTTGAGAAACTTCTTGCCCCAGCAACTAAAACTTACCCTAGTACAAACCCTAGTAATGCCGCACTTCGATTATTGTGACGTTTTGTTAAGTGATCTAAGTTCTGAACTGTCAGTCAAGTTACAGCGAGCTCAGAATATGTGCATCAGATACGTGTGCAACATCCGACGATATGATCACATATCACCGTCCTTCGCAAGTCTCTCGTGGCTCCGACTTAAAGAACGCAGAACTTTACACTCTTTGTCTTTACTCTTTCGAATTCTGCACACCTCAACACCAAATTACCTTTCGTCTCGTTTCTCTTATCTATACTCTAACCACGACGTAAATACCAGATCACTTATCTGTGGCACGCTAAATATACCTCTTCATAGAACATCTTGTTATTCCTCATCTTTTACAATATCCACCTCGCGTCAATGGAATTCCTTGTCACAAAGTATTAGGGGCTGCAAGACAACAAACACCTTTAAGAACAGCTTAAAAGATAACCTTATTAGCATTTCACTCCAATCATACTGATTTAAAATCTTACTGACTACACTGTTGCTTTTTTTCTTTAGACATCATCCTGATTGTGCTGCATTTTCAAAATTGTCTCATAATAATCTCTTTCTATTATCTAATATAATTTGAAATATATTAACATTCTATGTATTTTAGTTTAATTCTGCTACCCAGTTTATTTCAGTGTTTAATTAATAGTTCATAGTATTTTGTTGTTTAATTCGTAAATAACTCTTGTATACATGTAACTCTCATCTAAATCAAATTGTTGAATTCTTTGTAAGTTCATCCATATGTATATACACTTTTTGCTGGTTGTGTGGAAGAGAAGGCCTTACGGCCTTAACTCTGCCAGCTAAAATAAATCATTATTATTATTATTATTATTATAAGTTTTATATAATACTCTTATTGGTTTTGGAATTCCCAAGAAACTAGTTCGATTAATTAATACGTGTCTCAGTGAAACTTACAGCAGAGTTCGTATAGGATAGTTTCTATCTTATGCTTTTCCAATTCACTGAGGGCTAAAGCAAGGAGATGCACTATCCCTTTACTTCTAACTTCGCTATAGGAAAGTCATTCTTCATTAGGAAATTCCAGGATAACAGACAGGGTTTGGAACTGAACGGGTTACATCAGCTTCTTGTCTATGCGGATGACGTGAATATGTTGGGACAAAATCCACAAACGATTAGGCAAAGCACGGAAATTTTACTTGAAGCAAGTAAAGCGACTGATTTGGAAGTAAATCCCGAAAAGACAAAGTATATGATTATATCTCGTGACCAGAATATTGTACGAAATGAAACATAAAAACTGAAGATTTATCCTTCGAAGAGGTGGAAAAAATTAAAATATCTTGAAGCAACAGCAACAAATATAAATTACACTTGGGAGGAAATTAAGCGCAGAATAAATGTGGAAAATGCCTGTTATTATTCGGTTGAGAAGCTTTTGTCATCAGTCTGCCGTCAAAGAATCTGAAAGTTAGAATTTATAAAACAGGTATATTACCGGTTGTTTTGTATGGTTGTGAAATTTGGACTCTCACTTTGACAGGGGAACAGAGATTAAGGGATTTGAGAACAAGGTTCTTAGGAAAAAAATGTCGGACTAAGAAGGATGAAGTTACAGGAGAATAGAGAAAGTTACACAACGCAGAACTGCACGCATTGTTTTCTTCACCTAACATAATTAGGAACATTAAATCCAGACGTTTGAGATGGGCAAGGCATTTAGCACGTATGGGCGAATCCAGAAATGCATAATAGAGTGTTAGTTGGGAGACCGGAGGGAAAAAGATCTTTGGGGAGGCCGGGACGTAGTAGGGAAGATAATGTTAATATTGATTTGAGGGAGGTGAGATATGATGATAGAGACTGGATTAATCTTCCGCAGGATAGGGACCAATGGCGGGCTTATGTGAGTGTGGCATTGAACCTGCGGGTTCTTTAAAAGCCATTTTTAAGTAAGTAAGTATATTGCATGTTGTAATATACTATTCAACAGTTAATGATTTATGTATGAACATGTATGTGTTATTATTGTAGTTATAATTTATTTAACCATGTTAATTCAATACATGTCAAATGTTTGTTTTTCTTTTATTTGAAAGATATCAATACTGAAGAATTAAACTTGTCATTCTATTGTTGTTTTTCTCCTAGTAGATTTCGTACATGTATACACTATTTGAGCAGTTAACGTTGGATACTATGTCGGAATGATTTGAATGGGTCAACGAAATTGTGATTAAAATTGTGTTGTGGGCCTATCTATTGGGTCGGGAAAGCGAATTTCGCTGCGACATGTTTTCTGTAATGAAACGTGTCTATATTATAAATTTGAATATAATGTTATTAATATACGTGAAACAAACGGCAAAGTTAGCACAGGTTGCTAAGTGAGGTTGATTGCTTCACTTGTCTTCTGAAAAAATGGCAATCTGTTTCAGTGTTCTGGTTAAGTGCTACCATCTACTACCAAATCATTAAATAATTATGTATATATTATTATTATTATTATTTGTTTGGAAAGATCTTACACTCGTGTACCTATTAAACCTTAAATAAGTAAATGTTTTATTTTTGGACTTTCACAACTTGTATTCTGAGCACCTCATATGTTGCCTAATTTCTATGTTATTTTTGTATTTCTTTCTATTTGATTATAAAAGGTTAGGAAACATATTTTGTGCTGTATTCAAAACTACTATCATGGCGCTTACCATACCTCATTCCAGGACCCTTCATATTTGAACCTAGGTGTGATTGTTGAATGTGTAAGAAGTAGACAGCACGTGTTAAGTAGATGTAAAACAGTATGTCAAATAGTTTAAACTACTCCATTACATTACGAACAAGTTTTCAGTACTTTGCTTTCATTTAATTAAACATGAAGCTAAATGTTACAGACTAATTAAGCTGCAAACAAATCAATAGAACCAGGTCGCGGGAACTGACACAAAGGCTGACTTGAAATGCAGCAAAGACCGTTGACGCTGGCTGTGCAAGGAAATTAACAGCAGACGGTGTCTACATTTTCTTTACACAGTTAATCGCAGAAATTCATTTGATCGTTCAGTCAATATCTGCATTATTATTTTAATATCAATGGCTTACACATATACAAAAAAAATCCTTAAAATTGTCATTAACATCGGTTTTCAATGCCGATAACATGGATTGATTGCTCGACTTAACGTCATCTTACTTCAGGTGGGTCTAATCCTCTTGTAAAAGAAGTGGAGTGGAAATCACCTTTTTCCTACTCAACCATGGAAGTATTGTGTATTCAAATTTATTGCACTCAAATATAATTCATTATGCAGGATAAATCTAAATTCAACCGACGAATTGTGTTAACTGATAGGAGACATCATTTTAATAAGTACTTGAGGTAGCAAACCACATGCCGGGAAACACTTTGTTTATTAGCAACAATAGGGAAGAGTTCGTTAATGGAATTACTTCCTGTAGAATTATGCGCTCACACTGTACCTCAACTCAGTCCACAACATACAGTAGGTACTATTTATAAATAGTTTATCCAAACAGTTCAGTGGCTTGGAATACCTTGAGAATGCTTTTCGTGATAATGGATTTGCCGTGGTGGTCCACTATCCTGGTCTGCTAGGTCACCTGATACAAACCCGATGATCTTTCTTGTCTAGGGACTGAATTTTTTCGTACGCAATCCACTTACTTCAGCCGAACATCTTGTGGTACGGCTCGTTTCTGCTGCTCATGAGTTGAGAGTAATAACTGATACGTATTTTAGACAGTCAGGTGGGAAATAATTGAGGTGCAGAGCCTGTATTGATTCAGGAGGACCACAAAATCTGCTGTAATTTGAAAATCTGCTGTAATTTGTTTTTGTTAGATCATTTTGTAATTACATAATTATTTATTCGTAAAACAAAAGTTTTAGCATTTAGAGGAGCAGATACATTAAGAGCCAAAATTGTCTTGGAAGGAAAAATTATTGAACAGATAAATTGTTTCAATTATCTTGGGTGCAACATTTCTTATATCAAGAATGAAGATATAATATAATATCTTAATAAATTCAGCTATGTATGCGGTGTCATTAATAGATCCCTAAAAAGTACTAGGAAAGAAACAAAAATTAAATTTTATAAGGTAATGGCAGTGCCAATGTTGCTTTATGGGTCTGAATTTTGGATCCTGACTAAAAAAGAAGAAAGAAGAATAGAAGCAGCAGAGATGAAATTTCTAAGATCTGTAGCAGGTTACACCTTATTGGATAGGAAAAGAAGTGAAGATATAAGGAGGGAACTAAGCATTTTTAAATTAATAGACAGAATAAAACAATATAGAAACGATTGGAAACAACATATACAAAGAATGGAAGTAGACCGCATACCAAAACTGATGATGAACTATAACCCAATAGGTAGAAGAAATGTTGGTAGACCGAAAACAAGATGGGCTCAACAGTGTTAAAAAAAATGAGACCGGAACGAGCCTTATAAGGCTTAATCCATGATGCTGATGATGATGATTTATTCGCATTTCGATTTCATATTAATCAGAGAATTACTCAAAGCCTTAAAATTGCACAGAACAATTTTATGCACTAAATACAAGTATGCACGCATCAATGCATGGAAATATTTTAAAAACTCATTCGTTTGTGCCGCAAAAAAAAAAAAAAATAAAAATAAAACTTTCGGACTCGAAATGAAAAGTGACAATTTTGAAACTATATATATAGGGACTCGAAAACTGCAGCAAAAATACAGACAAATAAGTTTTTAATGTTTAAAATAAACACAAAATATATATGTTTAGAGGAAGACTGGACAGTTTGTCAGTGAAGTCTCTTTAGAGAAACCTACACGTTATACAGTGACATCATTTTATTTTTATTTCAATTTTTATTGTACCTCAGTTTTTGAATGTACTTCATTCCCAACGCCATTCTACTAGCAAACTTCCAACCTTCCTCCACACGGAACCAAGGCCGCGTATGCAGTCAAAGTAAACAGTACTGAGTTAATGAGTATAGTACGTTCCAGAAATACGTTCGCTTTTTCCAGTGACGAAAGAGCTTTCAATATTGAATCATATTTTCGCACAGGTACTGTCGTCCGTTTGCTTATGTCGCATCCCAGTTTCTCCCATCCGTTTCTGTTCGCCCCTCTGTAAAGGCTAGTGGCTCGGCTGTCTTAGCTCTTTTCTGAAAACATTAATTTCTGTTAGGAATTGGACGTCTACGTAATATTATACAAATGTTTAAAATGTAAATAAAAGAGCCTCTTTAAGTAATTAACTGTCACGTGATTTATCTCTTTTCTACGCGCCTGCAACAAAATCACTTGGACGGACAGTAGATAGCATCTCTGAGTAATTTTATCATTTCGGGTTGGGCAGAAGTGAAGATTGAATTTACAGTACGTAAGGTACTCTTTTATAGAGTAGGTACAGAATTATTTCGACATGAATTACTAGTATGAAGGACGAAACTGGTAATTGCAATTAGGTACAATAATCTATAGTGCGATAATATGCACAAAAGAATTGAAGCCTATATCGAAAGGAACGGCCACCATATTCAAAAATGTGTTTAAATATCCATATTATGATTATTTTTCAATTTAACTTCATTCTCTATATTGTACACTAATATGCTGTAGACAGTGTAATATACACTGCATAATGAATACGTCCAAATGTATAGCTCAGTTCGTGAGTAAAAGCACTTATTTTTAATACAGTACTGTATATTGATTAAACAAAAGCCTAATGAATATTATCAAACTCAAAATCGCGATATTTCCTAGTTGACGTAAATGGATGAACTACTTTTCTTCCCTCCTATACCTAGTAAAGTAATTTGATTGTATTTTACGCCATTATCATCGAACTCCAGTCGTGGAAAGGAGTAGGAAACGGTGTTTTCGGTTCTCAACCGTTAATCCAAAGGTATAGCCAGGTCAATATTAGAAATGTTAGTAAGAATAAAATGAGTCCCTGTATAATTTAGTACGTAAAGGAGTATTCACATGTGAGGGATTCAAAGCAACAGTGGCGTAAATAGGATTTTTTGACATTTCAAATTATGAATGTAAAAAAAATTGTAGTTAAAGTAGTATCATCATCATTATCATCATCATCATGTTTCTTCCAAGGAGTTGGGCCACAGATAGGGCCGTTCTGGTCTCATATTAAACGTCGAGAAGTCTCTGCAATGGTCTTCCAGCTTTTTTTGTGCCCGTTGCGATGTAATTTTTTAGTAATCTAGGATATGTTGTGAGGCATCCTATTGATATATTGTATCCATTTTGACTTATAATTTAAAATTTGTTCAAAGGCTGATGTCATTTTCAATACTTCCAGAATTTATATATTTGCCTTCTAGTCGTTCCATTTGTGACTTGCTATTCTTAAATATATCATTTCACACCAAGTTGTTCTTCATTTATCTCTTGCTTTTACTGTTCAATTTTCACAACCGTGTACTGAAGTCGGAAGAGCCAATACGTTATACAATCTTATCCGGGTTTTAGTTAAAGTTTGTTTTAATTTATACACATTGTTAATGATGCCAGTAAACTTTATTAAATTGCTTAATTTATTATTAATATCAAATTCAATTTCATTTGTACCAAAATTACCTAAATATAAAGGGTGTATCCGAGGTGGTGTTACAAACTTTCAGGGATGATGGCGAAGGGCACATGTATCAATTTGAGATCAGGAACCCTGGTCCGGAAATGACGGAGTCGAAAGTTACAAGCAAAATTAGTTGTGTGGAAATTAAATAATTTTATTCCTCTGTACACCATATTTATGTGTATTTATCTGTACATCTTACACATACTGTATTTATCTGACATTGTTTACGTTGTCAGTGCGCTGTCTGAGGGGTGGGACAGGAAACTACACTAAAGCAATGCAGATGGAGTAATGTGTAACGGACATGGTCGGTCCTGATACACACGTCTGTAGACAGCAGTGTACGTGTACAAGTTGCATTGTCCAGTCGATCAGTCCTAGTGAAATGGAGGAACACGAGAGTGGAATAAGCAGATCTGATTTTCGAATACGGATGAGCCAATGGGAACAATAGACAAGCTCACAGATTGTATCAGCACAAGTACCCACGTAGGAGACATCCAACCCATACCATTTTTCCACGACTGTTCCAAAGGTTAAGGGAAGGAGGGCACGTATTTCCAAATTACAATTCCATTTCCACACAACTATTTTTCCTTATAACTTTCGACTCAGTCATTTCCGGACCATGGTTCCTTATCTCAAATTGATACATGTGCCCTTCGCCATCATCCCTGAAAGTTTGTAACACCACCTCGGAAACAGCCTGTATAATGCATATACTGTAAATGTGTAAAGTATCAAACAACATTATACTTGCAGAAACATCCGCTTAAATTATATTTTAACAGATTTTTCAATTGCATAGAACGCAAAAGTTTATATAGCTCATCACTTGCAATTGCTTACTTATGCCACTTTGCTTTAAATCCATCAAATGATCATTTGCTCACACTAGAAATTAATTTTGTTATAAGATATCACAGGGACAGTGAAATGGCTGGAGTGTCGGTTTTCCATATCGAAGAAAATATTAAAAATCGCAGCGAGTTAATGCTGAATTTTTAGTGGACGAAGACTGTCGAGAAGTTTTCTTGAAATACTCCCGTTTCCTCTATCATATTTTTTTGCCTTTCTTAAGTAATTGCTTTCCATAGCATAAAAAATTGAAATTGGTGCGTAATGTTACTGTGATGTGCACACTTGTGGCTCAAGTGAAAATGAATAGGTATTTTATCCACTTGGTCTGGGTTCGATTCCCGGCCAGATCGTGGTGGAATTTCCGGTAGACAAAGAAAACACTCCAAATGGTTTTCACCGGGATATTTTCGTTTCCTTCTATCATTAACCAGCACTCTTCGCCATTGTTTCATTTCATCTGCCATGTGCAGCAATTGAAACTAGGCTTGTTTGAAGGCTCTGGTTTGCGACACTTATATAGGAAGAGCTTGGTTTTCCTGGAGCTTATCTGGTACTCGTATGAAGATAGGACCGAACTCTGTCGGGGCATCGGATTCACGAATGCCACCGAGGTTACCTCAGACTTGGGATATCATAGCGTAGACCAATGTAAGCCAAGCCAAGCTGAGCTGTTATGATGCGCTTCCAGATGTGATAATGAACGCTACACGTAAAATATTATGTGTCCATCTAATACGCATGAATTGGTCGAATGAGTCTAGAGATTTTACGAATACTCACTTACATAACTCCATAGAATTTTAAAACACTCCTTAATTTGTTCAAATTCATATTCATTTAAAAATATTTATTTAATACTCACATAACTCCACAAAATTTTAAAACACTCCTTAATTTATTCAAATTCATATGTTTCAAGTATACTTATTTAATACTCACTTACATAACTCCATAACATTTTAAAACACACTTTAATATCTTAGAATTCAAATTAATTAAAAACATATTTATTTAATACCCACTTACATAACTCCATAAAATTTAAAAACACTCCTTAATTTGTTCAAATTCAAATTCTTTTCTAATATATTTATTTAATACTCACTTACAATACTCCATGAAATTTTAAAACACTCCTCAACTTGCAAATCTAGTCTTTCAGGTGAAGCTTCCTGTAAAGCAGATTTGAATAATTTCAAGGGAAAAATTGTTCCGGGGCCGGGTATCGATCCCGGGACCTCTGGTTAAACGTACCAGCGCTCTGCCAACTGAGCTACCCGGGAACTCCACCCGACACCGTCTCAACTTTTCCCTTTATATCCACACAACTCGCGTGGGCTGACGAAACGCCAGAGACCCATATCGAGTGCACACAAACTCTGTGTGACTTGGAATTGTGGTTTTCTGTTAACGTACACAGTGACGTATATATTATGCAAATCTAGTCTTTCAGGTGAGGCTTCCTGTAAAGCAGATTTGAATAATTTCAAGGGAAAAATTGTTCCGGGGCCAGGTATCGATCCCGGGACCTCTGATTGAACGTACCAGCGCTCTCCCAAATGAGCTACCCGGGAACTCCACCCGACACCGTCTCAACTTTTCCCTTTATATCCACACAACTCGCGTGGGCTGACGAAACGCCAGAGACCCACATCGAGTGCACACAAACTCTGTGTGACTTGGAATTGTGGTTTTCTGTTAACGTACACAGTGACGTATATACTCGTATTGTGAAAATCTAGTCTTTCAGGTAAAGCTTCCTTTAAAGCAGATTTGAATAATTTCAAGGGAAAAATTGTTCCGGGGCCGGGTATCGATCCCTTGAAATTATTCAAATCTGCTTTACAGGAAGCTTCACCTGAAAGACTAGATTTTCATAATATATACGTCACTGTGTACGTTAACAGAAAACCACAATTCCAAGTCACTCAGAGTTTGCGTGCACTCGATGTGGGTCTCTGGCGTTTCGTCAGCCCACGCGAGTTGTGTGGATATAAAGGGAAAAGTTGAGACGGTGTCGGTTGGAGTTCCCGGGTAGCTCAGTTGGGAGAGCGCTGGTACGTTCAACCAGAGGCCCCGGGATCGATACCCGGCCCCGGAACAATTTTTCCCTTGAAATTATTCAAATCTGCTTTACAGTAAGCTTCACCTGAAAGACTAGATTTGCATAATATATACGTCACTGTGTACGTTAACAGAAAACCACAATTCCAAGTCACACAGAGTTTGTGTGCACTCGATGTGGGTCTCTGGCGTTTCGTCAGCCCACGCGAGTTGTGTGGATATAAAGGGAAAAGTTGAGACGATGTCGGATGGAGTTCCCGGGTAGCTCAGTTGGGAGAGCGCTGGTACGTTCAACCAGAGGCCCCCGGATCGATACCCGGCCCCGGAACAATTTTTCCCTTGAAATTATTCACTCCTCAATTTGTTCAAATTCAAATTCATTTCTAACATATTTATTTAATACTCACTTACATAACGCCATGAAATTTAAAAACACTCCTCAATTTGTTCAAATTCAGATTCATTTCAAATGTATTTATTTAATTTGTTCAAATTCATATTCATTTCAAAAGTATTAATTAATACTCACTTACATAACTCCATAATATTTTAAAACACTCCTTAATTTGTTGAAATTACTCAAATTAATTTCAAATATATTCAATTATATATATTCAATACCGTACTCACTTACATAACTCCATCATATTTTAAAACACTTCCTAATTTTTTCATATTCAAATTCATTTCAACCTATTTATGAAATACCTTAGGCAATAATCTGTACAAAAGTATATAACAATTCAAATTTAAATTTAAATTCAGTTGAAGAGAAGACATAGAAAAAAAATGAATAGTTAATGTAATTTGTTTCTTGAACCTAATATTACATGTATTACAACATGAATTCTTAATGTGTGGTAGTGAGTTCATTTTGGTACAGAATCTATGGACTTTCCTGCCTTTTTAAGTTTTACTATATATTTTGCAATGATATGGATCGTATACGGAGACTAAGAGGAGGGCGGAAACTAGGAAAGTTGGAGAACGCTGAGTTTGTAGTGAAAGACCTGCCCTTGGGCAGAAAACTATGATTGAAATGAATGTATTTTCAGCCCCGTATCGTAGCATCGTGGTCTAATGCGTCATGTCTGAACTCGGGTTACGGGATGTGCGCTGGTTCGGGTTTTATGGGGAAAGAAATTGTCTCATGAAGTTTCGGCCATTGCAGTGGGTTCGGAGAAGATACAGCATCGCGATGAATTTGGTGAGATACGATAGGCAGCGAAATCGGTACTGCGAACCACACGAAACACCCGTACAGGTTTGATAATCGTTCACCTCTGCTGAAGAATGTGAATAGGAGGACAGCAGTCAGCTGGTCTGCATTGGCCCTCTTTGGGCTTTCGCCCTCAGGATCATTCACTCACTCACTGAGTGATTTATTTATTTATTTAATTATTTATTTATTTATTTATTTATTTATTTATTTATTTATTTATTTATTTATTTATTTAGTCATTCATTCATGATTAATAGATTTTCACTCATTCTAGATTATTGATGTTTATTTACTTATTTAATTGTATATTTAATTCCTAGTAAGTTTGAAATGGATAGAAGTTAATACAATGTAAGATAAACTAGCCCATTCATGAATGAGTGAGACTAGTGCTCAGGAGGGATTCCAATACAGACAAAAATACAATTAAAATTGAGATTGAATAAGATTAAAAAGTGTGTAATATGTTTAAACCCAAACTATAAATCCAATACAAATTTTTTATTTCTTTTTTTTTATTAATTTGGAGAGGATTCGTGGTTAAACTAATATTAGAATAAAATTTGTTTAATATAATCTGGGACCTTGACTCATGCTATGATAAAAAGCTGCATTGGTTTTACAGTTAGGTTCAGACAAATGCAGAGAATTCATATTTTCAGTAATATATTTATGTATATACCTTTCGAAGTTATTAAGATTTCTGTGAAAATATTGTAATAAAATAAAATAATAAATTTGTTTAATGTTGAAAACTTTGAAATGTTTAAACAACAATTTAGTGGAGTAAACTTTCTGCTTTTTTAAACAAACTATTAATACGTTTTTAGTCAAATTAGCGGATATATCTATACCAATGATTTTATCAGTGAAGAGATAATACGGCAGATTTTCAGATTGTTTTTTTATATTTATTTTTTACCTTTTCGATTTCTTGAAAAATAACAATGTATTTATTACAAAACAGACCTGAACATTGTTAACTGGCTCTTTCAGGTTTATTATTTTACCTGACAACAGAGATTCTTGGGTTTTGTCACCTATTGTATTCTGAACACACTTTGCAGTTAATCTGACAATTTCGCCGTCCTCCTCCATCTGTTATATCACCGATGTCATGTTACGTGACCGTTAATTCTAAACATTCTCGTTCTCGCTTTCAACAGTCAATTATGCAAGTAATTCTGACTCCGTCTGTGGTCATGTAATGACCGCGACATCCGTCTGCGGCTTCCTAGATAAAACAGGGTGGACATCACCGAAGTAATTTAGTAGTCAACATGACCTAGCACTACTGCATAGCATTTTAAGTGGAAATATGTTTTAACTTTGAATAACATTATTATTCGAGGGCGACGAGGATGAAATAAATTTTCACGTAACACTGACGTAATTCCATCTTTGGATACTAATAACTTAATACATACGGCGTATTTAGAGTAATATGTCATATATAATTGAAAGAATGAAGACTTATCTAGCCAAAAATGATGTTTTTATTACTAGAATAAAACTGTACATACGTTGTTCAAAGAATAAATAAAAAATATGTAATACATTTCCTAACTTTACAGATATTAAACCCCTAACTACACCTAAACCATAAAAGACATATTGCGAATGAAATACGTTAAAAAATGCAACATTTAAAAAAATGTAATCCGTTGTGCTCCATCTCGTATAATTTAAGAGTTACGACAATTTTTGTTTGGCTTTTGGCAACTGCTATGCTAGAGCATGACGCAATAACCTTAACAAATTTAAGCGTATGACGTCACGGACAGATGAACATGTCTACAGGAAGCAGTCGCACAGATTATATGAAACATTGTAGGAAAACAATACCTGAAGAGAAATATAATTCTCAATCTAGAAAGTTAATAATATAATTTACCCAAACGAAGGAAGTCTGCCGAATACATGTTATAATAACAATCCGATTTATATTTGTATAGCTTTGATGACCAGATACAGATGTTCTGTAAAAGTTTTTCCGCATCCTGTAAACATAATTAGGTATACTACAAAATTGTGTATAGGCCTAACTGCATGTATGTCTAAAAATTACTTTAATTATTATAACGTCCTGGTCTTCTTGATGTAGATGGTATCAATTTGTCTCTTCTTGATTTTTTGCAGAATAATTATATATGAGATGTTGTTCAATTAATAATGAAGCTACAGTAGAGCGTCTCGTTTATGCACAGTGAAAACGTAAACAAAGTGCAGGTAACATGTGAGGGGAGGACGAGCCATACAATAAACGCGAGGGATGCACAAGGTTATGTCAGTATAAAACTCATCAGTAGACGAACATGTTCTTCATAACGTGCAGAAATGTCTTTTCACACTTCTAGCGGCGTAAGAAAGAAGGCGCGTTCAAAAATTTGTCTATTATGAGTAGAGCCCAGATTTTATGTAATATGAAAATAAGAAATATGTAGTAGCTAAAAATGGCAAAGTATTAACTTAATATTGGAAAATATGTAGATAAATATGTGCTAAATAAAATAGCTTAAAATCTAAGCTTTATTTTTTGCACAGCGATGAAACATTACAGGTGCACATGTGGTACAATCTCATTTAATTATCGTTTGGAGGCGCTATTAAATAAATATTTTTCCTTATTCTCTGCGGTCATTGACGAGGCACAATGGAAACCCATACGTAGCAATCGACAAGTTAAACTCTTAGGGCCGTATTCATAGACATTTCGCAGCACGCGCTACGAGAGTACTAAGCTAGCCCCGGCTATCCACTGGTTACTAGTACAGAATTCAAATCATATCCTATCGCTAACACTGGTTTATGAATACGGCCCTAATCGTTTCCATTGTGTCAGTGTCAGTGCAGTAGTTGTTCAAATATTTTTTTCCGGGATGTTGATTCATACGGAGTGTTGAAGTTGCAGTATTTGCGTAGGAATGCTTGAAACTTTGGCATTTCAAGTTTATACAACGGTATGTTTGGAGGAACCATTGCCATTCACAAATTTTTATTAAATTCACTGTTAGAAGATGAAGGTTCCAGCATCACTTGTCTAAAAAGAGCTTGTTTTTTCGACAGGGCACCTTTTTTGTTTGTGACATGAAGTTCAGTTTTTAAACAGGTTTTTCACACACTTTGCATAGCACGATTTTGCCGTCACTAGTAAAGGCTTCGTCAATTGCAATCCAGTCTTCTAACTTGGATGATAGCTTGGATGCCACTGGCGCCATAGCAGTAGACTAGCTAGCTGTATCACCTGATGTCAGAATAAGCTTTTCAAGAAAACTGAAAGAACTACTGTTTTCTTTCAGAGCAACTGATTTGGGGTGTTTGTTTCATTCTTTCTTTCACCGCGGTAGCAGTACAATGACACATCCTTCGCATTGGTATTTTTTCCTACTTTACCGTTACTTTTTAAGGGATACACAAAATGTTAGCATGGCGAAGGGATGTCCACTTTTTTTATAGAATGCGTTATTATTTTAAATTATTAAGTAATTTTATGCATTAGAGGCGAAGGAACAAGTTCTATAAACAATTTTAAAACGTATAACTTATAAGTTAAGTCGAGAGAAAATTAGTGAAAAAAGGATATTCTTTAAAAATATTCTGTATCATTAAAAATATGTAAAACATGTAATGTATGCCAAAATATTTATTATGTACTAAAATATGTAAAAACTTGTAACTTAAAACTTCGGAATAATAATCCCTTTGGTGTGATTTGCTGACATTTTACCTTTTCTTATAGCTACGAATGCATACATTAGGCCTACATAGGAACGGAACATATAATTACATAAAATCCGGGCTCTAATTATGAGAAGTTGTAATATAATAATATCATTTGATCGGGCGACAATAACGTCTGTGAGGTGAACGTAACAAATCATTGCCTCTCATAGCTTTGGGGATATAAATTCTTTATGAAACAAAGGTTTTCCTTTAGGTCATCATTAACATAAGTTTTCTCATTATTTGGACACACGAGTACTTCGAAGATAGAAAGTTTAATGGAGCAAAGAATCCCTTCAACCGGACATCCAGTTCCATCTAATTTTGGGCTTTGGTTTGGGAAAACGAGATTTGAGAAAGACGGTTGTGCTAGAGATGTGGTTCCACGTAATTGAATCTCGGCAGCGCGGCGGTTCTGCGATATCTACAAGTAGCTGCTTTTAGATGTTAAGTACGTTAGCACATTAGCAGTTTACCGTGCGTATGTCAGCACATACTTTAAAGTTTTTTTCTTCCTTCAACTACAAATTAAGTGGCCATTTCCGCCCTTCGTCCAAGGCTGAGGATTCTCATTGGTGCTTCTGTAGCACTTAATTGTTTAAGGTATTATATAACTTGTTGCAGTGTCACTAAATATTCACCAGAATTACGTTCATCAGATCAATTCACTTTGCTGCACTTTTGTTATTTATATTGACTTTATGCTCCAAACGATACCTAATTTATTACAAAACTGAACTCCGATACTTTTTCTACTTGTTGATGTTCAATTCATGTTCTAAACACTACATTTTAGCATAGCAATATACAGTTATTTCCTAAGAAGCATATATTTTAATTGCATTAGGAATGTTATTCAATAAAAAAAGTCTCAAACCGAGGGAAGTAACTATCAATGGTAAAACACTAGACTGGCATTCGGGAGGTTTCGGGTTTAAATCTTGATGCAGGTCAATCTCACTGGAATTGTCAGTGGTTTCCTTAATCATAATATAACGAGAAATGTAGCTATCTAGAAGCTAAATGCCACTTTGGCTTCCATTTAAGGTAGACTTTCACTTACCGGAAAAAATTCGTTCGGATTTTTATTATAGTATCGCTCACTTGTCCACATTTCCGAATTAAACATGAAATAGCGTTGTAATTTACCGCTAGAGAGCATTATTTCATTGTAGTGTTCTGAACTGAACCTTAAATAAACTATGAACATATCTGGTTGATTCAGTATTTTCGCAATCTCATCCCATATATTTCTCTTGCATGTTGCATTGCTATAATTCTAATCTGATTGGATTAACAAAGTAAGCTTAGCGTCATCCATTTAATTTGTACCTCTAGTATTGCTGTGATTTGAGGCCCTGCAATCGAAATAATTTTCAAGACATTCTTCATTTCGATCTTGGCCCGTACGGAAATCCGTTTAGAATTCTCTGGCCAGAATTCTGAACGAAACCCGGTCATGCAGACAGAGCCGATATGGCCAAGTGGGCGATGCTCCATTTAAAATAATGCAAAGAATAAAAATGCGAACGCGCCGAACGAATCCGTTCCGGTTCGGATTGTGTACTTCGCATGCTCACGATATTTACGGACGGTTCCTGACTGTTGTTGGAACGAACCTTTAGTCCTGACAGTCGCCGGAGATATGCGCCTGGATCAGACGAGTCCATTTAGTTATGCCAAGGGGTGTTTGGGTTATTCACTCGCTTGCCTTCGGAGCGTTCGGATGTCATGCGTGCGATGGAACGGTATGTTTCCAGTACGATTAAGCTGTACTGAATTCCTTTACCGACCGCTCGTCCTTATTTCCACTCCGGAACTCTCCCCACTCCTCTATTACTTCCCCTCTTTCGCGTCGCTGAGCTGTCAGGACTAAGTAATCGGTCTGTATATTGGTTCACAGACTTACCATAGGTGGCAGCAATCCATTATCAACAGCTATATGGAGACACCCATTGAGACTGCAGTTACAAGGACTATGGAAAACCACAGAGTAAAAATGAATGTCTAATCGATTTACTTTATAACATAGTAACTAATAAGTAATGTATACAATTATTATAGCCTATTATAAGTTTCATCGGACGATTCTAAATTTTTCTCTCTTCATTGCCATAATAGACCTACATTATCTGTACGTAAATATTTTTGGCAGAGATTTTAATTCAACAGTCGTCGCCACTGAGATGGCAGTAACAGAACCATACCTCAAAACCACTAATTTTCCACACAAGAGCTCTCGGCTATCGGAAAATAGACTGGCTATTCTCCAACAAGGAATTAGAGTTGGCAAAGCTCAAAGTTTCAGACGGCTTGTGTTCCAGATCAACAAGTGATGGAGTTATGCATTATCTTTCCTTCTCTCTGGCCTCAATTATAAGAGGCTTTAACTGAAAACAATAACAGTAATACAATAGTAGTAATGATAATGGTAATATGAAGCTACACTGAAGCTTAGATATTTTCCATGGCACTGCAAGAACAGACATAGTCTATATTTTTATTTTTATTTACTGAGAACTAGTGAAATATTCATCCAGAAGAAGACGAAATTGGATGGCGTTCCCATCTTCGGTTATTAGTAGGCTTGTAATGTTAGGGACCGATTACAAATGTTGACTGCAGCATGGTACAAAGGCCGATGACATGAGCTAGTACGAGGACATTGACTTGGTTCTGCGATCGATTACGGGCATAACAGGTGAACATAAAGATATCTGGACAGCTCTAAAAGTAAATATAAGCTACCTAGCATTTCAAAGATATATTTTTACGTAGCCTAAATTTCGTTATGTGCAGAAGAATTATCATGTCTTAGAATTATTCCTGCTTTCCTTCAGATCCGGTACAATTACAATGCACAACTTAATCTTCATTGCGTCACCAAATTTTGCTCTGAAATATGCACCTGAGGACTTTAACCTTCGGCATTATTATTCAGCAGGTATGCTGTTTACGCATGATACAGTAGTAACTGGTGAACGTATAGTAAACTTGAAACCACCGTAACGTACCCTATCGGTCCCCAACAAGCCTAGTGATTTTATAGGCTACTTCTAGTTACCATGATTGTCTCTTCAGGTTACTGGCATAACTCACAGGTAACGTTTTGGATTCGTGTTCTGAGACAGTCCTCGAGCGTGGATTTTATTGCCGTTAGGTGCTGACTATATGTTGTGATTTTACTGAAGGTTCTCCTAACAGCAATGAGAATAACAATTTCATAGCGAATATTCTGTCTCATCTTGTTAAAATAACACTCCTTGTCAGCAATTCTATCGATATTAGATAACTTTGCAGTTACTACAGTATCCTTATATAATTAAGATTGCCTCTTGAGAAGAAGTAGTAGCTGAAGCACTAGTAAAGTTTGAACTACTTTTTCAACAGCATGCTAGAACTATCGTGCCAGAATTAGTAGACAGATTTTTCATGAGGATCTCTATTAAGAACAAGACAATCTGCGACACAGAAGTTACTTACAAGTTTATTTTTCTGACTGAGGAAAACATAGCCTACTGAACTTATTTACCGCCCTTGGAATGCATCGCCCTCAGCCGGATTTGAACCCGTTAATTCCGAACTAAACAGCACAGCAACTATTACACCGTTACACCGCCGAAGAAGCCGATCTCCTTTTCATTCAAGGTGTAAAATTGTAATCCCGGCCATGTCTGATGGATTTTTAGGGACAAATATTTCGTAAGTGTTGTTTCCTTCCGATTTGTTACTTGTTAAAGTTCCATTTATCCCTCACTAGGTGAATGAAAGCAACCACCGGCGTAGCTCGGAACGCGCGTCTCTTGATTCCGAACTACGTGCAAGTACAGGTTGAATTCCCGTTTGGGCAGATTACCTGGTTGGGTTTCCTTCCGAGTTTCCTCCAGCTGTAAGACCAGAGTCAGGTAATCCTCGGCCTCATCTTGCCATATATCATCTCGCTATATCAATTCCATGTCGATAAATAGCTTAGTACTTGATACAGCGTCGTTAAATATCCAAATAAAATAATACTTCCAAAATTCTTTGTTAAAGCACACTGTAACTCCTTTCCTTAACTCTTGATAAAAAGATGAGAACGTTTGTGGAGACATCTCTTAGGATAGATTAGTATCATATAAGCAGGGAACGGATTTATATGGACTAAAAATATATGAAATATGTAAATATATATGTAGTTATTTTTACCAAAATATGGAATTAAATATGGATTTTTACCAAAATATGGAATTAAATATGGACTTAAAATTATAAAAAAATGACTATGTACGTTAAATATTGGTACATTTTAATCAAACTAAACAAAAAATATAATGGACGTACCTTATCTTCCAATGTAGTTTCAACAAAACACAATTTTTATTGTCTGTTACCATAACAATAGGTTACAATCATTTCTTTCAAGTGCTGAAAAGTGAATCTTCTTCTATTGTCTCTGAGGATAGATTTATACTGACTAAAAGAGCGTTCGACGTCACAAGAAGTAACTGGTACATAATTCAATTTCACAATGTCTGCTGGGGATAAGTCCAAGTTAATCTTCACTGTTGATTCACCACTCATCACAGCAACAACCTTTTGTAGTTCTTCATATCCAGGGTTTTTTGAAAGTACAGTGTCCACCTTAGCTCTTACTGCATCTGCAACTTTACCTCTACTACGATTCAGTTGTTCCACAGTACTATTTATAATTTCAAAACTTTCAGATAGTGAAAGGTGCCTATTTTGGAGACTTTTGAGCGTTTTTATGATGCATGAAAATGTATGCTGAATGTGAGCTAAGTCATTCTTCACACTTATGTCACAGGTAACTGTTTTCGCAGTATCAATTGAGACTGCATCTTCAGAGTCCAATGCAAGGAGAACATTGTTAATAGAGTCTATATGTTCGGCATAATATTCAACTGCTTCTAGCCATGTACCCCATCTAGTTAAAATTGGCTTTGGTGGCAATGGAATTTCAGGGTACATTTCTTTCAACACGTTAACTCTACTGGGAGCTTTGAGAAATACTTTTTTCACTGATGAAATCAACAAATCTACTTTAGGGAAATTGTCTCTGACCACTTCTGCCACACGATGAAATGCATGCGCCACACAAGTAAAATGAGTCAATTTAGGATATACAACAGATAATGCTTGTCCAGCTTTGACCATATAAGGGGCAGCATCGCTAATAAAGAATAACACATTATCGTACATAATACCCTTTGGCCACAGGATACCCATAGCTTCGTTGAACAGTTTAACTATAGTTTTGTTATTGCACTTTTCTAGAACATCACAATGTAAAAGAATTCGTTCAGAATATTGTTCACTTAACAAACCGATAACTACATTACCAACAAGTCTACCTTCTTTGTCGGGAGTCTCATCAATGGAAACCCAAATTGAACTATCTTTAATTTCATCTCTTATCTTCTGTATTGTCTCATCGTAGATGGATGGAGCATACGTCTTCCTAAGTGTTGACTCATCCGGGATTGTATGTTGAGTATATTTTTCAAGGAATTCCCTGAAGACCTTATTCTTTAGTTTGTAGAGAGGAATATCAGCAGAGATGAGAGAACGGCACAGGTCGATGTTAAACTCAGATCTTACATTCGATGTTGTTGGTTGTGTTAAAAACAATTGTCTCTGCTTGGAATTTAGTTGTTTGTTGGCCTGATGTTTACTAGTTGTAATGTGTTGTTGCACCAGGAACTTTTGTGTAGATGATACTGCACACTGACACAAATTACAAAATAATATTTTATTGTCAGTTGATAAACCATCTTCTTGAAATTCTGAAATGTAACTTGTTAGTTTTGATTTTAAATTGACTGAATGACGTACTTTTGGCATATTTACCGTCTTTATAGTATGATTTACAAAACTGAACCTATGTGTACTCTGACTGGCATTTAACTGTTGAGCTGCACAACTGAAGTCTGTTAAAAATTTTAAATTAAATTAATACAGTTTTGTAACTTACTTTCCCATTGTTGATAGGACTGCTAATTTTCAAATAACTCTGATGTTAAAGGGATTACTGAACATGTGTTTAAATCTCTATTGTTGAAATGTATTTTTAAAAGTTAATGGAATTTTGTTTTGTTTTATTGTTAAACCTAATATAATATGGACTGTTTTATATGAAATATGGAAAATATATGGAAATTAACGAAAATATGTACTAAACTCTAAAATATGGAAAAATATGGAAAATAAAAGTAGGATTTTTCAACCCTACACATTGTGAAACATAAAGATAATGCAAAATATAAATTATATTAGCTTTATAAGTAAATATGTATTTACATATAAATCCTTTCCCTGCATATAAGTTACTGGATCATCTCTTCTTCTCTACTTTTAATATGCAGCAACATTTACCGAAATAATAATAATAATAATAATAATAATAATAATAATAATAATAATAATAATACGTACAAATGGCTTTTAGAGAACCCGGAGGTTCATTGTCGCCCTACATAAGCCCGCCATTGGTGCTACATCTCTTTCCATCTTAAACATCTGGATTTAATGTTCCTAATAATATCAGGTGAAGGATACAATTAGTGCAGTTCTGCATTGTGCAACTTTCTCCATTCTCCTGTAACTTTATCCCACTTAGCCCTAAATAATTTTCTAAGCACCTTATTCCCAGACACCCTTAGTCTCTGTTCTTCTCTCAAAGTGAGAGTTCAAGTTTCACGACCATACAGAACAACCGGTGTTATAAATGTTTTATAAATTCTAACTTTATGGTATTTTGAGAGCAAACGGAATGACAAAAGCTTCTCAAACGAATAATAAGAGGTATTTCTCATATTTATTCTACGTTTAATGATATATAATAATAATAATAATAATAATAATAATATTTTATTTATTCTGATGGAGTTAATACCATCAGACCTTCTCTTCCACAACACCAGAAATATGTAGTTAGACACAAATTTAGGAATATGAAATGAAATTAAATGATTACCCAAAAAATGTCCCGTTGAGGACAAAGGCCTCCGCCTATAGAGGGAGAGATCTAATTTTCTCACGCGGTGAGCTACTCCGCGTAAGAGGTGTTTGCATGCTTGGAATTGTTCACTTTCTTCACATTCTGCACTATTTTAATATTGTTCACTTAACTTTATTCTGTCGCAATGTTTTTGTTCACTGTTCACTTGTCTTCTTAGGTTTTTCCAATCTTTCCTATTTCTTGCTCTGCTTGACCAAAGGTTTCCTACACGTTCTCTGAAGAAGTCGGCCCATCTTCTTCTTGGTCTTCTGCGTGATCTCTTGCCAATGCGGGGGTCCCATAGTATGACTTCCTGCGTCCAACTTCCGTCTCTAAGTCTTGCAACATGGCATCCCCACTTCCATATGGTATTAGTGGCTTGCAGTGCTGGATCATCATTTGCTGACATGTTTTGTAGCACTTCGTTTGAAAGTCTGTCCCTCAGTGATAGGCTAAGCCTAGTTTCCTTCTCAGCATTTTCCTTTAGCATATTTGGAGATTGTTACGAAGTTTGGCAGTGAGAGACAATGACACTCACATAACAGTACAGGAGTTACTGAGGTCTCCAATATTTCTATTCTGAGTTTCTTGCCGACTGTTTTCTCCAGTATGATGAACTTGAGAGTCCAGAATGCCTTCCACGCGAGAGAAATTCTTCGTTTTATTTCCTTCTCCGTCTTCTGATGAAAGACTAGTTATCGTAGGTATACGTATTCAGATACATATTGTACTTCTGTACCATTAATTGTTATGGGTGACTCCGACCTGTTTGACATTACTAGGGTCTTGGTGTTGTTCAACAATAGGCCTGCTGATCTGTTGGCGTCGCATAATTCTTGGAGCATTGACTATAGTTCTCTGAATGATTTGGCGAACAATACGATATCATCAGCGAACCTTAGATTATTTAGTCTGTTGCCGGTGATGTTTATTCCACAATTCCTGTTCCAGTTCTGTTGGCGAAAACTGTTTTCCAATACCCTTGTGAATAATTTTGGGGAAATTGGGTCTCCTTGCCGCACTCATATTTTGAGCCTGAATGGTCTTCCTTCGATCTCGGTTTTCACTTTGGCACAGCGTTGATTATACACTTTGTTTAGTATCGTGATGTATTTGTTGCCGACTCCCTATGTATGTAGTTCTTGCATTACACTCGGATGTTCAACCGAGTCGAAGGTTTTGCTATAGTCTACGAAGGCCAGGTATACTGTTAAGTGGAATTCTTCAACCTTTTCCATGATCTGGCTCACGGTTTGAAGGTGGTTTGCCGTGCTGTGCAACAAATTGAGCGGAACAACAAATTGAAAATAAACATCACTTAAGTCGACAACATTTCAGAAAAAAAATTAAATGCCAAATGCTTTATGCGTAGGAAGAATTGAATCATAATCAGATTATTAGTTAGTTGTTCAATAACTATACGTCTATACATTGTTAATTACAACCTTATTGTACTGTGATATATTTTCAATGTGAAGAGTATAATTTTAGAAACATTAATTGCTCATTATGATAGTACAATAGTGTGATAGCGTGGAGAAAAATAATTGAGTGGCAGCTCTTTATATTCAATTAACTCTGTCATTCTCGGGCAGACTTTCTTCCAACGAAAGGTACGAAATTATCGCCAAAAAATTCCAACGCCATCAGCGAATCTGATATCTAAATGAGCATGGTGAGCAATTTTAATATCGGAGACTGTAGTTACCATTAATTGGTAAGAAACTTTATAACCTAATGGGAGACATATTGGTAGATGAAGCGGGTATGCGTAAATGTTCTCAAAATTTACGTTTTTAACACCATTGTTACCTCACCGTTATTAAATTTTAACAATTCTTTAATAATTTATGAAAGAAAGGGCGAAACTGTGCAATATTTGGAAGTAGTAAAGTAATACAAAACAATATACTTATAAATAAAATACTAGCATACTCGGCTAAAAAAAATTAAAGCTAAACCTATCGTTTTTCTCTGCATTGACTATATAACGAAATCACACTACGGTAAAGCATCTCCACTAGTAAATTCAATTGGCACTGAGTATTAGTCATCAAGTAAATAAGAAGATACCGACAGCTGCGATGCTGTTCTGAAGTGAGTAAGGAGCATCACTTCACAGCACTATGTCAGAAAATAAGCCACTGTTACATAATTGTATATTTTAGGCCCTTTTATATCATGTAAATAACAATACACATAATTTATTTTGTTTCAGGTAATGAAGAAATTATTGCAGAGAATTGTATGGCCTAAGTGAGAGAAGTCTATAAGGTAAAATATGACACAAAGCTATCTTGTTTGCTTAATCTCTTTTTGTACTAGTTCTTTCACCTTTCTCTCTTATGGCCGATTTCACCAACCTTCTTTAAATCAGCACAAACGACCTGTCAACAAACTGGTCGTTTAATTTTAACGAGCTTTTTAAAAATTGACTGTTTCACCAAGCCTCGTTTCTTTAAAATTAACATGCGTTTACTAACGTGGGGATTTCGTACTTGTATCTTGCATGTTTTATTTCTCATACGACCATGGCTTCGACATTGTGAATTTCATTGGTTACATATGATCACGGGCGACTTTGTTTTGTTTGGCATGAGGAAACAACGATAGGCAAATGGATAAAAAGGCATCAATTTTAAGAAAATCTAAAAGTTCTTAGTTCTAGATATTCTTTCTAAATACATTACGTTGTCATACCGTAATTTAAAAAACAGATGGAATAACGTTAAAAAAAAGAAGAGATTTGGATAGAATCTGAAAAAGAATTCAATAGTTTTCCAAATGTAAATAGGAGAAATGTAGAGCACTTAAATTGTAATTTCAGAAGGAAATTTAAGCGGAATTTTGCGAACGATCATGTGGACAGCTTCAGAATTGATGCCACAATTATATACAAAGCATTCTCAGCTGTTGTTCTTAGGCATAACTTTAGGATGGGAAATCGCCTCTTCCATAAATTGTATAGGACGTTTACTTTTCCACTGTATTTCAAGCAGATTTATGTATCCTGTAACAATTTTGTTTGCTTATAATAATAATAATAATAATAATAATAATAATAACAATAATAATAATAATAATGGTTTATTTAACTTGGCAGAGTTTCAGGCCATACGGCCTTTTCAAACACTCAACCAGGCAGGATTCAGGAGAGTTGTCATTAAATTGGATTTTAAGGGGTATCTATTGTTTCCTAAAAGTAAACCTCTTACTCTCTTCCCATTAAAAAAAGGCATTCTCCTCTTACATCTTTGAAATGTTGTGCTATCGTGTACTGACTCGGGCCATCTATTTATAATGTCGGTAAAACTAGCTCTGAGGTAGTTCTAGTGATTTTGGAAGTGAAAATCGTTGAATGTATAGGGGATTTTTTTTGGAGATGCAGTTGATGTATAGGCAAGGTATTAACAGAAACCTAAACTGATCAAACGTAATCTGTCACAAATTCATATGTGCAAGGTGTAGAAGCGGAGTACGAAGAAAACTACCTCAGCGCTAATTTAGCTACAATTTCTCTATGAGGAGCTTTGCATATGAAATTGAATATTGAATGAAAAATAGGATCTTCTATAGCATAATCATTTGGCCACATTACTGCCAGGGGATACTATTGGAACATTTTACACAATATGTTGTTGTCAATGACGACAGGAAATTTAGCTACAAGCCTAATATAAAAATAATGACTGTATTGTGGTCGCAATGTTGATAGTACGGCTGATACTTTATTCACATATCTAGACAATACAGCTTTTTACACTCCTTTCATATCACCAATTACTATTTCAAAACTTCCCGTAGGTAACATAAAATCTTAAAGCGATACGAATCTGTCAAAAAGACGTTAAGTGGGTGATTCCTATCTGTCGTATTCTAACCTATATTCAGTTTCTTCTAGAGTCCCCACAACTAGAGTAACAAATATATTTCGAGTCCATCATGTCCATGAGAATTAGATTAATTTGAAAAGCGAAGAATACAACTACAATTTAATTAGCACGGACTGTACATTATGATAATGGCAATGAAAATAATAATGATGATTGTGATAATAATCTAGGGAGTTAGATGACGATGTTTTCTTTTACAGATGTTTTAATTTACGAAATCATAATCTGACGTAACGAAAATAAAAATCAACGAATTTCTTATAAAGTGTGTTTTATTTGGTGATTATATGGTTATTTTACGTAAATTTTGCGGCTTTATATTACATAAACTGCAGTAATGCAGTGTTTCAGCGAGGTTAGAAATAACAAAAAGTGAATATTGATTGATTTAGGACTTGAGTCTTTGCCGGCGTTGGATATGGAATAATTTTTCTCGGGTTCTCAGCAACAATCTAACTCACCTGGCTGAGAACCCGAGAAGAATTATTCCATATTGATTGATTGTTTTATTTCTTTAGGACTGGATCCGGAATGGATCCTTGCAATTAGGCCGTTTTAGATCATTGTACGTCCTATATGCAATGATGGATAGCCCGGATGGCATTCGTAAATCCGTCGCTAAGAGAAGGGTCATCCTTTCTAGGCCCTGCAGGTAAGGTCCCATCGGGTACTGACGAGCCTGAATCAGATCCCCAAGTTTCTAGAACCTAGATCAGCAACAGAAACTTGTACTATTCACCAGGCATCACCCCAGCCTATTTTTTACCATTACAGATGATAGATGAAATAATGGGGAAGTGGTGTGTTGCTGGAAATATAGAGGGAAACGGGAGTAAACCCGAAAAAAAATCCCTCTGCAACGTCTCTTTGTCCACTACAAATTCCACCCACATCTGGCCGGTTATCTAACCCAGGCCACCAGGCTGGAAAACCAGCACGTTACCATTGTAGTCACAGACGCGACAAGCAAAATTTAATACTTATTACGAGAGTGAATGGTATGTTATTTTGCTACAGCATGCTTCACATGTAATCTACCTACATTGAGGATAAATTTATAAGTTGCAGACGATGATTAGGTAGAGGTAAATGGGATCCTACAATGGACAGCGTTGTATAGTAAATTAAATTCTACTAAATAAAGGACATGTACCTCAGAGTCAACATATGAAGAATAATTAATTGGAACAGCGCTGATACAATTTGTAATACTAATTTCTGCTTGATGGTGGTGGTAGTGATGATTTTTAATAGGATATCTGAGTGATAGTTTACTTAAAGAATATAGGTAGTCTCTTCCTTACCCAAGTGTGACTCGCGCGTGGAGCTATTGATTTCTGCTCGCTGAACGAGGTGATGGGTCCAGTATTGAACTTCGGGAACAAGCCACATCTTTGACATCGAGATTTCAACATCTCCGACATTGGCCTCTTCCATATCCTCCTCTAATGCTTTCCAATTAGAGGGCGTAATATGATCTGATAAAATTTTCAGATTGAGCCATACCACGTCTGGAGCAAATTCAGGCTTTGCTCCACTTTACAATATCAGTGGCACGTTGCATAAGATTTAAATAATCAACAAGAGTAAAAAAAAAAAAAAAGTCGTTCTTCCTCCAATAACTCCTATGTGCAAAATATACAATTTTTCAGTAGGAAGAAAAAACACATTTATTCATCCTATGGAAGCCGTACATAGGTGATTGAGAATTCTTACATTTTCGAAAGAAAGAAATATAATTACATATAGGAGATTTTATTACTTGCTGTATCATTAGGTTATTTTGTAGAGGAAAAATCTGAAAATCGATAAATATGTCACATAGGAGTTATTGCAGGAACAATCACGATTTGTATCAAGAAAGAGGGCATGTGTGATAAGCGGTATTCTGTGCGGCATTGGCCACACTTGTTCCAACAAACATGCAAGTATGTTAACAATGGTTTGCAACTAATCGTGACTTAAGAAAATAATTTTAAGGAAAATAAATTTGCTCGGCACTACGAGTTGAGTTAGGAAATTGAAACATAAAGAGCGAACTGAACAAACATACGCCGTAGTATAAAAATGTGTAATACAATATATAGTAAGAATGTATGGGAAAGACGCGGAATTCTGCGCACCTAAGAACATGATTAATATTTCTTGAACATAAATTAGTGCAAACGTGTTTTTTAAGTTCGTGGTAATACTTTGATGTTTATATTTTGTCATGGTGTCTTAAAGTAACAAAAATAACATCAGACAAAAAACTTAGGCCCTAAAGAATAAAACGTGGGCTTTGCGCACAATTGCCATACATATCGGATAATATTGCACAGTGGAAATGGTAATTCTACGCACATAGTTCAATGGTACAAAGACATGAATGGTAATTCTATGCACTATAATTATAATAAAGAGTCATAATTTATAAAGCATGACTATCTTCATCCTATTCTCTTGACAGTGTAAGAAAAAACTAAGTCTTCATAAGAAATTAACACTATAAAAATTATTAAATAATACATTTAAAGAACACAGTAATGCAAATATGGACACAATTTAAATCAAAGAATTGAAAAAGGCCAAGAGAATTTCAAATTACAATAGTTTAACATTCGAAAATTAAAATTACGTAAGCAAAAAAAAAAATATATATATATATCTATTATTTAAGAGTATTTTGGATATAACAAAAAATAGAATAGTCTCATTTTTTTCCTCTTTTTTGGAGTGTATTTGAATAAACAGTAACAATACATTCAAATTAATTTCTTCTTAACCTCTGTATCAGCTAAAAAAATTGCATAAAATTCATTTCCTGATTCACAGCCACTGCACTCTTCATGACATAATAGTATGCCAAATGAACCTCCCGGATAGACCGTCCTGAATTTACAGCATTTAACGCCAATTTGACTTGTTCCTCTGTGTAAATGTCCCTTTCTGTTTTCCTCTCACGTCCCTTCTTACCAGGTTGTTTAGACATCTATAAAATTGGGGGAATAGTTTTGTTGAAGAATATATGTAACGTCATATGAATCACAAGAGAACAATTGTACGCACCGCGGACAATTCTGCGTGGTGCGCAACTTGGCATTTTGTTTTCCGCAGAATTGCCAGAAAACAGTCACATTTTACATCTTCGTTTTTAAATGAAATAAAATTAAAATTTAGTATCGAAAACTGTGGCAACTAATAAGGAGTATGTATAATACATAAACAAGTGTGTAAGATAATAAAAGAAGCAATAAATTGTTCACATACTTTAGATTTTACTGCAGGAAAATAAAAGGAAATGGACAACAAAATAAAGTGCCTGGTCCACACTACAAGGTACAAGTAATATGGCGTTCTTCTCTATAAGATAGTTCCCTATAGTGACCGGAAAGTTACAGTACTAACGACGACTAGAGTAAAATGATTTTATGGTGGTATAAGGTGACGTGCAGAATCGCCATCCGCGCAGAATTAGCCGTCCTTCCCCTGCTATGACCGAATAATGGAAAAAGTAGTGCATAGCAGTGCAGTGCAGTGCGATGCGTCTCTTTATTTCCTTGACGCTGAGAGACACTATGTGATCGTTAAAGTAGTAACTAGAAATTATAATCAACTATGAAATTCTAAAAACGGAAAAGTTTTACAGAAATTGGTATGGAATATTTGAACCTATTAAGCAATATAACTTTATTATATGCGCTGCCATTTTGGGAAAAGAAATTTCAAATTATTTTAATATGTGTACACTCAGACGAATAGTTTCTTATATAAATGTCACGCTGAGTATGAAAGCTAAGACTAATATTGTGTAAATTAATTAATAATAACATGTGCACTAGGACTCTTAATCAGTAGGAAGCGTTATGTTTTTCGTGAAATCCGGAATGATTATAATTTTACGAAGAACAATATTTTTCTCATCTAGTTATGGCGCATAAAAATTGAGCCCCTTCTCCTTGTTCTACTTTATTCTCTTTAGTTAACTTGTCTTCTCATTGTAGTCATTGTATTCCCCTTGTTTTCCACTTGTACTCATTACGATGGGCTCCTGCGAACAATCGGTGAAAGATACCTAGTGAAAAGTAAAGACGTGCATATAGTATTTGTGGATTTAAGAAAGGCGTTTGACGGAGTGGATTGGAATAAACAGATGGGAATCATCAAGAAAATAGGTGCGAATTGGAAAGAGAGAGGGCTGTTCTATAACCTTTATATGGGACGAGTCAAAGTCAAGATAAGAGAATAAATGTCTGAAGGAAGTGAAACAAGGAGGGGAGTATGACAAGGATGTCCTTTATCACCTACTCTGTTCGACATCTACTTAGAGCATTTAGTGAAGAACTGTTTTAAGAACATAGGAATGATGATAGTAGGAGGAAGGAGAATAAAGTGCACAAGATTTGTTGCTGATATGGCATTATTAGCAGAAGAGGAGATGATGCTAAGAGATGTGCTACTAGAGCTAAATGACAGCTGTAAGCAATATGGGATGAAGATAAATGTAAACTAGACGAAGACCATGGCCATAGCAAGGAAAATTAAGATGGTAAACGTTCGAATTCGAAACGAGGCAGTGGAACAAGTAGACAGCTTCAAATACTTGGAGTGTACTATAAGCAATAACATGAGGTGCTGCCAGGAAGTCAAAAGAAGGGTAGCAATTATTGCAAAGGAAACTTTTAATAGGAAAAGGAGTATCTTGTGCGGACCACTGGAAAAATAACTAAAGAAAGAGGCTGATGAATTGCTTTGTGTGGAGCGTGGAATTATTGTAAGGGACAGAAACATGAGCATTACGATGAAGTGAAGAGAAGCTACTGGAATCATTTGAAATGTGAGTGTGAAAAAGAATGGGGCGTGTGAAATGGACAGATAGAATAAGAAATGAAGCTGTTTTGGAAAGAGTGGGTGAAGAAAAATTGATGCTGAAGCTGATCAGGAAGAGAAAAAGGAATTGGTTGGGTGACTGGCTGTTTAGAAACTGCCTACTGAAAGATGAACTGGAAGGAATGGTGAACTAGAGAAGAGTTCGGGGCAGAAGAAAATATCAGATGACAGACGACATTAATATATATGGATCATATGAGGAGACAAACAACAAGGCAGAAAATAGGAAAGATTGGAAAGTTCTGGATTTGCAGTGAAAGACTTGCCCTTGACCAGGAAAGTATGAACGAACGAATTATGGGCTTAATTTTTGTGTCAGTGTTTTTAATATTAATTAGTCATCGTACGATGAAAGGCATAGACATCTATGACGTAGTGCAGAGGGCAGGCCACTAGAGGGAACGCAAGAGGTGGAATTTAAACTGAGACGATTCGATCCGACACCGGGATGGGAATCCGGTGTTGTTTAGTGGATAAAGAATCAGCACGTTGAGCTGAAAAAAACCGGTTTCAAATCCCGGTGCCGGAGAGAATTTTTCTCCGTTCCACTACTCTTTCATCGTACGATGACGCAGAATATCTGCATGGAAACTTCATATGTACATCGGTACATTAAAACAATATATATTAAATAGTGAGTGTACGATTCATTTTTAGATTTATTTCAATTTATTGCTTCTAAAATCCATCTAGTTGATAAATGCATCGGTTAAATTTTATTGAGTCTACATACTCTAAGTATGACTTTATGCAGTATATGAATATCTGTGAATGATGAAATCGTGTGTTTGTGATCATTTGTTTCACTTAGAAGAAGAGAAAAATTATTTTTCTGAACACAGTGCGTGACGCAACTGGAGAGAAAGGTTGTTTGTTATTTAGTCAACTCTCCAGAGATAGGTCTCAATGTCACAAGTGATCCCAAGGCTATAGTTTTGTTCATTCTCTGTGAACCTTGTCGCTAAATTGCGGGCCTTCTCCACGAAATCTATTTTTCAACTGCACATGTCACAACAGAAATACTGTTTGACTTGTGGTATTTTTCCACAAAATTGTGTAACTATTTCTATACTTATGAGGCAACTAAGCCAGGAGATAATGGGTTAGGGTTAGCAGTTCCTTTCACCTCCATTGTATACATCGCCTACTAGCTACATATTGCACTAATCAGATTTAAGATGTACAAAAACAATAATGTTCTTCCTCTGACACATATCGTTAAGTGAGATGTACTGTCTGATAATAAATTTACATATCAGCCAGAACCTCACAAGATACAGAGAAAGGTAAGAATACATTTTGTATAATGAAATACATGCAGTGTAAATTGAATCGTTTTTTCTAGAAACCCCATAAGTAAAATTTTAACAAAATTTAATTTATTACTAATTCCTGTTGTATAGAAATAGTTACACAATTTTGTGGAAAAATACCACAAGTCAAACAGTATTTCTGTTGTGACATGTGCAGTTGAAAAATAGGTTTCGTGGAGAAGGCCCGCAATTTAGCGACAAGGTTCACAGAGAATGAACAAAACTATAGCCTAAACTGTTTTATTTGGTAAATTATTTTGTGTTTGAATTTTGGATTTCACAGAATAATTTTGTTGTCTTTTGTTTAATGTATTATTCTAATGGATTATATTATGCAGAACTTTATCATTTATGTCCTTAGTGACATTTCATAAAATTATATTAAAATTTGTTCACATGAAGCAGAAATTATGAAGTCAATATCTAAATACTGGTTTTGAGAATCAAATTCGTATTATATTTTAATAAAATTTTCAATTATTTCATGAAATAAAGAGATTGTTTTACTAAATCTTCACTATATTTTGAGAAACCCCATAAATCAAACATGAATATTGAGTATTATTCTATTTAAAAATATTATTTTTCATACAGAAATATTTGTTATGTTTTTAACAATAATTCCCATTTCAAATATTCCAGTTCTTAACTCATGCATTTGTTTTAAACAGTTTTTTGTGTTTCCCAAACACTTTTATTTCGTGATTTAAGGATTTCTAAAAAAAACCGAGTCTATTGTGCCAGGAATAACCACAAATAATGGAAGTCGTAGTGTAAACATAACAGACTATCCTCAGTTACGGGAATGGTACAGTGTACGTAATGTACAAAATGCAATCTTACCTTTCTTTGCAGGAGTATCTCACACTCTGTTCATACATATAAGACTTTTCTCACCTTAGAAGTGAAACAGTCTAATCACAAACAAACGATTTCAATATTCTAAGATCTAAACACAAATAGAAGATAATATCGGGCAGGTTGAGCTATCATTGACCGCTAAGCGTAAATTATCCATCTTATCGGGGCACTAGTGGGAAAACGATGGATCTAAAGATTTTTGGTAGACACAAACATTTTCTTCTTAACTCATCTATCATCCCTGAGCCGTTATAAACGACTTTTCGATACAGCCTGTAGATATCTTATATTTAACGTGCTTACTACATGACAAGAAGTCCAATTCTTTGTAGGTTATAGACCTGTATAACTTATGTTGGTTCGTTACTGTCATGAGATGGGTTTTAAAACTCAAGTTCTCGATACTGGTAATGATTATTTTTATGATTTGTTATCTTATGACGGATAATTCTAGACGTCATTCACCCAAGCTTTCCCATATATTGGCGAAGCTATAGTTATATTTTTGCTTCT
Source organism: Periplaneta americana (assembly GCF_040183065.1). Taxonomy (NCBI): domain Eukaryota; kingdom Metazoa; phylum Arthropoda; class Insecta; order Blattodea; family Blattidae; genus Periplaneta; species Periplaneta americana. Next base: position 145,638,301 of record NC_091124.1, on the reverse strand, counting down.
ATATTATTATTACATATATCCCTTTCATCAGTATCCTAATTCTAAAAACATGGCAGTCATTCTCCACAGAGTAATTTCCCTCCACATATTAACGCGAAAAAATTCATGTCTGCATAGGCCTGGTCGTAAATTCATAGGCGATGTTTAAATAATTCAGAGGAATGAGGAGTGCAGACATAGATCAGCTGTTGATTATTAAATTATTCATGGTCGATTTTTGAAGTGGAAATAAATGTGACGACAGATACAACCTAGAGGAAAATAAATAAATATTGAAGTGTCAGCTGAGTAAGTCTGTCACAAAGATTTTGAAAAGTAAAATTATACAGACAAGTGATTGGAATGCATTATAGATTTATGAGCATTATAACTGAGTTCACTACAAAAATTTCAAATATATCCGGTATAAGGGAGGAACATCTCTAGAATCCCATGAGGGAAAGATTTCTACGTGTGCAGGAAAAGCTCAGTCTGACTTCGCGAGGCAGACCAAGCTTGATTACAATGCTGAAATTTCGAAAATCGTTAATTGGAAATTCTTGATTTAACGTCCCATTCCAATTACAGAGAATTACAGAGGCTATGCAGAGACAATGAGATGATGTCACGCCGGTAACAGGGGAGCGATGAAATATTAATGCCAAAGAAAACCGGAATTCTTGGAGAAATACGGAGAATCGCTATAAAATAAACTGAGCTAACTTTGTCTGGCAGATCTTTAACAAAGAGAATATATGCCAGGTATTTTGCATGTCATTTGGTTTTGTGCACCGTTTTCATTTCCCCATTACTCCATAATTCTTGTATCATATCATCGTGTCTTAGAATAATTTACGCTCTAAGGCGATACTAGCTGCTGCTGTTCAACTACACTTCGGATACTGCCACGACATCTATCTCCATTATGTGGTAACTATTAGGTTACTCTATTTTTTACTTTTCCCTTTCAAACTCCTATTAGCTTTCGCCCACGAAACGGCGACAAATGGAGTGAGACAATTGTCCTACCGTCTTAGAGCCCACATACATTCTTTCCCACAGCCCCAAATCCACATGTCAAGGGCTCGTTTTCGAACACATTTTAATTGATTCCCTCTTTTTAACCTCATTTGATAGCCTTGAAAATAGTCTTTAAACAATGAATTACCTTTCTAACCACACCTCCATGTAGTAGGGGACGGTAACACCCATGGATCGCTAACGTAGCTCTGAAGAACGATTAATTGCTGGGATATCTGCCAACGACCTCTTCGAGGGCGAAAGAGCAGACAGAAAAGTGTATTATCAACTTGGAAACTAAAAACCCCCTAAAGATAGGAAGGGGAGGGAGACTTCTAAGCCATAGTGAAGAAAATCTCAAGGGAAGTCCGAAATAGAACCCCTCCTCCGGATGAAAGATGTGCAGAAAAGGCTAGTTACCCACCTACGTAAAAATTAATTAATCTCTTTTAGTGCACTGAACTAAAGGCAATAGTTGTATTCTCCGAAGGGAAAAAGAGATTTGGGGAGACCGACGAATAATTAGGCACAGGAACAGGCTAAAGAAGTGATAAAGAAGAAGGAAACGTTTTGCCTGTCGTATGTATGGAAGAAGAGGGTGTATTTCTGTACTTAGGTCATAACTGGTCCACTGTGCATATATGAGGTCCAGATGAAACGAGTGGAAACTCTATGGTGAATTATCAGACCCGGAGGTATCACAGTGATACTCAATAGTTCTGGTACCGTCATTAGATTCTACAGATTACTCCCTAGCACCAGCAGGTTTCGGCAGCTAGACGTCTTCCGACTAACGCCATTAAAATCTCTCGCATGATAATGAGTCTCGTCATACGATGTCCATCGTCTAGATTTGTAGAACTATGAGTCCCGTATAGCAGTTATGGTGGTGGTGACGTAACAACACTTTCAGCTACAGAGATTGTTAAGCGTTGAACTTCTGGGTGGACGTCACCACAAGGCCGAGCAAGAGGTGAGGGGAATGAAGACTACAGGAGGGCAAGAGTCAGGGGAAATTTCTGCAGACCAAGCAACCTAAATATAGGTCAGCAGGTGAAGAGAAAACAATAAAATTTTCCTAGAGTCTGTCATCATAGACAGGATTCTTTCACGGGCCCTAATTCTTTCTTGTCGAAGGAAGCTATGGTGAGGAAGTCATCATCCTTTAAATTCCATTGTCCACGGCCGGATTTGACCTCGTGAATATTAATTTTGTATTCAGAGGCTAAAATTGTAGCGGGCAGCTAGAAATGCTCCGTAGTACGAAATAATCACATCTTCTAAGGACCATCAGATTCAGTCGAGTTTTTCAGTTGCAGTTGAAAGATTATCTCGTGCCAGCTCTCTTTATTAGTTTTATTCCTTCTATAATTATAGGTTTAGTCCTAAGTTATAGTATTAGAGTGATAGTGGTGTAGTTTTGTAGCAATAGTGTAGTGATTAAAGATATGGAGGAAGTAAATTCAAAGAGAGAAGTCCTGAAAAGTCAAGCCAGAAGGCTGGTGCATCTCGTCCGTAACTATTTCAAGTAACTATTTCCAGCAATTGACGTCAATTCTCAGCAGAAGCCTATGGTATCGGCATACGTGAATGTGCGATAATTCGTCTCTTGACAGTTTGCACCTCGACAATTCGTTCCAAACAGTTTGTTACAACGCGAATTGGTACCGTTAGAAAATTCGCCTTGTTAAATTCGTTCTATTCAAAATTCGTCCCAGATTTGTACGAAACAAGCACGGTTTTTGGAAAAACATGTCATATCATAAATTGTAAAAACGTGCTACTGTACAGCAAATTACAGGTGGAACGAAAAAAGTAGAGAACATGACATGGTCAAGTTTTCGTAACATGCAAAAAGACGCAATCGAAAGAACCAAGTGTGTGATAAGCGATTTTAATAAGAACGTTTGAAGGGGTAAAATTGTTTAAATATATGCCCGTGATATAAATCCCAGAGAAATTGTTTAGAGGATGGGTGCAAAAACTCTGTTAAGAACGCCGAGAATTTGCAGAAGGACTTTTTCAAAGAAATAAGGCAAGATGACCCATAATTGCCAACCTACAGGAGTCCGAGCCTGACAATGATTTCAGTGGGTCTTCAGAATATAGTCAATTGTTCAAAATATTAATGAAAATCGAATTTATTTTCTCATGGCAATTTTTTTCTTTGAATTGCTTAACTCAACTGTTTAATTTGAGTATAATAGAAGGAGTCCATAATCGTACCTTTCTTTAAGAAGGGGGACAAGACTAACTGTAGTAACTTTCGAGGAATATCACTTAAGTTGACGGAGTTCAAAATTTTTTCCAATAATCTTTTGAGAAGATTAACTCCATATGTAGATGAAATAATTGGGGATCATCAGTATGGTTTTAGGCATAACTGTTCAATTATTGATCAGATATTTTGTATTGAACAGATAATGGAGAAAAAATGGGAATATAAGGGTACAGTGCATCAGTTATTCATAGATTTCAAAAAGGCATATGACTCGGTTAAGAGAGAAGTTTTATATGATATTCTTATTGAATTTGGTATTCCAAGGAACTAGTTCGATTAATTAAAATGTGTCTCAGTGAAACGTACAGCAGAGTCCGTTTAGGTCAGTTTCTGTCAGATGCGTTTCCAATTCACTCTGGGCTAAAGCAAGGAGATGCACTATCACATTTACTTCTTAACTTTGCTCTAGAGTATGCCATTAGCAAAAGTCGAGGATAACAGATAGGGTTTGGAATTGAACGGGTTACATCAGCTGCTTGTCTATGCGGATGACGTGAATATGTTGGGAGAAAATCCACAAACGATTAGGGAAAACACGGGAATTTTACTGGAAGCAAGTAAGGAGATAGGTTTGGAAGTAAATCCCGAAAAGACAAAGTATATGATTATGTCTCGTGACGAGAATATTGAAGAGGTGGAGAAGTTCAAATGTCTTGCAGCAACAGTAACAAATATAAATGATACTCGGGAGGAAATTAAACACAAAATATATATGGGAAATGCCTGTTATTATTCGGTTGAGAAGCTTTTATCATCCAGTCTGCTGTCAAAAAATCTGAAAGTTAGAATTTAAAAAACAGTTATATTACCGGTTGTTTTTATGGTTGTGAAACTTGGACTCTCACTTTGAGAGAGGAACATAGGTTAAGGGTGTTTGAGAATAAGGAGCTTAGGAAAATATTTGGGGCTAAGAGGGATGAAATTACAGGAGAATGGAGAAAGTTACACAACACAGAACTGCACGCATTGTATTCTTTACCTGACATAATTAGAAACATTAAATCCTGACGTTTGAGATGGGCAGGCATGTAGCACGTATGGGCGAATCCAGAAATGCATATAGAGTGTTAGTTGGGAGGCCGGAGGGAAAAAGACCTTTAAGGAGGCCGAGACGTAGATGGGAAGATAACATAAAAATGGATTTGAGGGAGGTGGGATATGATGATAGAGAATGGATTAATCTTGCTCAGGATAGGGACCAATGGTGGGCTTATTTGAGAGCGGCAATGAACCTCCAGGTTCCTTAAAAGTAAGTAAGTAAGTATATCTTTATATGACATTCACTTAATATTTCAACACGCAAATAGTATTCTGAAGTGTATAGGCTACTTGTAGTCACTACATGCTTTTATTATTACATAAAATAGATAATTGTATTTTCCCGGCGGTATAATTCAAATTGATTTTTTAATATACTGAAACTGTATAGTTTCCTTGTTTAATTAATTTAAATGTAATTAATTTGTAACTTCTGACAAATTCAAATTAAAAACTTAATTAACGAACCCCTTGTTTTCATATATGTGAGTCATTCCACGGCAAATCGCACAAAAATATACAAATTTTGACCTTCATATCTCTGATTGCGTTTATATTTTTTTACCAACTCTATGGGTCTAATTAACTAACAAGTATATTTTTATTTCCACCTAAGTACACTTTTTTTTGTAAAATATTGCATGTTAAATTCGTTAAAAATGTCGCACAATGCAACATTTACAGCGTCATATTTCTGAGCATATTGATGTTAAAAATGTTTTGAAAAAAAAAATGCATTTAAAATATTAAAATACTGTCTTTGTTAAATAATTAACTGATTTTAATTTAATTACTATACATATTTTTATGATTCAATTTTTAACAGTTAGATATCAATGTGAAATAGCCGTATTAAAAATCTAAACAAATAAAATGCATACTAGGTGCACTGAAGTATTCTTAATAATTCCAGAAGAAATCACAATGGGTTCTCTAATAGTTTAATGGAAATTTAATTATTTACAAAACAATGTGTAGTAGGTCGGTGCAGCAGCAGTGGAGGGAAGCGTTGAACTCGCGCTGAGAGGTTTATCGGCGCTGAATAATCCAGTGGACGTTGCAACAGTACACCCAGTACGGATGAAGTCACTCGAGGAAATACTGCTGACTTACACTTGTATTCACTTATTATGATATCTTCAAATATTTGTACATTTTGTTTTTTAAACGTCTGTTTTCATTCACACTACACTTCAAACTTTCACTCGCCTACCTTACTTTTTGAAAGAAAATTGTTTCACTAAAACTTCAGTTTTGACAACGGAATGAAAGAATGTAATTTTAATGTACCAGTTATTGGTTTTAGATTGTGATATCTGGTCTGCATATTTTCAGTGTGGTTTTTGTGCTTATTCAATGGACAAAATATAAATGACATGTTAGGAATTTTTTTTGTGCCCGATCAAACAGTTCTTTTTGGTGTTGTTATAGGATCTTGTGTAGCCAGGCTCTCGTGGCAAGTATTTTAACAGTTCCTCCAATGCCATCACATGGACCTTTACCATGCGACGTTGCAAAGAAGTGCCAGTCAGTGCTAATTCTATAATCGTCTTCATGTAAGCAGATATTTTTAAAACTCTTTTTGTTTTTGTATTGTGAACTTGATCCATTGAAAAAGTACATGATTTTTTTTCTTATATAGTTGAATTCTTGCTGTAAGAAATTGATTGCTTCGGATTGAAAGAAATGAAAGGAATCGCTGTCATGTTTCATGCTTTCTAAGATGACAACAATATTTTTGTGACGAATTTCTGTACCTTCTTTGAAATATACATACTACGAAAGGTTGTATTGTGGCTTGGCATTTGTTCCGATGCACATCTTGTACTGAATCTTGTATTACAAAAGAATAATTTTCAGAAAAGTCTGCAATAACTATGTAATTTTCAGGTTGTACATTTTCTTTTGAAGGGATGACGATGCATCTTCTACATGAAAAACTTTACTTGCTAGGGAGCCTTTTACTTTTTGAAACTTTTCACACGGGTATCGTTTTTGGTATAGTTTTCTTTTCTTGATAGCGGATTATATATATATATATATATATAATTTATATATATATTCTTTATTTATTTATACTGGGGATTCTATTAACATCAAACTCTTGTTCAAATTCCTCAATATTACTGATTTCTAGAGCTGTATCCATAGAACTGCTAGAAGATGAACTGGGATAATCGCTTTCTCTGTCCGCACTACGTTCATTTGATTCATGTTTATTAATATCACAAGAACTACCGGCTTCACATATAATTCAACTGACCTATCCGGAAGTTGATAGACTTTTTTTACGGCACGAATCACACATTTGCACATTCCAAGACTCCGCTAAATTAAGCTTTATCAATAAATCGCGACTTACGCGTCTTAGTGTACTTCTCTTTTTAAAAGCGTGATTATGAAGTTCAAATGGATTTAAACAATTGTTATATATTATTCGATCTTTACCTTCACTCATGTTGTATAGAAGTCACGTCACTCCTTGATATTCAAACCCTGACTGATTATTTTTCTCTTCTATATTTTGTCTCCTGCCATCTGTTTACTGCCATAAAGTTTACTGCCTTACCCAGCCTTCGTTAAACACTTGGCTATATAGTACAGTATAAACATACAGCATTGTGTTGTGAAGGGCTCCTCCTCTTAGCTTAGCTGACAATAAAATAATTTTAAATCATATATTTACTGTGGCTTAAGGTACAATATTAATCATTTGATGGATGAATGAATGAATTTGTTGTGTAGTGTGGCGATACATGTGTGGCGAAGGGTATGGTAGTGCCGCAGGAATGAGTAGACATTTGCAAGTTGCCAGGCTGTAGTGAGACATGCCTTCAATGTTGTATGTCCATTGTGTAAATCATTACTTGAATTTGGAACTGACCCATGCGTGTCTAGTACAACACAAAATGTGTAGCTATTTTAGGAGGGTTAAGGAATTGAGTTCTTCTTCATTCACAAAAAGGTCAAGATGTTCTAAGGCGCATTGCCACGAAAATCAACCCGAGTGCTCGAAATTCGTTGATAGGAATATCAGGACGCATTATTTATGTTTTTTGGCGTGAATACGTCTATAAATTTGGTCCAGTACTAGGGTGCCATCCCAGAAAATCGACAGACACATTTTCAGACGAGCATTCCTTTTCCGCGCCTATAATTTATACATTACACGACATATTCCAATGAAGTAAATGACAATCGACAAGCAAAGCGAAGAATCAACGTATCCATTGTGACCATGGGTTGGAGTGGATGACGTCATCTATCGATACACGGAAGGTGGGATTTGAGACACGAATTCGGTGTCGCGCTGTAGTGTAACTCGAGAATGCAGAGTGATAAAATATTCACAGTGGTGTCAAACAATTCGTAACAAACCAGGCTGCAATCTTGATTGAGCAAAAATCAGCAGCTGACAAGTTAAATTGGAAAAATTCTCACGTGAAATTCAGCGAAGCGAGAAAATTAAGAATGTCGAAGCATATGCAGCGCAAATGGGAGCGGAAGTATAAGCGATGGGTAACAAACGATGAGCACGATGATTACTATATCAATCGATTTGTTTACTCTCAATGTATAGGCTACCGTGAGGATCACGTAACTGTAGTTACTAAAAGTCTAATTTGGCCGTCTCTTCAGAGTTGCCAACTAATACCAGTTATCACCAAAGAAGGAAAAATAACAATGTTACGTACTGAAATAATAATAATAATAATAATAATAATAATAATAATAATAATAATACAGTAATTAAAAATAACTACATGTCTTACTTATTTACCACATCTCATCTATGTGTTGCGAGGTGTTTTCTACATGGTTCAATAATTTATGAAATAGTATATTTTCCTTCTGGAATTCTCGCATATTATGTTGGTAATTACGATCAGTATGATCTAATATTGAAATTTATTTTGTCCGGCAACATGAAATTCATTCCTTTAACTAAGCAGTTTACGATTCACGAGACCTAACCTAAAAATGTAGTTTGATCACGTGAAATGATTAGTACGAATTCCGAAAACAGAACACTTTATAATGTATAGCTCACTTAAAATACTTTTACGCATTTTTTTTCTTGCTATTTCCTCTCTGGGACATTTTAATAAAAATCTAAACACGAAAGAATTTAATTAAAATGTCAATATATTTGCATGCATGTTTCATACGAGTAGGTATACAAGTTATTTCTTATTTTATTACAGTTACCTGAATATAGAGTTGAATTGGAATCACAACTGAACAGAACTGAATCATGTATTGATATTAATATTAATACCGGTATTACTAATTAACTATTAATTCACAAGCCTAGGTGCTTGCATTTTCATCAGTTTTTCTTTACTGCAAACCGAGTTATTTATGCCAACATAACAGACAGAAAATAACTGCCAGTTGTAGTATTTGTCAGTACCCGAAATTCGAAACAAAGTTTGTAAAAGAAAATTCAACCTGAGAGCTAGGAAATCACTATAATCCACTAGCATGTGTATTAATAGCGCAAAAATGATTAGGTTTCACCCTCAGGGTATTAAGTAAACTGACACGGACTATATAACACGGCTACTTGCAGGAATGCCAGCACAGCGAAGAAATACCGAGTTTTCAGGGTATCTGGAAAGAAGTGATATTTATTGTCACGGCTGACGCTTACATTAGCAGCAATTTTATCATGTGAAACTTGAGGCTGTCTGTCCCAATTTTTTTGGGGGTGATAACTCATTTTCGCATTTTTGTGGATTTAGGCCCTTTCTCATTGGGAGAATTCACTTAACATCCATCATCCCTTCCCAAAATTATTTTCTGAGTATGCCTCTGGAAGGACTACGAGATTTTTGTTTTTACACACATATTCATATCAATTTTTTGTTCAAAATGACCGATAGTGTGGTCTCCCAGAATATTGATTTTTCCTCATGGAACACTATTGATATTACTGTAAACGTTGGGTGCGGTCTGATTAATTTCATTTTATATTTTGTGCCGTGGTTTGCAATAGCACGTTCTCTCAGGAGTATTCAGACAACTAAATGAATTTAATTAAGACTGTTACGTTTACTGTAATGCAAATTTATGGATCCAATTGTAATAATTTCTTATTTCAAGCATTGTACAGTGAGAGTGTTTTCTCTACACTAGCAATGAGGAAACTATACAGGAAAATAAATTTCAAGCATGACAAGTGGTATTAACATTAAACACAAAAATTACAAATTTTACTCTGAAAATCTTCATAAGACCGACCTTAGCCCAATATTTTATAGCATATGCTTACAACTACTTCGTAAATGTATACTATGTTCTGTACAGTATCAAATACACGAATATTACCCATGAAGGACTGACTTCTTCTCTTGTACAAATTTTATTACGTGCTCATAACTATCAAGACTTAAACTTTCAAGTGAGTACTAATCTTGCCTCGGGTCGTAAAATATTATTCTTAATGTTATGTCTTATCTATTTTCAGTACAGTTTTTTTTATTTCCCACAATTTTATCCTCTCTCTTTTACTGCTTCTGCCTTTTTCCTCCATTTGTCTCCCTTCTTCTTTTCCTTTCTTTATTAATCGCTTTCGTTCATTATTCTTCTTTGCCTCCATCTTTCTTCACTCTTTTCTTTCGTTCTTTCTTTACTTCCTATATTTTCTTCATTCCCTTTCCATCACTCCCTTTTACTCTCTCTCTAATTATTTTTGTGGTCCTTTCACTAGTTTTCTTCTTCGTTTTTCCTCTCGAAAATCTTAACTCTCTAATACTGTTACTTCTAGATAAATTTTTCCTTTCTCCTCATTCCATCGTTTTCTTCCACGTTCTTTCAAATACTTCTCGTTCTTTCGTTTTCTCTCCCGTTCCTTCCTATCTTTCTCGTTCTTTCTTTTTCTCTCTCGTTTTTTTCATTTCCTCTCGTTCTTTCGTTTTCTCTCCCGTTCTTTCGTTTCTTCCCTGTTCTTTCGTTTTCTCTCCCGTTCTTTCGTTTCTTCCCCGTTCTTTTGTTTTCTTTCTACTTCTTCCGTTTTCTTTCCTGTTCTTTCGTTTTCCCTCCTGTTCTTCAATTTCTTTCTCGTTGTTTCATTATCTCTTTCCTTTCTTTTTCTCTCCGTTCCTATGTTTCTTTCTCGTTTTTTCGTTTATCGTTCTTTCGTTTTCTCTCTCATTCCTTCCTATCTTTTACGTTCTTTCTTTTTCTCTCTCGTTCTTTCGTTTTCTCTCCCGATCTTTCGTTTCTTCCCAGTTCCTTCGTTTTCTTTCTCCCTCTTCCGTTTTCTCTCATGTTCTTTCGTTTTTCATCCTGTTCTTCCATTTCTTTCTCGTTCTTCGTTATCTCTCTCATTTCGTTTTTACTCCGTTTCTTATTATCTTTCTCGTTTTTTCGTTATCTCTCTCGTTCTTTCGTTATATCTCGTTATTTCCTTTCTCTACCGTTTTTTCGTTTCTTTCTCATTCTTTCGTTTTCTCTCTCGTTCTTTTGTTTTCCATCCAGTTTTTTCGCACTGCTGCCATTCCTCCTGTCCTTCTTACAGTAAATTATTTATATTTCTTTCTCGTTCTGGTTCTTGCTTTCACTCTCTCTCAGTAGCCCTTGCTTCCTCACTCTGTCTGATTCTTACGTTCGCTTTCACTGAATTTTGCTTTCGCTCTCTCTTTCTTTGGATTCTGCATTCACTCTCTCTGTCTAGTTCCTGCTTCAATCTTTCTCTCTAGTTCTTGATTTCGCTCTCTCTCATTCTTCACTTCTTTCCTTCATTTTTATTTCTCTCTCTCTCTAATTCTTCATTTCGCTCTCTCTTTCTCATTCTCCAATTCGCTATATCTCACTCTTCATTCCGCTATCTCTCTCATTCTCCAATTCGCTATCTCTAACTCTTCATTCCGCTATCTATCTCATTCTACAATTCGCTATCTCTCAGTCTTCATTCCGGTACCTCTTTCATTCTCCAATTCGCTATCTCTCACTCTTCATTCCGCTATATATCTCATTCTACAATTCGCTATCTCTCACTCTTCATTCCGCTACCTGTCTCATTTTCCAATTCGCTATCTCTCACTGTTCATTCCGCTACCTCTTTCATTCTCCAATTCGCTATCTCTCACTCTTCATTCCGCTACCTCTTTCATTCTCCAATTCGCTATCTCTCACTCTTCATTCCTCTATATATCTCATTCTACAATTCGCTATCTCTCACTCTTCATTCCGCTACCTGTCTCATTTTCCAATTCGCTATCTCTCACTGTTCATTCCGCTACCTCTTTCATTCTCCAATTCGCTATCTCTCACTCTTCATTCCGCTATCTATCTCATTCTACAATTCGCTATCTCACAGTCTTCATTCCAGTATCTCTTTCATTCTCCAATTCGCTATCTCTCACTCTTCATTCCGCTACCTGTCTCATTTTCCAATTCGCTATCTCTCACTCTTCATTCCGCTACCTCTTTCATACTCCAGTTCGCTATCTCTCACTCTTCATTCCGCTATCTATCTCATTCTACAATTCGCTATCTCTCAGTCTTCATTCCGGTATCTCTTTCATTCTCCAATTCGCTATCTCTCACTCTTCATTCCGCTACCTGTCTCATTTTCCAATTCGCTGTCTGTCACTCTTCATTCCGCTACCTCTTTCATTCTCCAATTCGCTATCTCTCACTCTTCATTCCGCTATCTATCTCATTCTACAATTCGCTATCTCTCAGTCTTCATTCCGGTATCTCTTTCACTCTCCAATTTGCTATCTCTCGCTCTTCATTCCGCTACTTCTCTCGTTTTCCAATTCGCTCTCTCTCATTCTTCATTTCGCTCTCTCTCACTCTTCATTTCGCTCTTTCTCATTTTTCATTTCGCTCCCACTCTCATTCTTCATTTCGCTCTCTCATACTTCATCTCGCTCTTTCTCTCATTCTTCATCTCGCTCTTTCTCTCATCATCTCGTTCTTTCTCTCAGTCTTCATCTCACTCTCTTTTTCTTTATCTCGCTCTCTCTTTCTTCATTTCGCTCTTTCTCATTTTTCATCTCGCTCTTTCTCTCATCATCTCGCTCTTTCTCTCATTCTTCATCTCACTCTCTTTTTCATCTCGCTCTCTCATTCTTCATTTCGCTCTCTCTCTCTTCATTTCGCTCTCTCATTCTTCATTTCGCTCTCTCTCTCTTCATTTCGCTCTCTCATTCTTCATTTCGCTCTCTCATTCTTCATCTCGCTCTTTCTCTCGTCATCTCGCTCTTTCTCTCATTCTTCATCTCACTCTCTTTTTCTTCATCTCGCTTTCTCTTTCTTCATTTCGCTCTTTCTCATTTTTCATCTCGCTCTTTCTCTCATTCTTCATCTCACTCTCTTTTTCTTCATATCGCTCTCTCTTTCTTCATTTTGCTCTATATCTTTATTCATTTCGATTTCCCTCATTCTTCATTTCACTATCTCTCGCATTCATTTCGCTATCTCTCTCTAATTCTTCATTTCGCTATCTATCTAATTTTTCATTTCGCTCTCTCATCATTCTTCATTTCGCACTTTCTCTCATTCTTCATTTCGATCTCTCTCATTCTTCATCTCGCACTCTCTTATTCTTCCTTTCTCTCCCATTGTTCTTCCTGTCGGCCTCTTTCGTTATTTCTTTCCCTTTCTGTTCCATTCTTTCATTCGATATGTCTGTCATTCGTTCTTTCGTTCTCTCAGCCATTACGCTTTCCTTCGCGCGCTCTCTTTGTCTGTTCCACTTTCTTTACCGCTATTCGTCGTCCTTTATTTTTTTCTGTATGTTACGATTTTTCTTCTGCTTTTTCTTCCTCTTTCTCTTATTATTTTTGTTTCGTTCGTTTGTTTTCTCTCTTTCTTCCTATTTTTATCGGTATCTCTTATTTTCCTCCGTTATTTCTATAACGTATTCATTGCGGGAAATATTGGTTTTCCTCGGGTCTAACTTTAGACTGGGTTAAATTATCTTGATATGAGGTCAACACAGTGTCGGCCTCCATTCAAGAAGATATAGACGTCACACTGACAATTGACAAACGTGCTCTAGGCTTCGAATGCAGAATCTTTTAGCTGCTCCTTTCCTGTTACATATACAGCAGCCAGAATTCCTGGAACTAGGTCGAGAAATTCTGGCAGAGTGTAATTTATTTATTCCTATAGCGAAGTGGACAGACGTGCGTTACTGCAGGATTCATGGAGCAGGAGGTTATGCTCTGACAGCCGGCGATTGCTGGTGCAAAAACTAAATAGGTTGCTCGGTCATGGTCAGTGGCATTTATAAACCGGGGAGATGCACCATCCATCACTCGCGCGCGAGGAACTGTAAACATGAGGAGATTAGTGGCGTGATGTAATGCTGCATGACATCCCAACTTATTTGTGTAATTTCTGTTCAATTGTTAGGCTGACAGACATTACGAATTTCAAGTATAACACCGCACACGAAGCCAGAACTGACATAAAAACTTCCGCTTGACTGACTGTCTGTCTGTCTGTTTAAGTCCTTCTGATTTGTATTCTCACCAACCATCTTTCAGCTTGGCTGTATTGCTCTCCATCTTACCACCTGAATATTATTAGAATAGAATATAATCGTAACAAGGTTTAACAATAGCTTAACCACACAAATAATAAATCAACATCGCACAGCTCAGGGTGCGGTATAGAGGAATGCTGCGTAAAGCGTTCCCACATCATGATTGGCAGAAAGGAACTTGGCGCTTTTTGAAACTAACAATACCGGTACCCAAAATTCAGTTGGATCTAGCGGATATTGAAACTAACCTGATTTTCGTCCAGCATTTTCAGAGATATCCAGCGGATTTTGGAGAAAACTAAGGCCACCATCGGATTCGCCATGCGGAGATACACAGAAAAGCAACTTTATCTCATTTTTTTCCTTCGATGGATTTGTGGGATTTAGATTCTAGGCGCTTCAGATACTAATAGAGTGTGAGAAAATATCAGGAATATCAAAATTGCAGCTGAGCAGATCATAGGTTATTATGAAACTAAGAAAAAAACCGTGGTTTGATGAAGATTGTTGCATAGTAGTAGAAAGAAGGAAACGGGCAAAATTGAAATTCTTACAGGATCCAGTTGTGGCGAATAGAGATGATTATTTCAATCAGCGTATTCCGAATCTCACCGGACCGGTGGACATCAATGACGTCACGCTGCAGTGAAATAGGAACAAAACTGCTGGAAGGTTCAATGACCATCATGGCAGCTGTAGAAGTTGTTGTATATGATCCACTAGCAAGATTTCGCGAAATTTCCTTACTGTCATCTCGTTCAAAGAAAAAAGAGCATAAACATTTAGTTCTTGAATCAGTAGAAATATCTGGTCCATTGACATGTTCGCTCATAAGCCATTAATATATTGTTTTTTTTTACGTTGTGCTCATTATAAACAATACAGCAGAACACACCGCCATGCCACAACAGTGCACGATGTAATTCGTCTGCTAATTCCCGCCCTAAGGTATATAAGACCAATCAGATTCACTGATGGAGACTGATGGATACTGCTACCACCTCTACAAGGTGATAGAACCGGTGCGACACCGGTGGAGCATCAGTGAATCATCGTAGAAATTCGGAACACCGTGATGCCATCAGATTGCTCAGCGCTGAATTTCGGAATACGCTCAATGAAAGACGGGAAGCAAGTCATTCGTACACTTACGAATAAAGTGAGAGATTACTTGAAGGTAAAACTGAATGAGGTAGAAACAAATATTTAGAATACGTAAAAACATTAGAGATTTATGTAGGGGCAAAAAGGAATTTAAGAATGAATATCAGGCAAGGGTAAAAGTGATCAAGGATGAGAATGGATATTTGTTTGAGGACACTCATTCAATCCTGAAAGATGGAAAAACTATTTTGGACAACTACTAAATATACGTAGTCAAAATAGAAATGATCAGGACAACATTCAAATAGAAACTGCTCAGCCATTTATACACGAACTCACACTTTCTGAAGTAGAAATTGCGATAGGAAATCTGAAAAATACAAGTCTCTAGGTATCGATCAAATTGCTGCAGAATTAATGGGCCTACAAGAGGGTGGAAACGCATTATCTCGCGAAGTACATAAGCTTGTACTTGCTGTTTGGGAAAAGGAAATTGTACCAGAAGAATAGAAGGAGTTCATAATTGAACCTATCTTTAAGAAGGGGAAAAAGCTAACTGCAGTAACTTTCGAGATATATCACTTTTGTTGACGTCGTACAAAATTTTGTGCAATATTCTTTTGAGAAGATTAACTCGATATGTAGATGAAATTATTGGCGATCATGAGTGCGGTTTTAGGTGTAATAGATTGACTATTGAACAGATTTTTTGCATTCGACAGATATTGCAGAAAAAATGGGAGTAGGCTATAAGGATACAGTACATCAGTTATTCATAGATTTCAAAAAGACATTTGACTCTGTTAAGAGACAGGTTTTATATAATATTCTTATTGAATTTGGTGTTCCCAAGAAACAAGTTCGATTAATTAAAATGCATTCAGTAAACGTACAGTAGAGTCCGTATAGGCCAGTTTATATCTGATGCTTTTCCAATTCACTGCGGGCTAAACCAAGGAGATCCACTATCACTTTTACTTTTTGAACTTGTTCTCGCTGAAATGGGTGACGGGCAAACAGTGCATCATAATATGCCCCGTCGTTCAGCAGCCAAAAGATGCACCATAGTGCAGTTTCTTATCACCGGGTGAAACGGTAGCCCGAGGGTGCACTAAGCTCATGATCGCTGCTCTAGAATATGCCGTTAGGGAAGTCCAGGATAATAGACAGAGTTTGGAATTGAACGGTTTACATCAGCTGCTTGTCTATGCGGATGACATGAATATGTTAGGAGAAAATCCACAAACTATTAAGGAAAACACGGGAATTGTACTTGAAGCAAGTAAAGAGATAGGTTTGGAAGTAAATCCCGAAAAGAAAATGTCTATGGTTATGTCTCGTGACCAGAACATAGTACGAAATGGGAATATAAAATTGGAAAATTATCCTTTGAAAAGGTGCAAAAGTTGAAGTATCTTGGAGCAATAGTAACTAATGTAAATGATACTCGAAAGGAAATTAAACACAGAATAAATATGGGAAATGCGTGTTATTATTCGGTTGAGAAACCTTTGTCATCGAATCTTCTTTCAGCTTACCTGAAAGTTAGAATTTATAAAACATTTATATTACCGGTCGTTCTTTATGGTTTTAAAATTTGGACTCTCACTTTGAGAGAGGAACAGAGGTTAAGGATATTGAAAATAAAGCGCTTAGGAAAATATATGGGGCTAAGAGAGATAAAGTTATAGGAGAATGGAGAAACTTACACAACGCAGAACTGTATTGCATGTATTCTTCACCTGACATAATTAGGAATATTAAATCGAGACGTTTGAAATGGGCAGGGCATGTAGCACATATGAGCAAATCCAGAAATGCATATAGAGTATTAGTTCGGAGGCCGGAGGGACAAAGACCTTTGGGTAAGCCGGGAGGATAATATTAAAATGGATTCGAGGGAAGTGGGATATGATGGTAGAGACTGGATTAATCGTGTTCAGGATAGATACCGATAGCGGACACATGTGAGGACGGCATTGAACCTCCAGGTTCCTTAAAACCCGTAAGTAAGTATGGTAGATTAGTTCATTGGCTTTCTTGCTGCTGATCACATAAAACAGTTTGATCAGCCTAATGCACTTTCAAGACAACAACTTTTACAAATTTCTGTATGCTGCCATCTAACAACTGCAAAAAAGTCACGTTATAACCCTGAGCTGGCATGGAGTGATGGCATCAGAGTCCGTGGATATCCATCCTACATCCACGGACTCTGAATGGCATACAGCTATTCTTCCATTTAAGCTTAGTGATTGTTTCCTCAAGTTCATTGTTATTCAGTTACGAAGTGTAGCCGCCGTTCTTTTTCGCTTTTTGCCGTTTTCAACATGGGGATGGCCAATTTGTTATACTGTATTTCATCAGTGCTAGTAGGCTTACTGAATAATTTGGAGTGTCATAGACTAATTTACCAGTCGTCTTATTTTAAATTTTTTAGAGAAATTTATTTAGACTGATCCTCATTAAGTAGTTTTTAAATTTGTTTACAATCTTACTGAGTTACAATCGTTTTACTTTTATTGGCTATCTTACTTATTGCTATACTTGTAATTTTTTAGGACTGCTTTACTAACCGCCTGTTTATCTGGGTGTCTATCTTGTTCGTATTTTTGTAGACTAGTTACTTTCTTGTCTCATGAACTACTCCTATATTCCCACACCACAGACTGTTGCTGGTTAATTTCCTTGCTCACCGAAAAGTGGCGATCGACGGTTTACTATTGACTGTCTTGCTTGTTTCTCAAATTGACTGTTATTGCATCTTATGTTGACAGCTATTGCCCAGCTGGTTCTGTGATTCTGCTGATTGCCTTCTTATGTGTCTTACTGTCAGTAATGCTGCTGAAAAATCTATCATAGACCAGTAACATATAGTAGACAAAGCACCAAATATGTAGGTACATATAAAATACAAGCTGCTTCAGACGAGATTCTAAATCTTCATAGTGGCTTTTCCTTAAACGTCGTTTCCTGCATAGTCGGTCCAGTACAGCGGTGATCAAGCCGGTGCCGTGATTACATCGTGTAATCACAGACATTCAAACGGGTACGAGGAGTTTCCTGTACATTGCTGTTTTTTTCATTCAAGTACTGAAGTCAAGCAGTGGCGATATCATGTCGCTCTACAAACTCTGTCTCTACAAGCAGTAAGAGGTGGTTTCGTAAAGAATGAGAAAGAGAACTTATTTGTTGTTTTGTCGGACAAAATGTAATGTGTTTACTTTGCTCAACGTTCAATTAGGAGTATGTAGAAACATTAATTGCCAATCTGAAAAATGTATTATTATTATTATTATTATTATTATTATTATTATTATTATTATTATTGTTATAATTTTTATTATTACTACTGACCACTAAGTATGTGTTTCTCTAATTCTTCTGTACGTGCATGAATATTGATATTTTTAGATCTTCTACCTAGAAGAATAAAATTATTAGGTTTTATCTCAATTTTAATCTTCTTAATCTTTACATGAGGGCAACTATTTATTAGTTATTCATTTAATAATAATATTGTAGAAAACCTGATTCAGTATTATGTGCTAACGAATTGTTAAACGCCAGAACTGACATGTCTTAAATCATAGCCAAGGAGAGAAAATGTTACGTTTTATTTAACGACGCTCGCAACTGCCGAGGTTATATTAGCGTTGCCGGTGTGCCGGAATTTTGTCCCGCAGGAGTCCTCTTATATGCCAGTAAATGTACTGACATGAGCCTGTCGCATTTAAACACACTTAAATGTCATCGAACTGGCCCAGGATCGAACCCGCAACCTCGGGTATAGAATGCCAGCGCTGTACCAACTATGCCAACATGGCCGACGTCAGAAAGAGAAAGCTGACATAAATAAATGTAAGGAAGTCAGTTACCTAATGGGGTTTGAAATATCTCGTGCTCTAAAGCCTTACAGTAGAACAGAATTTCTCAAAAGAATAATGATTAAAATAGCTTAAATTACTTGTTCATAACAAGTTTTTAATTCTGAAAAAGTACAAATTTCTTGACCAAGTATTGAGAGAAGAATTTATATTCAGGGGGGGGGGGGAAGAAGAAGAAGAAGAAGAAGAAGAAGAAGAAGCAAAAAAAATCGTATATTTCACTGGCTCTTGATGACAGTAGTGACATTACTTTTACAGCAAAGCTTGAGATTTTTATCCGCTGGATTGATCAAGATGTTAGTACAGGAACCACCACTGGTTGTAGTTTTCATACCAAGTACCGTCCCTCCGTCTCCTTACTTCATAGTCTATCTGTCGCATGTAATCACTGTAGTTCGAGTTTTAGTCACCGCTGATCTAGTATTACAGTAATCGCGAATAAGAAAATAGCTATCTTCTGAGAATAAAAAGCCCCATTATTGTAAAGATTGAGACGGTAGAACTACCCGCAGACAAAGCGATATAGACTGCTCTATCCTCCAAGTCACCTCTGAGTTGTGAACATAGTACAGTGTGCCCGCTTGATATTTTAATAACATGGTAATACATTCAGGGCAGATATTTTAGCTAATTCACGTATATTTGTACTGTACCGAGAACGTTGAAGAAGTAAAACGTATTATTTGTGCTAATTGTATTCAACTCTCGTAGGTTTTTCTTGTTCGACAGTTTTGTGCAAGCGAAACACGACCAGGGAAAGAAAGGGAAGTCGGCATAAGGAATAGTGACTCACTTTTCACTGTTCCGAATTTAGAATACAATCAGTAAAACGTGGCTTACGTGTTTCTTTGTATTTGGAGGATGTTCAGGTAATATAAAACCCCTGCACGACTTGGAATGAAACAACGCTGGAATTTAGTTCTGTTATGCCACACGATCTTTCAATCTGGGCTTGGGAAAGAAGACTAAGCACTCTTTCAAGAGCGCAGCTAGGCAGACAATGAATCTTGCATAGCAAAAGAAGAGAAGGAAGTGAGAGGTTAAGATTTAGAAAGGAGAGAAACGAGTAAATACGCAAGTAAATGAAAAAAAAATGGATGAATTTTAGGGAAGAAAAGGAATGTGGGAAGAGTGTGAGAGTGGAGTATATTTTTTCTCATTTTCACATTTCGCTAGCTCATTTGAAAGTCAAATTCTCTTCTTACTCTTTCCTTTTTTCCGCCTCCCGGTTTTACGCCATCTCTTTTGCTCGTCTTGTGGATGTGAGTAGAAATGAGGCCAAACGGCAGGGACGCAATTTACCATAAGTGTCAGTAGATGTCGTCCGACAACCCTGCGTTTGGTTCTGAGTTTCGGAAGATGTGTGGAAATGGGAAAGGCGATATCCTTGAAATGTGTTAGTAAACAGTCTGAACCAAGACAGTTTAAGGTCACCTCCATTAGCAAGTCATGTCATTTCTTTGTAAAAAAAAAAAAAGTGACAGGCGATTCTGAGGGTTTGAGTAATTACTGGAAACGTTTATGCTTTCTTGTGGTATTTATATTTTTAAGGAATTTGTTCCCATTTTTTATAAAGGTTGTGAAAATGATTGACCTAGGCGATATCATCTTGGGCCTGCATTTGGGAGGGCCGGATTAAAATCCCAAGCCCGGCCAACCTGTGTGTTGTTTTTTCGAGGTTTTCCCCATTTCCAAAGTGAATGGCGGATTGGAATTTACTTTCCATCTACCCCGAACATTCTCTCCGTTGTCTATAATTACGTGTTCCTATTGTCTTTTAGAGGTGGTCTCTGCGTCGAGCTGATCCTCACGAGAAGAGTCGCTCCATTGTCCAGTTTCTTCTGAGATCCAAAGAATTGCCGCTTCTGTACGGATACTGGCTGTTTAAAACCCAGAAAGGAGAAGGTTAAACGAATGAAGAAATAAATAAAGAACGGATGATAGACAGAAGGAAAGAAAGAAAGAAAGAAAGAAAGAAAGAAAGAAAGAAAGAAAGAAAGAAAGAAAGAAAGAAATACTAAGTGAAAATGAGAATGAAGTAAATGTAATACATTTTTATGTGTTTTATGATTACCTTCACTTTATTTTTATCGAATATTTAGGCCTACTATTCAGCTGTACAAATGTTTACAATAGAAAATATGTGTTTCATTTGACTTGGTTTGGTAGCCTATACGATAAGAGAAATAAGGAATATAATTCATGCAACGAAGTAAGTCCATCCTATAAAAAACACCATAAGTATGTAAAGGTTTGAACAGTTGCTAATCAAGTGACGTCAGAACTGTGTGACGTAAGCAATTGCCGTTGCAAAAGCAAGTGACAACTGCTATTCAAATTTTCATTAATATATTATTCGTCAATGTCAATGTGAGAAATCGGAGGAGAAACATTCAAAAGGTACACAAAAACGCGACCTGGCAAGGGAATTTGAGGCTGAGAAAAATTAAATATGTGAGCTCCAAGCCCATTGGTTACTTGTCTCACTTGAGTTTCACTGTTACGCTGAAGTAACTTCAGAGAATTTTGAAGGACAAAGTCAAAAATGGACACCACATAATATTTATCACCATATTACCGTCTGACCTTCCAGTATAAAAGTTCCAGCGAAAGTAACAGACCTGGTTGTTCACAGCGAAGTTCAGCTGCTGTCACATTCGAAAAATGAACCGAACATAGTTCCTGTAATACACGACGCTAATATGAATCCGGTCCACTACTACTCAGAAAGCCTTCTAGTCTCCCAATCTTTTGAGCGAACTTGTATTATCTGTTTTACTTTTCGAATATTACTATACATACACTGTGTAACATTTGTTCTAATGATCTATTTGATCATTTCTATATGTGTAGTCGCCCTCGGTAGCACAGTTGGTATAGCGCTGGCCTTTTGCTCGAGGTTGCGAATTCGATCCCGGCCGAGGTCGATGGCATTTAAGTGTATTTAAATGCGACAAGCTGATGTCAGTAGATATACTGGCATGTAAGAGAACTCCTGCGGGCCAAAATTGCTGCATACCGGCGAGGCTGATATAACCTCTGCAGTTGCGAGCGTCGTTAAATAAACCATAATTAATTTTTTTTCTATATGTGTAAGTTTTCCCTACATTCTTCTATCTGAACAGTAATATTAGTGACTTATTTTCTAATCTCATTCGAATTCAAAAGCACATAGATCTATTTTGTTTAATTTTGTGTAATTTTGAACACATCTTATAAAGTATAATATCTGCAATTCGTTAGGTCTCCTTCTCTTTCTTCTTATGACTTCAGCATTGAATTCATTATTGCATATTGAAAAAGATATTCCTTTATTCCTTTTGGAGTTCATTTATTTATTTACTTTTTATTTATTTGTTTATATATTTTTTATTTAATCTGGTGGATCTAAGGCATATATATATATATACACACAAAAAAATAACAAATGCAAAGAGAAGACATAAATAACAAATAAAAATAAAATTACAAATGCAAAAATGCAAAAAGATGAGAGAAAAAATACAAGTACAAAGCTAAGACGCAGTATGCACAAAGAATACTATTATAATATATTGACTACCTAACATAATATTTAGTGCCTAAAGAAAATGAATAAACATCTAAGAAATAAATAATACATACATACATACCTACATAATAATAATAATAATAATAATAATAATAATAATAATAATAATAATATGACTTGCTAAATATTGATATAGGAAACACATCTGGAGATATATTTGCATATGCCGATGATACAGCCGTAATTTTTAGGATCGATTTGTGGATCGAATTTGAATGATGTCTACCTAAATGCTAATAGAGGTATAAATATAATTAAGAAATGGTTAGATGAAAATTTGCTCTCATTGAACATTTCAAAAACAACTGCAGTTCCTTTTACATTAACGGCTTCTAGTTTGAGAAAAATCAAACTCGATAAGGAACCAAATTTAAAAATAAACAATTGCAGTAACATAAACTTGATTGATTGTAATTGCTCTACCTTGACAGAATCCACACAAGTAAAATACTTAGGTGTTGTCATTGATCAACTTTTAAGATGGAATAAACATGTAACATATTTATGTAATAGGTTACGGAAAACAATTCACAACTTTGTAACCCTTCGTGCATATATACCTATCTATGTTCTCCGTGTAGTTTATCTAGTCTTGTTTCAATCAGTCATCCAATACGGAATAATAGGATGGGGTGGAATGACAAAGACTGTCTTAACTCCATTAATATTACTACAAAACGTATCATCAAAATTTGTCTGCATAAACCACTTGATTATCCGACACAATTTATTTATTCTGAATTCCAAGTACTAAAAATTGAGCAAATATATAAACATACATTACTAACTTATTTTCACAAAAATCGAATGAATTTTATAACTGAAAAACATATACTTAACAACTCTTTTGGCAGAACCTAAATGCCACACCACAGCTGAAGACACAGTAGGAATTATGGAAAAAGACTATACAATTCAGTATTGAAAAATAATCCAGACCTAAGCAATTTACACATTCTTAAGTTTAAAAATGAAGTGAAAATGTTTGTATGATATTTGATAAATTTTATTACGATTTTTTTAAGTGTTACTAGCATTATATGGTACTAATTTTTATTGTATTTATCTGATGCATGTACCCTATAAGATAAAACATTGTAATAAATATAAATAGATCATTATCTTAATTAATAACAGTGTATATCTCCAATAAATGATTCCTTAGCATCGCCACAGATACACTTGATTGTACTTGTCACTAGAAAGTTATTGAAATTTATATTTTCCCCGCCATTCATAAAATATTTTGATATGATATCTCTTGCACAAAAGGAGAGATCTATAATTGAAATATGATTAATATATTTCAGTATTATGTGTATTTATCCTGGTAATAATGAACAGTTTGACTCGTAGACATTTTGTTTCTTCAGCATTAACTTCCCATGATTTTACGAGAAGATTCGAAGAGAACGACAGTTACGTAGACTTTCAGCTCCCCACTACTACCATTAATGCACAACACAATGTCAATACGGCGGTTGCTGTCGTCTGCGATACAACGAACTTTTCTGTTGATTTTCGAGTTTGGCATTTTTTCCGGTTATTATATGCTTATTTAAGTTGTGTTAACTCTCGCTAGTGGTTTTATATTTTATTTTATCCGTCTTAGTATTTATTTTATTATTGTAAATATTTTTGTTTTGTCACTATTATTATTATTATTATTATTATTATTAATGAATTATTTTGTATTACAATCTTTGTATCATTTCTGTCACGATTATTCTATTATTATTATTATTATTATTATTATTATTATTATTATTATTATTATTATTATTATTATTATTATTATTGTTACTATTATTTATATCATCAGCATTATTATTTGAACCCTGTAAAATTTATGTAGACTACTGGACTGTACCCGAGCACGAGCATTATGCTCATTTCGGGTATCTATTCATATGTATTCAATTCAAATGTAAATTGTAAATAAGTTTGAAATTTGAAATTTGAATTTGAAATTTGAAATTTAACCTGGCAGAGTTAAGGCCATAGGGCCTCCTGTAACACTCAACCAGGAGTAAAACTGCGTTACAAAAAACAACTACAAATTTACAAAGTACACTACAATTTTACACACAAACTGAATAAGATAATAATAATATAAGATAATAATAATAATAATAATAATACATACACACATACATTACATACATAAGTGTTCTGCCCATGGGCAGGTCTTTCACTGGAAACCCAGAATTCTTCAATCTTTCCTATTTTCTGCCTTCCTCTTAGACTCCGCATATGATCCACATATCTTAATGTCTGTTATCTGATATTTTCTTCTCCCGTTCACCATTCCTTCCAGTGCATCCTTCAGTAAGCAGTTTTATCTCAGCCAGTGACCCAGCCAATTTCTTTTTCTCTTTCTGATCAGTTTTAGCATCATTATTTGTTCACTCACTCTTTCCAATACAGCTTCATTTCTTATTCTGTCTGAACATTTCACACGCTTCATTCTTCTAGATATCCACATTTCAAATGCTTCCATTCGTTTCTCTTTATTTCGTCGTAATGTGTATATTTCTGCCCCATACAAAGCCACATTCCACACAAAGCACTTCACTAGTCTTTTCCTTAGTTTTTTTTTTTTTTCAAGAGGTCCGCAGAAGATGCTCCTTTTTCTATTAAAAGCTTTCTTTGCCATTGCTATCCTCCTTTAGAGAAACAAAATAGTAATAATTTCCAAACATTTGGAATAAAGTTCCAATATTCAGTTTACTGTATTGCACTCAACTCAGTAACATGATGCTCACTAAGTTTATTTTTGAAAACTGTTAAATTCCAACAGTTTTTGAAGCCACTGGGTAGAATATTCCGTAAAAGCGATAGCAAGATTGTGAATGATGAATACGTTGATATTTTGTTTTGGTATGACCAGCATGCGGCTATTTTGTATTCGTGCATGTATAGAGATTGTGATACTATGATAGACAACTGAAACGGGAGGCAAGGTAGGTAGGTAGATGCAGAGGTATGAAGGGCTTGGAAAAGGAGAATGAGGGAGTGAAAATTTCTACGTTCGTTAAACAGAAACCAGTTTAGAGTTAGGTGCATTTTTAAATGTAGTGCTATTTGATATTCCTTATTAAACTAAAGAAAAGCCCATTTTAAATTGATTGCTTTTTTAAATCGGTTTATCATTCGTGATAAAATTTAATCGTATAGGAGATATTCCGTGGATGTTATTAGTCATGTTTTCTATGGATATTTTATTACTATATCCTTAATCTATTAGTAAGGGTTTTCCGCAGAGCATACATGTTTATCTTGTACAGTATTACAACCTGATCTACAAAACAGGATTCTTAAAATACAACTTCAAAGACTAGGCAGATATAAACCAAATGAGTTTATCTAATGAATGGAATAAAATACGCTGGTCTGAATACGTAATGCAAGTCTCTTTGGTATCAGAATTTCTAAACCGGAATTGCTCTTTCAATATGGGGACTACTAAAATAATACTTGATGTAACTATAACCTCCTGTGTCCTGAGACATTTTTTTTTTATTTTTAGAGTTCAATATAATTCTACACTTAAAAAAAAAAGTCATTGAAATGAGGGAAAATGCTGAAAATTTCTGTAAGTCACAAAAGATGTCAGAAGCTTGACAAACACAGAAAAGAAGTGATCGATATCGATTCCACCTAGTGGCAAATTTGAAACTAAATGCATGTATGACTTATAGTATATTATACTCCAGGACCCAGGAGGTAGTATCTTCGGCGTTCTAAAATCCACCCACACTTCACTCACCTCACCTCACTTCCTTCATAAAGCGATCAGTAGAGGCCGGAGAAAAATATGAACATAATCTGTTTACGAGGATACAAGCGCAGCGCGTCTGAACTTTAGGCTACATCGTAGCGCAGTTAACAGGCAAATAAGACACAGATGCTGTACAGTTAACTTCATGTAACCATTGAGTGCTGATACCAGTCGGTGTTCGTAAGTTGGTGAATGATTTGATTTGTATTATTTCAAAGCCGTTTCAGTGGTCACAATGCCGAAGACATTTCTAAAAAATTAGACTGGATGTAGTAATACAGGAAATGGATGCTGAATATTTCATCAGTAGAGATGACAAAAAGTTACGTGTACTCTATGCATGTCAGAGTTAAAGAATACGAAAAGACAAAACGCAGAGCATCATTGTCGAAGCAAAATGCATATCAAAAACGTTAAACATGCTGAACAAACAAATACTGTTGTAGATACAAATCCCATGATAAATACAATATTACAACAAAATTGTAGCAATTATCAATATCGTAGTTTTAATGATGAGGAGGCATCATCAATTAAAATTGCAAAATCTATCCTTTCTCAAAATTTATCAGAACATGTAACATTCATTCAAAATAATTTTGAAAGTTTGTCAAAAACTATAAAACTTCTGGAAACATCGAAAGTAGAAATGAGAAAGACTTTAGACCAGTGGTTCTCAATGGGTGTGCCACGGCACACTACTATGCCGCGAGATTAGTTAGGTGTGCCGCGGATCGTCTGAGACTTTGTGATATTGCTGGTAAAAGTAATTAAAATAATTTCATTCAATATTTATTTAAAAAAAGAAGAAGAGAATAATATTCAAGCAGTTAAACTTATGTTACGCCTTACAACAAACGCAATGAGTTATTAATGATAAAATTTGAGCTTGTCATTTCTTACACAAAAGTTCAGTTCGTGTTGGAATTGAAGGCAGACTCGGATTTCTTGTTCAAGTTTCACTCGCGCTTCTTGTTTTATGTTAGGTCTTAAGCTCAGTCCAGTTTCGTTCCAAGATTCTGAATATGGAATTATACACATTTGACCCGGTTGCCGTTGAGGTAATTCAGTAGGCTCACATTCTCGCCAACAAATGTGATGTAACTCAGTAATTGACATTTCATAATTATATCATTGACTCATCGAGCTGAAAATACTCGACTGTCGCTTAGCTTTGATATATATGGCATTATTTCCTTTCAGGCAGGTAAAATTACGTCCTCTGCAATAGTGTGGGGCTGCATTATAAACTTTATAACTGGCCACTTGTGCCTTTTTCAGAAATAGTTTCTCTCCGTACCATAGCTTTTGCTTGCTTTTTTTCCGATGAAAATCGGCTAAGATAGTTCTTATCTTTCCCAGATAAGTTATATGGTAGGCTATTCAAATATATTTTCAATTTACTAGGGACCGTGGATTCATTGCTTAGTTTTTCTCCACACACGACACATTCTGGTGCAGGACGGTTTTCAGGTCCACTGAACGTAAATCCATAGTCTAAATAACTATCTTGGTACTTCCGGACTGTTCCAGTAGGTTCTATGACCTTCTGTACTGCTTTAATAACACACTTGGAATTAGTTGGTTCTCACTTTTGTTACTGTTAAACTATTGTCACTGAATCATCTTCAACTTTTCTCCTTTTAATTAAAAACTTATCCATACTGAAGTCAGATTAACACAATAACGCAAATAACAAGAGTCAAACTAAAAAATCAATCCCAAAATGTGCCAGAACACGGACAAAATGGCGTTACGACTGCAAGCCTATTAACTGTCGGGTGAAGGCAAACTAAGAGTTTACATTGTTGTTAGAGGTGGGGAAAAATTAACGTAAGAGTTCTTTTGGAACAGTTCCTTGCATGGAAGTATTAAGTTCCTAGCTCTGGTTACAACATATTTAACAAAAGCATGAGCAATTTATGTTGAAATTATAGTAAATAAACACAAAATAATTGTATACTAAAATATTTGTTAAATACATTAAATGTACTTACTTATGGCTTTTAAGGAACCCGGAGGTTCATTGCCGCCCTCACATAAGCCCGCCATCGGTCCCTATCCTGAGCAAGATTAATCCAGTCCCTACCATTATATCTCACCTCCCTTAGATCCATTTCAATATTATCGTCCCATCTACGTCTCGGCCTCCTCAAAGGTCTTATTCCCGCCGGCCTCCTAACTAACACTCTATATGCATTTCTGTTTTTTTAATGTTATGTTTTATTTAACGACGCTCGCAACTGCAGAGGTTATATCAGCGTCGCCGGATGTGCCCGAAATTTTGTCCCGCAGGAGTTCTTTTACATGCCAATAAATCTTCTAACATGAGCCTGTCGCATTTAAGCACACTTAAATGCCATCGACCTGGCCCGGGATCGAACCCGCAATCTTGGGCATAGAAGGCCAGCGCTATACCAACTCGCCAACCAGATCGACTATGCATTTCTGGATTCCCCCATATGTGCTACATGACCTGCCCATGTCATACGTCTGGATTTAATGTTCCTAATTATGTCCGGTGAAGAACACAATGCGTGCAGTTCTAAGTTGTGTAACTTTCTCCATTCTCCTGTAACTTCATCCCTCTTAGTGACAAATATTTTCCTAAGAACCTTATTCTCAGACACCCTTAATCTCTGTTCCTCTGTCAAAGTGAGAGGTCAAGTTTCACAACCACACAAGGTACTGGTAATATAACTCTTTTAAACATTAAATATACTGAATAATTAAATATTAAAACATAAAATTAAATTAATTAAATTCACCGCCTCTCAGTGCAGTACCGTGAGGTAGACCATTACCAGAACTAAGATATATAGGATTTTATGGCTGGAGAGGAATGCATAATATGGTGGATGATACAGCCATCTTAATTATGCAGTACAATCGGCACTCAACTTATTATCTCACAGGTGTACAAAAGGCGTACTTTAGATGAAGTGCACAGGGATGCTCCATGTTCCGCCTAATAAGCACCTTTATCTCTCTATCATCTTGAACTAGGCTTCTGTTAAGTATCACAAAGTGTTGTTTACCAGCGTGATGAATACGAGTCTCTGTTATCGCTGTGCTCTCACATAATATTGGGAAACTGGCATTGCAACGTAAAATGACTGTCAATATGGTGGGAGAGATATAAGCTCCAATCATAATATGCAACTCCAATTGTTTCCACCTATGTGGTTTTATCACATGAAGTCTGACCAGGCAGGGCATGCTGTACAATCAGTGCGCTTAGCCCGCGGTATTCACACGTGTGCGACCAGCTGTGTTAAATCGGGAAGTTAAATTCTTGAATATCTGCTATAAACTTCATTTTGTGCAGTGTGACAGATACAACATTCCATTCATAAAGTAAATATTATGTTTTGTACTCCTTTAAAATTATATTTAAAGTTAAAGTACACAAAAAATGCTGTGCAGATTTGAAATGAAACTTCGAAAGCTGTGTATAGTGAACACACGCTATTGATTGAGTGAAATATATCTTTTACACGCATTTGTTTTAATAGTTTGTAAACCTATGTTTCAAGCTA
This sequence comes from Periplaneta americana, assembly GCF_040183065.1. Taxonomy (NCBI): domain Eukaryota; kingdom Metazoa; phylum Arthropoda; class Insecta; order Blattodea; family Blattidae; genus Periplaneta; species Periplaneta americana. The sequence continues at coordinate 145,608,596 of NC_091124.1, read as the reverse complement.
CATCATGCAGGACGTCTCAGGAGCAATGCAAATAACTTCAGGATAATGTAGTTTGAGTTATCCTACATCTATTTAACCTCATACTGTATACCTATGTCCGAAATGTAACTGTTGGGAAGTTATTGATGGACTATTTTTAAATGAAGAAAGTATTATAGACATATTTCTACGTTTCAGGACATTGTGACAGAATACGTAATTTAAAATGCTGTATCTTGCGTTGTTAAATAGAATCAACTGTGGATATAGTGAACTCGGTTATAGTGAACATTCGGCTATAGGGAACCTAAATTGTTGGTCCCGACCTGGATACTTTAAAAAGTACATTAATATTTCCGTTATAGTGAACCCTCGCTTCGGTTATTGCGAACCTTAAAAATTGAAGTTACAAGAGTTGTATCCTGACAAATTCTTATTTGAAGTCAGACTTTCTTGAATAAATTGAGAGACTGTGTTGAGAACAACATTACATGTTTCTTATTCCTTTAGTCAATGGACAAATGTAGGATTAGTGATTCCTAGACAGCGAGCTGTACTGTAAATCCAGGCAACGTGTGACGACCTTGCCACACTCCACCGTCGAAGGGTTACCATTCTGTTCCCAGGCACACTACTCGACTGTTATTCATAATCCTCTACCGTCAAATGGTTGCCTTTTCTTCTCAGAAACATTTTCATTATGACGGATAGCACCAAAACAACGGAAAATGAAATTGCCTTCTTTTATTAAAAGAGGACTGACATTATGTCCAGAGCATAAATGAAGTTATGATTTCGATTACTGTCAAAATCCATCAACCCCTTCCCAGTTTCCCTCAAGTGACCCCAGAAATTCCAAGGCTGAGTACACAATCACACCATAACTGCGTTTGTCATTTCTACCTGATCAGTTTGTTTCTAGTATTCGATCAATGAATGTACTGCATAAAAATGTCGAAGCGTAAAGTGTTTTCTTTGGAAGATAAGGCGAATATTATAAGCGACATTGAACGTGGTCTTTCTCAAGCGGACGCGTAATTTTAGTAAATGAACTGTGAATAACACTGTACAGTATACAGTGTAATCCATTCTACAAAAGTGAAATATTTAAATTACCGGTACTGTATAATATTTTATTTTCTTGTTCACAATTTCATTCATTCCTGTCATTTAAGGTTAGGGGAGAGACACTTCGGATTTAGTGAACCTCGGATATAGTGAGCGGAATATGCAAGTCCACAGAGGTTCGTTATATCCGGAGCTGACTGTATTTTCATTTCATAATTAAGTACAATTCTCTGATTGAGGTTCTGGCTGATATGTACAGTTCCCCAAAAAAGGAATGACACTAGTCTTGATCGTCGAAAGTTAAAGTTCTACTGCGCTATTCACGCGGGGAACGCTTTCACCAAGACATTTTACGGATGGAATAGCGTTATTATTTTCAAATATCTTTTGACATTTAAACACCTTGCTTTGTAACATTTAGTACTATTTATGATTCTCACATATTCTGCTGAACTCATTCTTGTACTTATTTATATAAAAGTTCTTTATTATTAGATAGTATATTTTCGAAAACTTTTAATATCAGTTTTATTCATTTTAATTTAATTTTTTAGTAACACTTTTCATACTGAATAACACTTTGGTCATTTCATTTTTAACAATTATTGACATTTAAACATAGCATTTTTGTAATTCAGTATTATATATGATCTTTTTACATACGGTACTCATTTTCTTTGCAGTCGTGGTATTGCCACTGAAGATGGAGGAGCATTCCTCCGAGACATGTCTGGTTTTTAACTGATTATATTAATTTTAATAATTAAAAAGTGTTCATACAACTGTAATAAATTATTTCTCTGTATACTTAATATCTCATTTATGAACACTGTTGAATTTGACCTTACTTGTGTAAATTGAAATTGTTGCTTTAAAATGTTTTCTGTGTTTACTATACTCCAGCAGGCCGTGATATACGTCTGTCTTTTTTTCCCCCAGTCTATAAATGCGAACTTAAAACAAACGGTAAGGTTATGTAATGATTTATTTTTCATTTTAATATTTTAACAGTTACTTGCATCACGAATGCAGTAACTTTAGTGGAGTTGTAGAGTTTACTTAATTTTTGCAAATATTTAAAAACAATAATTAACAGTGCAACTTAGGTGAAATTGCAGTGGTAAGTTTCCAATTTATACCATGCGATAAATTGATAGCGATAAATCTAGCTGCAAAAATTATCGCGATGTTTGACTATGATTGGTTGGAATTCAAAATGTTATTACACTTCATTGGTCGAAAATGGAATGACGTAATATAAATGAAATAGTCACCTTCATCTCACTCATACGCTAGATAACATAATAATTGATAAAGCGTCGTAGAATAACCACTTAAACAATTGAAACTCTTTATGAAAGTCACGGTCGCAACTCTGAATCACATATAGGCCTAGAACTCGAGTATTAATGAATTGTTTATATGTTATGGCCTGTGTTGTCTCAGAAGGAGAAAAGGCGTAATATTGTTTGTAGTTGAAGGGAATTTTACTATCCGTTCGTTTAAACTTGCATCAAGTCTAAAATATCAAGGTATGAATTTGGATTTTAGCTGCAAATAGATAGAAGATTCGTTTTCAGAAATCATAGAATATATAAATTCAGTCAAGCTAAATCGTTATTGCTAAGGTAACAGACAAGAGCAATCAGATTTCTGCTGACGCACCAAATCGATTTGGCTGGATTGAACTGATACTGAAACTGTGAGATGCAGGCACGATGACAGCCAACCGTGTCGAATTGAGGTCAGAGATAGTGCAGTTTCTGGTAAAGTGCTTTATTATCCCATGTGCCAGCGATATGAATTTAGGAATAATATAACTTGTCAGTAAACATTGCAGATATGCTGTACTCGAAATGCTTTACATTATTTTAATTTCCTAATTATAATAATAGTATTGCTCTTATGTTCAACATCATCATCAGCATCATCATCATCATCATCATCATCATCATCATCATCATCTTTCTTAACCCTAGAAAGCTAACGTGCTACATCAGGAGCATTAAAGCTAACGCGTAGTCATTTTGACGACAATTTTTTCTTGCATTGAAGAAAGAGGTTTATTTGTATTCTGTAATTGCTAATGTAATATTTTTGTTCCTTACAGTATTATAAACATACAAAATATTCCTGACCACTCTTAACGTCCATCTTTACATTCAAAACAGCACATTGTTTGGTGTTCACCACATACTGCTCTGGAACTCTTGTAGCAAAATACTTTCGTCATTCTCAGTCTCTTGCTTGGACAGAAGGCGCAGATCTTGCGTTTTCTTGATTCCTGGGCTTCTGGTTCATCCACAGGCATGTTCACATGAAGTATTTCTGCCATGGACAAACGTAGCAAGCACGGTAAGTTGCGCATTCCAAGGCGATGTATCACCCATGAATTCCTAAGTGCAGAGTGAAGTTCCTTTCCAAACTGACGCCTAGTCAATGGTTTTTCTTTATTGCTGACCTTGTTGTGTGTGTAAATCACATAACTGTTCACTAGAGCGATATTGACCATTCCATAAAAGACGCAAAGCGGCCATCTTCTTGTCTTTCTGCTGCAAGTCATCTGATTGCACATTTGGTCCAATGTGTCCACTGCGCCTTTTGTTGAGTTGTAAAACTCGATGATGTCCGTTTTTTTGGAAGTTGGGTTAATGGATGCTGTGTCGTGAGTTGTCGAAAGCAGCAACACTACATTGTTAGGTTTTGTTTTGTAGGATACAGGAGTTTTTTCTTGATCGAAACAGAACATTGACGTTCCCACTTTCCTAGTCTTATGGTTGAGTAATTCGGGTGGAATTTCCCGCTTATTTTTGCGTAGAGTGCCCACTATTGTCAAATTATAAGGAGTTTTCAGGAGCTCAGATGCTAGAGGAATGGACGTGAACCAGTTGTCCATTGTTATGTTGCGGTTGGTACCATAAACACTCCTGGTGAGGGCCTTTACAAAGAAGTCCGCCAACAGTTGATTTGCAGGAGCAGTGTTCTTGCCTAGATAAGGCATTGCATCGAACATGTACTTAGTACCATTGTCACATACCATAAAAATTTTGATGCCATACTTTGATGGTTTATTAGGGATGTATATTTTAAAAGTACATCACCCCCTGAAGGCTAGAAGTTGTTCATCAATTGTAAGGAAAGAGCCAGGCTTGTACGATTCCCTACAGACAGCTATAAACTGTTCCCAGATCTCCCTTATTGGAGCAAATTTGTCTGTTTGCCTTCTTTCAAGTCTGGTTATGTGGTCATCGAAACGCAAACATTCACAAAGGAAGTCGAACCTATCACAACTCATTGTCGCTTTATATCTCATCCCACAGTATTCTCAATCAAACAATTCCTTTGATGGTAAGTGGTTATTCTTCTGAAATGCTGACAATATCAGATTACTTAGAAATGCAGCAAATTCTTCTACACTGAGCTCAGATACAGTTGCGTTTTGAACACTATAATTCGTACGTTTAGTTGCAATTTTTTCATTTGTGTGTTAAATTATTTTTGACGCATTGTCTGAGTAAAAAATAAGGAAAATGCATCTTTCGGCGAGTTCACATTTCTAACGTCAGCTTTTGGTCCTTGTCGAACATGTATAATATTTCTAGCTGCTGAACGAGTATTTGGTGGCTTCGAAGAAATTGCAGACCAACGATGCCCATTTTTCCCCAACCAGTCCAGTTTTACCGCATACAATGATGTTTGGGTGAGCTGCTTGACTATGTATTCCTGCTTGCGGTTGTGAATTATCAGTATCAGATGTTTGAACTGTATGATCTATTTCTTCAGCAGACGATTCCACTTCATCAGAGCTGGAGTCTATAGAATGATGTATTGTCTTTTCGCTAAGAGGGTCAAAAGTTGGATCAATATCAGAGTTTTCGTCTGTCAACACAATATCATCATGTTCTATATTATCCTCACTTTCACTATAACTATTGCCATTCTCACCAATTTCTTCCTCTTCCTCTAGCCATTTTATGATTTTCTTTTCTGTATAAATTTCTTCCGTAGATACCATTCTATACAAATTACACTTCACAATATTAAGACGTATTAGTTTCAGTACCTACATAGAGAGATAGAAAGAATATTTGTAAACTTTACAGATAACAGACAGTAAAACAAAATATATAACTTCCGACGAGCAGTCCAATATACTTACGATAAAGCTAATGCTTCGTCAGAATGACTACGCAGCACCAATAACCAATTTACAACACAACAATTAAACACGACTGATATCACTCTCGCCGTAGCTCAAGGCCAACTGAAGGTATACAAGGCGCCAAGTGCCTCACATAGTGAGAAGTGGTGGGGGGAGAGATTTTATATTTACGCGTCGTCATTTTGACGAAGCGTTAGCTTTCTAGGGTTAATACTCTATTTCAGAAGCAGATTATGTAGCATGTCATAAAAGGACGACGGAGTTTCATCCTTAATTTTAAGACAAATTATGTTCTCAGTAATAACTTATGTAACTAGTGTACAAGTGATAATAAAATTATGTCACGAGATCACGCGCTAATTTTCAGGACTGTTTATAATGAAGATTATACACGTGTTACATTGTATATGCATAGGTCAGTCTTGTGAACCACTCAACATACGCTAACGAACAAATCGTCGGCTTAGAAGTAAAACACATTAAGTCAAAAATATTACCTCTGAGAAAAGGGCATTTTGATAGCTCTTAACAAAACTGAATCCTCAAAATATTATTTTTAGTAAGTTGTTTCTCTTTATGTGTGTTTAATTTTACAGTTCTATGTTTATTCATATACATAATATACATTATGTACACCTTTTTGTCATTAAAAATAATATTTTTTACTTAATGTTTTTGCTTGAAAAACTGACTAAATACACTTTAGAAACGCTAACGACGTATAACAACATGAAAAGAGTAAAATTCGTTGTGAAATAAAAATCTTAATTTTCAAAAGAGCATTTCGTTAAAGTTTCTCTTTCAGTTTTACGATGCCGAGACTATTATTATAATTGCCGCACAAAAACAAGAGAACTACGAAAGCAGAAGAAAGAGGCTGAAAAAAATAAAATACTTACTACAGTTAGCTTTCTTTCTTTCTTTCTTTCTTTCTTTCTTTCTTTCTTTCTTTCTTTCTTTCTTTCTTTCTTTCTCTCTTTCTTTCTTTCTCTCTCTCTTTCTTTCCTTCCTTCTTTCTTTCCTTCTTTCTTTCTTTATTTCTTTCTTTCTTTCTCCCTTCCTTTTGTTCTTCCCTATCTCATGTAGCTAAAACATTTTAAAACACGCTAAGAGAGATTGCCAACATTAAACTTACGATAAATACCATGACATGGACCACGGTGGTTAGTTAGTAGGTTATTTTACGACGCTTTATAACATCTTAGGTTATTTAGCGTCTGAATGAAATGAAGGTGATAATGCAGGTGAACTGAGTCCGGGGTCCAGCACCAAAAGTTACCCAGCATTTGCTCATATTGGGTTGAGGGAAAACTCCGGAAAAACTTCAACCACGTAAATTGCCCCAACCGGGAATCGAACCCGGTCCACCTGGTTTCGCGGCCGATGTGCTAGCCGTTACTCCACAAGTGTGAATTGGATCATGATAAGGATTGCAAGGGCCAGGACCACGAAAAGCACTATTAGAAAGAGAACAAGGACAACGATAAGGACCACGACAAAGATATGAACGGCCTTCATAAGGATTACGAAAAGAACAAAGATTGAATGACAAGGACCTCAGTAAGGATCCACAACATGAACCACGGTAAGGAAAACGATAAGGATCATAACATAGACCGCCACAAGAAGCACGATAATAACAATTACAGAGATCACGGTGAGGATCACGACATGAAACACAAGCTTCAAAATAAGAATCACAATAAGGACCTCGATATGGACCACGATAAGGAATACATCAAGGACCACGTTAAGTTCACGACAAGGACGACGAAAAGTATCACAACATGGACCATGACAAGGACCAATATCAGGTGTGGATAGTGACAAACACCATGAAAAGGATCACGATAAGGACTCCGACATGGGCCACGATAAGGATCACAGATATGGACCACGATTAACACGACGACAAAGATCACGATAAGTATAACGACATGGACAACGACAAACAAAACAAGGATCACGGTAGGAATCACGACATGGACCACGATAAGGACTTCGAAATTTACCAAGATAAGGACCATAGCAAAAACAAGAAATTACCACTATAAATACCATGACAAGGACAAGTAGAACGATGAAGACCATTGCAATGGCAAAACGCATTATAATTAGGACCATGGAGAAAACAACAACGACCGCTGTAACGGTTGCAATAAAGACAAGGAGAAAGGTAAGGATCACGACATGGACAACGATCACGATAAGGAACACGACATGGAGAATGATACGTGCTACGTTAAGAATCGCGACAATGCCCATGAAAGGACTATGATAAGAACCAAGAAAGAACCATGAAAGGACCACGAAAGAATCACATATGGATCGTGATAAGGACTGCGTTAAAGACCAAGCAAGGACAAAGCAAAGACAAGGACAAAGCAAAGACAAGGACCACGATAAGGATGACGATATGGGCCACGAAACACTTAGATGGGAATCACTATAAGGACCATGACAATGATCACATATAGGACTATGATAGAGATCACAAGGACCACGATTGCGATAAGAACTATGAGAATGACTCGGATCACAACAAGGACAGAGACAAGGACAACGATAAGGACAAAGACAAGAACCACTATGAGAATCATGACATGTTCCACGACGAACACCACGAGAATGATGATAAAAGGGACCACGACATTGGACCACGATAAGAATAACATGGAACAGGATTTCGATAAGAATTATGAGATTGTCAAGGACCACTATAGGACCACTACAATAACAAAGACGGAGAGCACAATAAAGATCCCAACACGGATCACGTCAAGCACCACGAGAATGATGACGATAGAGATCACGACATGGGCCACGATAAGGATCACGACAGGAACCGTGGTAGGGACCAAGACCATGATAAGGACAATAAACACATAATAAGGATCATGACAAAAGCAACAAGGAGGGCGATAAGGACTATTACAATGCCAACAAGGACCACGGCAAAGATAACAAAGATCACGATAACGGACATGTCAAAGACAAGGACCACGACAAAAGCAATAAGGTTCATGACAAGGACCATGACAAGGAAAACAAGGACCGATATGAGAAACGCGACATGGACAAAGACAAGGGCCATGGTAATAATTGCGAAATGGACTACGATAAGGATAAAGTTCACGATGGGGGTCACGACATGACCAAGACCACGTTGAGGACCAAGACCAGTATAAGGACCATAGCAAAGACAAACATACCACGGTAAGGATCATTATAAAGGAAACAAGAACAATAAGGATCATTGCAGTGACAAGGATCATGATAAGGATCACAACAAAGACAAGAAGCACCATGATAAGAAACATGACAAAGACAACAGTGACCACGATTAGGACCTTGGCAGAGACAACAAGGATCATTATAAAATCTACAGCAACGATCATGATAAGTACCGCGACATGGATCACGATAAGTATCACAACTATCAAGACACGGATCATGACAGACCATGATTCACATCATGATACTTAGGCCTATCTTTCCTCTTGTCGTTGACCTTGTCGTAATCCTTATCGTGGTCTTTGTTGCCTTTGTCAGGACCTTACGCTGATCCTTATTGGCTTTGTCGTGGTCCTTACTGTGAGCCTTGTCTTTGTCATGGTCCTTATTGCGACGATTGTTGTCTTTATTGTGGTCCTTACCTTGATCCTTATTTTCTTTGTCACGGTCGTTATCGTGGTCTTCTTCATTATCTTGATCCTTGTGCTGGTTCATTTTGTGATCCTTTTCGTGATCTTAGTTGCGAAGCTTGTCGCAGCTCATGTTGTGAATCTGTCGTCCTCGTCTTTGTCCTTGTCGTGGTTGTGGTTGTTGTTTTTATCATTCTCCTACAATTGTCATTTCAAACAATAATGTTTTTCCCCTTTGGCAAGTGAGTATTGTTTCACACGGTAAACAATGTCGTCCTCAAAGCGAGGTCTTAATATGCTGTACTGCAGCTTGACCAGTCACAGATTTACTCAGGATATTTTCTACGTAGCGCCATGTAACTAATCTTTAGGTGAGCTATACTATAGTAAAGGAGGAAGACCTGTCCTGCGACCTTATCACGTGCCGTGGCTATATCACCAATGGGTATAGAGGAGGAGGATAGATTAACTTTCGTGTCAGTAGATTCGTATAATACGAGTATTAACCATCATGAAAGAAACTCTCTTTCTGATAGCTCAATCTTTCCCCTGTCACACAGCTCATGTGCCATACAAAAATTCATACAATATTGTGTTACAAAATTGTGACTTATTCCACATCTTAACGTTTCAAGGCTAATGTAGGATCTATAGAATACAGTATAAGAAATGAAAAAAGCTTGATTGAAAGCCTTCTCGAGGAGAGGAAGTCAGCACTCTCACTCGCATGTTTCTCCTCCTCGAACTTCATCCTAAATGGCCCAGGCTATAATATTTTTTGTCAGTATTTCGAATGGGAACTTGCCTGTGGTGAGAATAAAAAGCTGGATAAATGTCTGTCTCTCAATCTTGTCTCGGTGGCTCATACTGTTAATATTTAAATGTAGTTATTTTAAATCAATTTCTTAATGTTGTTAAAAGATTTTACATTTTTCAATTTCATTGTAATTGTTAGGTTTTAATATATATATATATATGCACATACACTATATATATGCACATACACTATATATATATATATATATATATATATATATATATATATATATATAATATGGTGTAAATGCATTCATTAGATTAACGTTTATACTACTATAATTTGTGATTTTGTATTGTCTGTGATCATTAACACTTAATCTCAGGACTCTGTAAAATTCTATTTCAACGTCATTCAAATAAAAAAAAATCGTTGGTATAAACTACGAGTATAAACTCAATCTGATCTCTTTTGCGCAACACGCAGAAGTCTTAGCGTCTGAGCTATTGACACGTCACGAAAGCTTTCATTTGTGCTCGGAGTGTGGATCAAGTCATGAAGATTCAATTGTCGATTTAACTACACAATTTATGTACATATTTATCTATTATTTACGTCTTGATACCATATTTTTTGCAGTTTTTGAAGTGAATTTCGGAATGATGTTAGCAAGAAACCAAATAGCCTGAATTTAAGTAACTCAATATTCGTTATCTTGTATATCAGTGTTCTGGTCTCCGATCATGCGCAGTGTCTTACTTCTGAGACTTACGAATATTCCATCTTCTCATTCCCTTTTTTGGGGAACTGTACGTCTTCATTTCTTAGCAATATTCACTATACAGGATGGATGGTAACCTCTGCTTCAAAATGAAACTGGTAATAGATCATAAGGAGAGATTTGAAAAATCTAACTACGTTTTTTCTATAACACTCATCGTTTTAGGGGAAATCGTTATGTTTCTATGAAGCATTTGGCAACATCACGGCTACTGCAATAACTCTACAAGAGCGGCCTGCACTCCTTACCATCCTCTCCCCCTCTACTGTACTCGGTGACGCGCGACAGTGCTTTGCAATATTTATTTTGCGATTATCATGATTATTCAATTTAAATTCATGACATAAACAGTTTGATATGCCACAAAAGATTCCAGACATTAACTATTCAGATTATTCCTACCTATCTGCTAGTATAGCAATCAGCCAATTCTCTCGGGCCATTACCGCAATAGAGCGCTGCAAACATTGGGCAAACACTACTATGTTTTGCTGCTTAACGGTGCTTCATCGAAGGAAAAGTGTAATAAAAGTGTCGTTATATGTAACATGTATAATCATCTCTTACATATTGGTGCATTGGTCTCCTTCCACCATTTATAACCACCATATCCATATTTATTTTCGACATCTGCTACTTCATTTTCATCCTTATATAATCGTGTTCATCCATATCTTCGTCTTCAACTTCATCGTTTTAATTTTCATATTTTACTGCATCTCTGTCTTAATTTGTACTATATCTTAATCGTAATTATCCTTAATTTAATCATCGTATTTGATATTGATTTTAACATTTTCGTCTTCGTCTTCGTCTTCATCAACTTTATAATGGCAAACAGCTTCATGTCGATCCTCTTCACCTCCATCATATTATAACTATTTTTTAATAATTATGAATTTCATATTATATTCATCGTGCAGGTTTCTTCATCTTCATAATCTTTAACTTTTCCTTCGTCGAGATCAACGGTACTGACAGTGACATCGTTTGCTTAATTTCTCACAAAGAGCGCAGATTATAATCGTTTAATTAGCAGCGAATTCGTAATTTCAGGAGATGTCCTTGTGAACTGGTTGTCTTTGTAAAGTTGAAATGATTACACCAAGGCAGGGGCTTCATTAGCATAGAGATCGTCAGAGGTTTACTTTTACGCAATTTTAGAGTATTTTGTATGTTTATTTAGAAGTCGTAAGAAGCTTAATCGCCCGAGATCAGTGATACCCTGCTGGAAGTTCGTGCTTCCCTCAAGTGATGTAACCAGGAATTATTTTGCACTAAAGACGCTATTAAATCCTTTTCCTCAGAGACATAGTTAAGCTTTTCTACTTCCTTAGAATTATACAAAGCGCACAAGAGGTTACGTGCGAGGATGACATTTAAGGGAGTATAGAGCTGCTAAAAGGTTAACACAAGGTGGCATTGAAACGATTTCTCCTTTCCCCTCTCCCACAACTTTAAACGCAGAATTCTCGAAGGCATAATGGCTATTGTTAAATTTGTTTCCAACATGAAGGGGAAAACTTGAATTGCAACTAGAAAACAGAAACTTGAAAGGTAAACAAGCGTGTTGTAAAGTTGTATTATGGAGCTCAGCACGCGATTGCCTCCATGCACTTGCGTTAATTACTGTGGGGAGCGGAGATGTACAGGTCGGTGCATCCACTTTTCCTTTCCTAGACAGTTCCAGTAATTGCAGTGCTGTGAGAAAACTTCACTTCGTCCAGGACTGTATAGCAAACAGGAGTATGCATTACAGACACAGGGTGATTCAGTTAAGTGTCTGTGTTCTTAGTCTCCCAATTCTTTCCACTTGGAATGGAATGGAATAACATTTATGGGAGGGCGACACTATGGCCCAGCACTGCGACCTGTTACGATTTATTGCGCTAATTCTCAAGCTAGGCGCATTCCCAAGCCCACACCGGCTGATTACAGTTAGGTTCACTGCGTACTCTTGTTTCGAGCAGGAAACCCCCGCCCCCACGTGCCTCCGTACGTCGCCAGTCGGAGATCGTGGAATGCTATGGAATGTTGAAGAAATGGAGAAAATAAATGTTGACGGAATGATGTATGTGCCTAATATGGGGAAAAAACGGGAGAACCTCGAGAAAAACCCCAACTGCGACCTTATCGGCCAAATCCTTCCCACTTCAATATCAATAAAGACGACACATTAAGTGAGAGTTGACTTTTCTTCACGTATTTTCTTGTACTGTTGCTTACAACAATTTTGTAATCGGCCTTCTGATTAAATGTAATCTCTCTACCAACGCTAGAAGTTCGTGAGGTAGTCACAAAAATGCTGTCGAGTTTAGTACAGAGATGTCAAACTGGGCGCCAGTTGTGGCATACGTTACAAGCCGGATTACGTCATTCATCTCTTCCCTCAATACCACGGATCATTCACATGGTAAGATAGAGCGGGTTTGTATTCATTGCCTAGTGGTGGAATTCAACGCAATGTCGTTCGGAATATCCCACTGTAAAGAACTATGGGAAAATGAATACTTATTTATTCAAAATAATCACAAATCATTATTTTCAGAGTTCTTATCCATAGAGACAAGTATAGTTTAATACAATATAATATCAATAAATATTTTATATTATGTATGAAATAATATTTTTTCAGTGAAAGACCTGCCCTTGAGCAGAACACTATGAACTGCAATATATTACAGGTAATTTATGTTACAGGCAGAGTGCATTCCAGAAAAAAATATGTTTTTCTCTCCCCGCCTCTACTTACACAGGCGCCCCCTCCTCTCCTCTATAAGCATGACAGGTTGTTCTACCTTAGATAGAGGGACTGGATATTAAGTTATGAACACTAGTCATAGTCAGTTTTAGGAAGTTCGTACCAAAATATTGTTTTCAGGTTAAGTGCAGCCAGGCATATAGATCTATTGCACTAGCATACCATACTCTGTTCATATAAACAACTCACAGTATATCCGCAACTATGGATGGATGACTGAAGTCACTAGATTACAATAATATGCACAGTAGAGAAGCAGTTTGATTACGTACTGACGTTCGCAGTGCAGTTAAATCATCCGATCAGAAGAAATTGAATACAAACTTCAAGAATTTTCTGGTAACCATAACGACAAATGGAAGAAACATTTTCCTGGAAATTATGTAATGCGGAAATTTAATCTTTAAGGAGTTGAGGAACACTGTTAAAAAAAAATCTCGCGGAATACATCTCTTCAGATGGGAAATACAGCAATGAAGAGAAACAGTCGTCTTCAAAACCTAAGTCAAATATGCATAATTCTTTTTAGATTATGTATAATGTTGGTATGTTGCAATATCCCTTCAAACAATTGAATTACTTATAACAATCATTCTGCTGCAGTCCAGACTTGTGTAAATTGACTGAAACTGTGAGATAAATGTGGAAGAATAATATTTGTTCAAGTATACAGGATGATTCACAAGTAACTGTATAAACTTTTAGAATTTAATGTAGAGGTAAAAATAAAACTAAAATGTTCTATACAACTTTACCCGCAAAACTTTTCTTTCAGAGTTATGCATAATGCTCTAGCTTGCTATGCATAAAAAACATGGGCCAGTAAAGTCTTCGGATGTGTCTCGTTCGCCTACATAGCGACTGCGGTAGGTGTTTGTTATTCGTATACCTCACTACAGTTGATTCCGACCGGATATGACTGTTTACCTATGCGTAGGTATGTTTAGTTGTATGACGCTGTTGCATTTCCTACCGTCACCACGTTTCGTTAGTACACATTAATTTTGTCGTTAGTTCAGAAGGCATCAGGTGTGTACGGTACGATAGGTCGTGCAGGACCATCTCTTGGCCAGCCAGATCACAGGACCTGAACTTCCTGGACTTCTATCTTTGGTGCCGTTTCAAGGCGCTCGTTTATGCCACTCAATCTCCGAACGTAGCAGAACTACAGCAATGAATTCAAAATGGCTGTGAAACTGTTCGGAATGAGTTGAACGCAGTCTATAACATTTCAAGATCAGTACATACCTATGCACACTAAACAAAGTCCTATGAAGTCGGAATCAACTGTATTGGAGTGTAGAAATAAAAAACATCTACCTCAGTCGCTATGTAGGCGAACGTGACGCAACTGAACGATTTACTGGTCCATGTTTTTTTATGCCTAACAAAATAGGACATTATGCATCATAACTCTGAAAGTAAAGATTTGCGGAAAAAGTTGTATAGAACATTTTAGTCTTATTTTTACCTTTATATTACACCTACAAAATTTGTACAGGTACTTATGAATCAACCTGTATATAGCAATCCGCAGAAGTACTAATAATTAATCATTAAAGCAAACATGGAAAGTGTTCTTGAAAAGCGTTACGGGTTTAATATGATGTGACACATACGAGATACACTATTAGATTTTAAAAAAGCTATTCTAGTGTCATGGCGGAAAGCAGCTAGCAGCTAAGAAAACGCTCCTCACTCAAGTGTGTTTTTTGAAGGTGTATATAAGTTTAAGAGTAATAGAAATAGTCGTAATAAGTTTATTTATAGTCGATTGTTCGGTGCATTAATTAAGTTCTGTATTATCATCATGACCCGCGGAAAGAAAAGCGAGGTATCAGAATCAGTTGAGGATGTGGTGAAGCGTGTTGTGAAGGCAACGTGGGCAGAGGAAGCCATGGCGCAAGGTATTGCCAACCTTATACGTGAGTCGATTTGTGAAGAACTAAAAAAAACAATCGAAATGAACACTTCTGTAATTCAGGACCTGAAGAACGCACTAGCAGAACGTGATATCAAAATAAAATCTCTGGAGGAGAAGCTAGTGAGGAAGACGGACGATCTGGAGCAATACCAGAGAAGGCAGAGTCTTCGCATCTTTGGAGTGGAAGAAACTGAAGGCGAAAACACGGACTGCATCGCCAGAGACATCGCCGTAAAGATTGGTGTGGAACTTAGTGACACTGACATCGATCGCAGTCATCGTGTTGGACGTAAAAGTGAAAATAAGCATAGGCCAATAATAGTTAAGTTTGTTAGTTATCGAAAACGCAGTGAAATGTATAGGAATAAAAAGAAGCTTAAAAATAGCGGTATTGTGCTTAGAGAGGATCTAACCCAGTTACGGTACAAACTTTTACAGGACTGCATCACACGTTTCGGATTGCGCAATGTATGGACTGTTGATGGCGCAATTATGGTGAGCACCGAAAATGGAAAGAGACGTATTACATCCGCAGCAGACATTGAGTGTTGAGTGTTTTTTCTCTTGTGCTAGTTTTAAGTAAGCTAACCAATTAACCTATAGAATAGCTGCGCTAAGTGGTAAGTACAGTTGTTAGTTTCAATAGTTCGTAAGTTGGCACCATTGAAACTCCGACAAGTGTAAACCTACCAACAACCCCTAGCGAGTCACCTCTGGCTGTAACTCACCCTCTTTTAACAATAGAGCCAAGCCTGTCTAGGAATGTCACCGACCCTCCACTTTCTCTTTCCACACCGACTACAGCTGAGCTCCTTAAACAATCTTTCACTTCCCACCCCACTAACCTTAAGGTAGCACACGTCAACACTCAAAGCGTTATTTGTCATTTCAATGAATTCTATTCCATATTCGCTCCAAATGATATGCATGCAATTCTAATTTCCGAAAGCTGGTTGAAACCTACACTGTCCTCTTCTCTTGTAGATATTAATGGTTATGTACTGTGTCGAAATGACAGAACAGGCAAAGGGGGCGGCGGTGTAGC
Organism: Periplaneta americana; assembly: GCF_040183065.1. NCBI lineage: Eukaryota > Metazoa > Arthropoda > Insecta > Blattodea > Blattidae > Periplaneta > Periplaneta americana. Next base: position 145,592,475 of record NC_091124.1, on the reverse strand, counting down.
AGCTTACATTAGATCTGATCTTCGACCTAAAGTTATTCTTCATTCTCCCTCAGAGTACAGTGCACGGCCTGAATTTTTATTTATTGAAATTTTTGCAAGTCTACAAAAGTGTCTTCTGTGCGTTGTCTATATACCACCGAAGATAAATCATTTAACTGACGTAGAAAATTCACTTTTAGACATTTTGCCGCTTTATGAACACGTTGTAGTAATGGGTGACTGTAACAACAATCTTCTAGTAACGTCCCCTTCCAGTGTACGGCTCTCAAACATGTTTGCGGCCTGCAATATGACAATTCTACCGCTCCAAGCCACTCATCACACAGAGACTGCAGAAACACTACTAGACATCATAGCAACTACAAATCCCCACAAAATAATAACGCACGGACAACTACCGGCGCCTGGGATTTCTGCACATGATATTATATTTGTAGAGTATTCATTGCAGTGTCCTAAGGCAACACCAAAACGCATTCAGTATAGGGATCTGCGACATATCAATGACGCCTCTTTAATTTCTGACGCGTTATTACTGCCATGGCGTGATGTTTGGACTCTCCGTACAGTAGACGAAAAAGTACAAGCTTTTAGCAACCTTGTTATTACATTATATGACAAACATGCCCCAATAAAAACTAGACGCATTACGAGACCTCCAGCTCCCTGGATGACTACAGAAATCCGATCATTGATGAGAGACAGAGACGAAGCTTTTCGGAAATTCAAGAGACTAAAAAGTGACATAGATTTCTTGCGGTACAAGCGACTAAGAAATATGACCACACAGACGATTAGAAATGCTAAGCTTAGACATGCTTACAGTCTCATTGAACCTGATATTAGAGCATCCGATATGTGGAGAAATGTTAGGTCAATGGGACTGGGACAATCTAAATCACAAATTGACAATACTATTTGTCTAGATGATTTAAACAGTTACTTCACATCCACCACTACCCACGCACCTGACGCCGCAACGAAACAACAGACTATTAATGAATTAATCTCTACACCCGCCCCAGCACGAGACAAGTTCTTCTTTTCCTACATAACACCTTCTGACGTAAAATCAGCACTAAAGCGCATCAAGTCAAAATCACAAGGAGTAGACAATATAAATATAGAACTTCTGAACAAAATTATGGACATAATTCTTCCGACACTAACCCATATATTCAATGCATCTATAATGACTTCACACTACCCAGACATATGGAAAAAGGCTATTGTTCGTCCCCTTCCTAAAATTAAGTTACCTGTAACACCTAATGACTATAGACCAATTAGTATTCTTCCTGTCCTCTCAAAAGCTTTGGAAAGAATTGTGCACAAACAACTGACAGATTACCTCAATACTCACAATATTCTTGACCCTTACCAATCAGGCTTCAGAACGGGACACAGCACATCGACTGCACTGCTTAAAGTGACTGAGGATATACGTGAAGCTTTAGACAAAGGACAGATCACAATACTAACACTTTTAGACTACTCCAAAGCCTTCGACACTGTAGATGTTGACTTACTAATTGCAAAATTAAGAGTACTGCATTTTTCTGATAATGCGTTAGCGTGGATGGACTCCTATCTTCGTGAACGCCAACAGTGCGTGTCTATTAATAATCGTTATTCCACTTGGCGTACCACGAAGACTGGCGTACCACAAGGCTCTGTCCTAGGACCATTACTATTTTCTATTTATATTAATGATATTTCTTCTAATCTAACATCCTGCCGACGCCATATTTATGCTGACGACATACAAATCTATCTGCATACTCGACCTAACTACATAAATGACGCCATAACTAAAGTTAATGATGACTTGAATTCTATATCCATATGGTCGAAAACCCACGGACTTAATTTAAATGCAAGTAAATCGCAGGCAATCTTAATAGAACATCAAAGATCGAAGTGTGACAAACAAAATTTGCCACCGATAATTGTAAATAATACTACTATTCCATACAGTACGACCGTGAAGAACCTTGGTATTTATATGGATTGTCACCTGGAATGGAATGAACAAGTGAATCACACTTCCAAAAAAATATTTTCCATTATTCACTCATTAAAGCGACTGAAGAACTTTCTTCCTGATAAATTAAAATTAATCCTTGTACAAACACTCGTGATGCCACACTTTGACTACTGCGATATTATATTAAGTAACCTAAATGCAAATTTGAGCAACAGGCTACAACGTGTGCATAATGCGTGCGTCCGTTATATTTGTAATATTCGTAAGTATGATCATGTTTCCCCGTCTTTCCAAACTCTGTCTTGGCTAAGGCTAAGTGATCGACGAGCTCTGCATTCCCTTGTTCTCTTGTTTCAAATTCTGCGCACCGCTACCCCAATATATTTGGCTTCTCGTTTTCAAAATTTATCCGCATATCATCAGCTAAGTACAAGATCTCATTATAACAATTTACTCATTATACCCTACCACAAGACATCTTTATATTCTTCATCCTATACAGTTTCAGTTGCTAGAAATTGGAACTCGCTTCCGAGTGATATAAGGGGTTGTTGGACAATAGCTTCATTTAGGTCAAAATTACATAAATTCTTACTTAACAGATGAATTGCTGATTAATATTTGTTACTTATAATGAAACTAACATCTGTCCATTCTTATTATTATTATCTTTAATTTCTCTAAATAGATTTACAAAACCTCTAATGACAATTACATTAATATTCTCATTATAGAAATAGAAATATATATATTCTCCCTGTAACATAGTCCTAGTAAGCTTATATTAAATTAATTTTCATCATTTTACTAGCTATCTCAAATATTAAATTAATTATAATTCATTGAATTAAATTAGCTCATAAATTAAGTTACTACTTTACCTTATAGATTTATCTAAATTTAAATAAATGTGTAGTGAAGATTATTGCTGGAGAACCTTTTAAGTGTAGTGAAAATATTTGTAATTTAAATTTATGTATTGTATTGATTAAGGCTGGTTGAGTGGAAGAGAAGGCCTTATGGCCTTAACTCTGCCAGCGAAAATAAAACATTATTATTATTATTATTATTATTATTATTGTTCACTAGATGATATATTGTAGTAAGAAATGCTACATCATATTTCAGACTTCCTCCAGTCACTTCTTACGACGGCGACCGAATATTTTCCGCATACAAATAGTATCCGTGAACATGGAATATTTATTTACCTAAACTGAAAATGTACATTATTAAGTATTGTAACCGTTTTAGAGACATAACAATATCACTATGTATTTGATTTCTTACTTTTATACGCGAGTGTAAATTACTTTGGATTGCAAATTACGAACCCTCGACTCTGATTGACAATATTAGTGTCTTTATACTACATATTTGCTGTCTGTGCTACTTTTCCTATGACTATGGACCATTGGAACAGGACAAGTTTGGTTATACCTGATTGTACGTTTGTTGTATTGGTTTCTTGATGTTTAGAGCTGCGTTACTACTGTTCATTCGATAGACATATAGTCCACGTTTACATAAGTTAATAATTTCAGTACCAACTTCATAGCTCTAGTCATAACTTATCTTGGTCCCATTTCACTAAAAAACGATATCGTTATCACCAGTTCACCTATAATAAATCAACCCTCAGTGGGTGTGGTAAAATAGTCTGCTAAGAAACAAGCATGAGGAATACGCAGGCTGTCAGATTGGTATCAAATTTATTTTCAGGAAATAAATCAAATGATTCAGTTGTCTTCATGGTAGTCAATTGATAATTGAGAATATTGAAATAACGTCCATTTACGTAAGATTATATAATATGAATATTTATGAACAATTGAATTCCATTGGAATGAAGTTAAAAGTCGTCCGTTCTTTGAAAATGGTTGCATAAATTACACGATTGACTCCCCTCGCAAGTGATACGAATAATTCCCGGTGCATCACCGCAGGTGAACGCGGACTGGAATAATCAGATGCTCGCACAGGAAGGTGTTCAAAAGCGTGCAATTTGGCAACCTCAAACAAAAGCATAAAGTTAATATAGGCTCGAGGTGGGTCGGTCTAATTGTGTCGTTTTGTCCTGCATTCGTCCATCCTGTTGTGTGAACCACAGGGACTGCGGATTTTCCCTCCCTCTTTAGATTTTTTTTTATTATTGTATTCCGTAATTGGATGAATTTGTCAGAAGCGGTATTTTTTTTTTTGTAACAGAGACTGTTGCGAATTAGTGAAACTGAAAAGCTTCCCGCAGCATTTTACATGAGTGATTCTGTTTGTATCCTCGGGGAACACAAATGCCATTCATCCAGCTGTACTGGGGAAGAGCGTCACGAGCCAAATCATTGTTGCGTCCCCAATTCTGCACATCAAAACAATATACGACCTCATGGAAATATATATCAACTATTGCAATGAAGAGCTTTTAAGTCTGCAGATAAAGAGATAAGCTAATATAACAGTTTATTACTGTTGCATTCAAATGTGATGTATGATCACGCGTTTCTTGTCTGCCAACAAAGAGGAAGAGTTTAAAGTGAGATATATCTATGCTCTCTGTCAATTTGATACTTTTATTGGACTGAGGGGATGTTCATGAAATGTAAATCTCAATACACTCTAAAGCAGGAGTCACATTAATTGCAAACAATAGAGTATCGGAAGCAGATGGTTTATAATAATAATGAAACAAAGTTCAGTGCCATAATCATTGTTGTAATTGACATAATCATCATTATCGACATCCTCCTTTTTGTTTCATACTCTTCTACAGTCGTTATCGTTTCCGTCGTAGTCTACATGTTTATCTTTACTGCAACTCTTGTCACTGCCATCGTCCCTATCTTCTTCGAAGTTTGTATCGTTTTCGTCGCTGTCAAATTGCTTTGTCATATTCACATTTATCTTCGTCATCTTCGTCACCGTTTTTGTCCTGCCTTCGCCATAGCTTTCGTCAAAGTACTCGTCATTGTCATTTTCGTCATTCTCGTCAACGTTCTCGTTGCCTTTGTCACCATTTTTCATATCGAATATTCCCATAATTCTTTTTGTTGACTTTCCCATGTCGTTGCCGTCCTCCTGTTCTTCGGTACACATCAATCTTATTATTGCCAACGTCTTCATTCTCGCTATCTTCATCGATCAAGAAGTTTTAATCGTTTTCGTTTCCATATTTACCTTTATCTTTGTCGTTGAGTTCATTGTCGTCGGCTTTATTTTTCTCGTCATTCTATTCGTAGCCTTAGCTTTGTCGTCGCCCTCACCTCTGACATCATCCTTATCTTTGACGTCGTCCTTACATTTGTCGTTTTCACCTTTGTCGTTTTCCTCACCTTTGTCGTCGTCCTTACCTTTGTCGTCGTCCTCATTTCTATCGTCATCCTCACCTTTGTTGTCGTCCTTATCTTTGACGTCGTCCTTACATTTGTCGTCCTCATCTTTGTCGTCGTCCTCAACTCTATCGTCGTTCTCACCTCTATCGTCGTCCTCAACTTTGTCGTCGTTCTCACTTTTGTCGTCGCCCTCATCTTTGTTGTCGTCCTCACCTCTGTCGTCGTCTTCACTTTTGTCGTCCTCACATTTATCGCTGTCTTCATCTTTGTCTTCGTCCTCACCTCTTTCGTCGTCTTCACTTTTGTCATTGTCCTCACTTTTGTCGTCGTCCTCACCTTTGTCGTCGTCCTCACCTTTGTTGTCGTCCTCATCTTTGTCGTCGTCCTCATATTTATCGTCGTATTTACCTTTGTCGTCGTCTCATCTTTATCGTCTTCCTCACTTATGTCGTCGTCTTCAACTTTGTCGTCGTCCTCATCTCTGTCGTCGTCCTCATCTCTGTTGTCGTCCTCATCTTTTGTCGTCGTCCTCACCTCTATCATCGTCCTCACCTTTGTCGTCGTCCTCATCTTTGTTGTCCTCACCTCTATCGTCGTTCTTCACCTTTGTCGTTGTGCTCACCTTTGTCGTCGTCCTCATCTTTGTTGTCCTCACCTCTGTCGTCGTCTTCACCTTTGTCGTCGTCCTCACCTCTGACGTCATCCTTATCTTTGACGTCGTACTTACATTTGTCGTTTTCACCTTTGTCGTTGTCCTCACCTTTGTCGTCACTTTTGTCGTCGTCCTCACCTTTGTTGTCGTCCTCACCTCTGTCGTCTTCACTTTTGTCGTTGTCCTCACATTTATCGCTGTCTTCATCTTTGTCTTCGACCTCACCTCTTTCGTCGTCTTCACCTTTGTCATTGTCCTCACTTTTGTTGTCGTCCTCACCTTTGTCGTCGTCCTCATATTTATCTTCGTATTCACCTTTGTCGTCGTCTCATCTTTATCGTCTTCCTCACTTATGTCGTCGTCTTCAACTTTGTCGTCGTCCTCATCTCTATCGTCGTCCTCATCTTCGTTGTCGTCCTCATCTTTGTTGTCGTCCTCACCTTTGTCATTGTCCTCACTTTTGTTGTCGTCCTCACCTTTGTCGTCGTCCTCATATTTATCTTCGTATTCACCTTTGTCGTCGTCTCATCTTTATCGTCTTCCTCACTTATGTCGTCGTCTTCAACTTTGTCGTCGTCCTCATCTCTATCGTCGTCCTCATCTTCGTTGTCGTCCTCATCTTCGTTGTCGTCCTCACCTTTGTCGTCGTCCTCACCTCTATCGTCGTCCTTACCTTTGTCGTCGTCCTCATCTTTGTTGTCCTCACCTCTATCGTCGTCTTCACCTTTGTCGTTGTCCTCACCTTTGTCGTCGTCCTCATCTTTGTTGTCGTTCTCACCTTTGTTGTCGTCCTCACCTCTGTCGTCTTCACCTTTGTCGTCCTCATCTTTGTTGTCGTTCTCACTTTCGTCGTCTTTAACTTCATCCTCGTGTTTATCTTCCTCGTCGAGTTTGTCTTCCTCGCTGTCTTTGTCTTCCTGATTGTTTTTTCTTTATTGTCGTCTTTATCTTCCTCGTCTTCTTCAGCTTCTCTCTCTCTCTTCATCCTCGTCATCAACGAAATCCTCGTTAAATCATTATTCTGTTCCTCCTCCCGTTCAAACTTAGATGTTTTCTTGGTCTTTGTTATCGTTTCCATCGCCCTATTTCTTGGTAATATTGCTCACTTTATTTCTGAAAATGACTGTGAGTCCATACCTGGACTGTTTGTTATTGTTTGCCTTTCCACTGTCTTACATTATTTACTACGTGTCTTACAGATCGATTCCATATACAACGAGTATCTTGATGCGATAGCAACCATTCGTCTCGTTAGAGGTGGGGTATGTATTTATCAGCCTGGAGTTCTTTTCTTTGCTGTTTCGTTATTTATTTTGTATCTCGATTCTAGTACCAGTCTCCCTACTGGAAAACTAAAAAAAGAGGCCCGAAACACGGACCACCCGCAGTAAACACACTAATAAATCACAAGCAAAAATTCGACTGCAGTGAAAGTAACAATCTTATTTAAAAGATAACAGTGCGGGCTGCATTCGTGTCTGAAAGTTTTACCATTTGTATAAAAAAATCGACTGCAGTGCTGAGAAGTTAGAAATTGATGTTCCGGGCAGAAAGGTGTGTAGGTTGTCTTTGATTTTTTATGCTCGACCATGCCGGAATATAGTGATTATACACCTGGTACCAGTCCTTTAATGCATGTCATTAAAGTACACTTATTCATTAAAGTTCAGGTTTTCGATTATTCTCGGATATGCAATCGAAAGACAACTAGGGAAACGTCACGGAGGCTGGAAATCCAATACTGTCGCAGAAGGTTATGTTCTGTTACTATAATAATTAGCGTTAATTGTAAATAATATTCAAATAAATTCAATTTGTCATCTCGTTTTTCAATATCGAATTCAATTTCAAGGTTATATCAAGATTAATTTTTATCTTACTCTCTAGATTATATCAAGGTCGTCGACATTCGTTTCCCGGAAAAAATAAATACTTTCGCGTCTGCGCACATCTCACAATTTATGACGTAGGCTATTGCACTCACTCAAATAACAATACCATGAATACTTATGAATAATTTCAAGTTAGAAATATGGTCGAGCATAAAAAGTCGTATGAAACTTGCCTATAATGGTAATTAAGACGCTCGTATTATGAAAATTATGAAACTCGCTTGCGCTCGTTTCATAAACATCCTCGCGTCTTAATTACTACCATTATAGGCTTGTTGCATAATATACTATTAAAGTACCGCCTGTGGTTTCACTATGAATGAAGTTAGTATTATTATTATTATTATTATTATTATTATTATTATTGTTGTTCTTATTACTATCATCATTATCATTATAATCATAAAATTAATTTTTATTGATATTTCTTGTAATAGAAACCATTGAAACATGAAGAATGAAATAGTTAAATGTAAATAATTTACAACAGTTATTATTTAACTGACAAAAATTAACGAACTTGTGCATTGTATATCTAAGGTTTTTATTTTTTTATTTTTATGTTTTAAGTAGAACAATTTCAGTTCTAATTTCTTTCTCTCTGGGTGAGAAGTGCACCGCGACCTGAGGGCAACATTTTATTCTTGTAACAAGAAAAAATAATTAATTAATGTTTCCTCACCTAAACTGAGTTACAAATAGCCGGACACCAAACTTGAAGGTTCAAATTGTTACGAAAAATTACAGCTTAATTACATGGCATAAGAGTGGTGCAAGTTAAGTTACAAATAGTAAAATAAGTAGTAGATATTGAACTTAGAAATGAAGGACAATACAGAAATTAAAACTACAGTATAAATGAAAACTACAATAAGTTTCCAACAGGAGATAAGTGAATAAGTTAAGACTCTGTATATAAAGGACCAATGAAGATAGAGGAAAAATTTGTCACCTACACATCGGGCACTACCTGCAACGGTCAGAGTGAAGACGCAAACATCCTTCTCCGGAGAAAGAGACAGATTGACTATAGGGGCCTGTTACATAAAGTTAATTAATTATTAGTAAATAGCTAAAGTTGCAAAAATAAAAAAATCACACAATTATTAGGGTTAATTTTATGTGTGAAAAGTAAATGGACGGAGTTATGCAGCAACAAACCAACCGACAATTCGAAAAAATTGAGATACTCATATTTGTACATATCTGTTGTTGGCTGGATTATTTAACTCGGGGAAAAAACAAGAACGCGATATCTGCATTCTGCTGCTATTTATAAGCGAAATTCATTTATTGCATAAAATTCACTTAACTAGATTACTTGGCAATATTAAATCAACTGCGGGTCTGTTATTAAAAACCAGTTAGCCTTTTATTATTATTTCTGCTATTTTTTGTAATAGTAAGAATGTGACAATACTTTTTGCATAAAATGTTGAACAAATAACCAGATTTATTTCAATGTTCAGTATCTCGAAAACAGGTTTCTTGTCGGATGGTCTCTTATTCCTAAACTCCGTTCAAATGTAGTGTAAGGTTAGATTTTGGAGACAAAACTGTGGAAACATCTGATATGGATAATTATGACCCAAATAGTGATGAAGAGGGACTGTATGTTCGTCATCCAAGCCATTTTATGCCAAGAATATTTTATAATCATATGGAACAAGCTTATGAACACAATGAGAGATTTAAATAAAATTTTGAAACATTTGGGTTCAAGAAACAGTTTCTAATGGTTCTGAATTTTGACAGTAATATGCGTTTTTTCTCCTAAACAAAAATAAAATTGGTTCTATAGATCTAGACATTCCGTTTATTTATCTCTACACTGTTTCATCCACCTGTGTCTTGTTTTTAACATTCTTTGTTACTGAACTATTCGATTTATTTTATTTTATTTTATTCACATGAAATATTCACTAATGACTAAACGATTCCAGACCATAGTTTTGGAGTAATGGTCAGCGCATCTGGCCGCGAAACCAGGTGGTCCGGGTTCAATTTCTGGTCGGGGCAAGTTATCTGGTTGAGGTTTTTTCCTGAGTTTTCCCTCAACCCAATATGAGCAAATGCTGGGTAACTTTCGGTGCTGGACCTCGGAATCATTTCACCGGCATTATCACATTCATCTAATTCAGAAGCTAAATAACCTAAGATGTTGATAAAGCGTTGTAAAATAATCTATTAAAAATAAAAATAAGCAATTCCATTCAGAAAATACGTGCATGAAATGTAGTTTAGGCCTATTAAAACATTTACACAAATGTATCCAAACTAATGATTTGTTTGAAATTGACTTCAACCATTTTTATTTTCCTTGTGCAAGAAGTGGCGAACTTTTTAACAGATATAGGTAGTTTCAAATAGCAGAAACAATATTTTTTTTCTGTTTGCACTAAATTTACAGCCCTAACCGGCAATGAACTGTTACCCAAACGTTTGTCCATTATTACCATGGATGAATAATCAGTATTCGTCCATATTACGATTTACTGTGTTGTTGTCTACAACTTTCGTAATTTTATTATTAAGTGTGAGACTAAATCAGCATTTGAATTTTTCACAACATACTTCTACAACACCTTTGTTCCTTGGGAACAGGCGATATCATAAAAACCTGTAGATTGATTATTCTTGTCATACTTAAGTGCATATAGTACCTTAATGCTGGATGAAAGTGATATAAAGACATTGTAGCCAGACTAAACTGCGCATGAATATCCGCGACTTAATTTTATATGATATTAGCTGACTAACGAACTAATAGTGTTAGTGTCCGCATTTTATGAGTGGTGTAGAATGTCTATGGAACAGAATTTAGTCAACTAATGAAATTATTTTATGAGTGTAATAATATTAGGTAATATTATTAGTGTATTAATGAAAAACCTTCCTGAACTTGATCCTGCTAGTTAATCTCTCAGACGTGTAAGGTAGGAGTAAGAAAAGGTAAGATATCATGATACTGCGAAAGTTAAGAAAGACACGGAAACGACTTCTATTTATTGAAGAGATAATCGATAGTATACAGAGAAAATTGAAGGATTGTAGGCCTATTAGTTTCATACGTTATCAAAGACTGAAGTACAATCTCAGTTGGGGGTGAGTAGTTATTCATCTCAACATCAACTTGACTTTATGCTAAGTTTTGTACAGAATCCCAATTTACTCGACTGTATACAATAGGGACTGTAAGTTACATCTTGAAAACCGTCGCCAATATAGCGGGCCAAAAATATTTGTCGCTTCTATAAGCACGTGTAGCAATATTTTATGTTACAATAATATAATATCATCCTTACTGTATCATATGACTACAGATGCGCGAGGATGCCGTTTCGAACCCCTACTTACTTACTTACTTACTTACTGGCTTTTAAGGAACCTGGAGGTTCATTGCCGCCCTCACATAAGCCCGCCATTGGTCCCTATCTTGAGCAAAATTAATCCATTCTCTATCATCATATCCCACCTCCCTCAAATCCATTTTTATGTTATCTTCCCATCTACGTCTCGGCCTCCCTAAAGGTCTTTTTCCCTTCGGCCTCCCAACTAACACTCTATATGCATTTCTGGATTCGCCCATACGTGCTACATGTCCTGCCCATCTCAAACGTCAGGATTTAATGTTCCTAATTATGTCAGGTGAAGAATACAATGCGTGCAGTTCTTTCTTGTGTAACTTTCTCCATTCTCCTGTAACTTCATCCCTCTTAGTCCCAAATATTTTCCTAAGCACCTTATTCTCAAACACCCTTAATCTATGTTCCTCTCTCAAAGTGAGAGTCCAAGTTTCACAACCATACAGAACAACCGGTAATATAACTGTTTTATAAATTCTAACTTTCAGATTTTTCGACAGCAGACTGCATGATAAAAGTTTCTCAACCGAATAATAACAGACATTTCCCATATTCATTCTCTGTTTAATTTCCTCCCGAGTATCATTTATATTTGTTACTGTTGCTCCCAGATATTTGAACTTCTCCATCTCTTCAAAAGATAAATTTCCAATTTTTATATTTCCATTTCGTACAATATTCTCGTCACAAGATATAATCATATACTTTGTCTTTTCGGGATTTACTTCCAAACCTATCTCTTTACTTGCTTCCAGTAAAATTCCCGTGTTTTCCCTAATCGTTTGAGGATTTTCTACTAACATATTCACGTCATCCACATAGGCAAGCAGCTGATGTAACCCGTTCAATTCCAAATCCTCTCTGTTATCCTGGACTGTCCTAAAGGTATACTCTAGAACAAAGTTAAAAAGTAAAGGTGATAGTGCATCTCCTTGCTTTAGCCCAGAGTGAATTGGAAACGCATCTGACAGAAACTGACCTATACGAACTCTGCTGTACGTTTCACTGAGACACATTTTAATTAATCGAACTAGTTTCTTGGGAATACGAAATTCAAAAAGAATATCATATAAAACTTCTCTCTTAACCGAGTCATATGCCTTTTTGAAATCTATGAATAACTGATGCACTGTAACCTTATACTCCCATTTTTTCTCCATTATCTGTCGAATACAAAATATCTGGTCAATAATTGATCGATTACGCCTAAAACCACATTGATGATCCCCAATAATTTCATCGACATATGGAGTTAATCTTCTCAAAAGAATATTGGACAAAATTTTGTATGCCGTCAACAAAAGTTATATTCCTCGAAAGTTACTACAGTTAGTCTTGTTCCGGTTCTTAAAGATAGGTACGATAATGGAGTCCTTCCATTTTTCTGGTACAATTTCCTTTTCCCAAATAGCAAGTACAAGCTTATAAATTTCGTTAGATAATGCGCTTCCACCCTCATGTATTAATTCTGCTGGAATTTGATCGATACCTGGAGACTTATAATTTTTCAGATTTTCTATCGCAATTTCGACTTCAGGAAAAGTGGTTCGGGTATAAATGGCTCAGCATTTAGTATTTCAATTTTTGTCCCGATCATTTCTATTTGGCCTATGTATATTTAGTAGTTGTCCAAAATAGTTTTTCCATCTGTTCAGGAATGAATGAGCGTCTGCGAGCAAGTCACCTTTGTCATCCTTGATCACGTTTACCCTTGCCTGATATCCATTCTTGAATTCCTTTGTGCCCTTATGTAAATCTCTAATATTTTTATTTTTACTATTTGTTTCTACCACATTCAGTTTTTCCTTCAATTACTCTCTCTTTTTATTCCTAAGCGTACGATTTGCTTCCCGTCTAATATTGAAATAATTTTCTGTATTCACCTCAACTGGATCCTGTAAGAATTTCCATTTTGCGTGTTTCCTTCTTTCTACTACCATGCAACAATCTTCATCAAACCACGGTTTCTTTTTCTTAGTTTCATAATAATCTATGCTCTATGCTGCATTATGGAGTTGGCATTGAATATTCTTAAATTGGCAAAAAAAAATTATTGTAGGTTATGTTCAATGTTTTTAAAATAGTTTAATTACTTTTTTAACCAGAAATAACTATTTTGCGTTAAATGTTGGAGGGATAATTTGCGGACAATAATTATAAGATTGACACGTAAACATTTTATTCACTGCCTCAACAGATATAGAACTTACGCTGTTACTCTCTACATCACACATAAGAACATAATTAAAACATATAAAATATTATTGTCCAGCAGTAGGGAAATATAAAAAACATATTAGCCCGTAATTTGTAACTAAGTGAAATTACGGTACACTTTTAAAAGTACACTTAATAATAATAATAATAATAATAATAATAATAATAATAATAATAATAATAATAATAGTCTACTAAATATAATAATTGTGTAGACAGAAAATAAATACACAATAATAATAATAAATAAATATTCGTCTGAGAACAATTCCTCCTCAAAGCTTGCTTACATTGACTATGTCGAGCACTCCCATCACAACCTCACTTAAAAATCAAAGTTAATTTGAATCATTTAAATTATTCAAATCTACTTTACAGGGAGTTATACCTGAAAGCTTGATTTGCAAAGTTAATTTATTTTCATTTGGTGTGTGATAGTACCTAGTAGCTCTTCTTGCACACTTGCTAATCGATTAAGTGTATGGTCCAGTAATGACTGTAATTTAATTTCTGTAGTTACCTCTATGACCGAAATACTGTCCTCTAGAGCGCGATCGTCAGCACAGAGCACCCTGAGGCAAGCGTCTCTTACCCGCGGAGAACACAGTGCACCATGTTGCACTCGTAACTTCTAGCGGGTATGCTCTCTATCTCTTCCTGCTGCACGACGGGGCACACGGGACGGCTCCGCTTACCCTTTGCACTTTTTAGTGAGTGCTGACGACCTCTGCTCTAGAGGGAAGCATGCTTCTCTTGCCTGACGTAAAATATGGTACGGTAGATAAATATGGGATCCTAATTCTAGAGCATTATTGTATGTCATATCATATTGATTGATTGGCACTAATATAGAAGGCTAATGCCTGTTCAGGAGTAATTTTCTTCGGTTTTCAATCGAACAATTGTCTGACTTTTTATGTTTTCGTTGTTCTTTTAGGGGACGTTAGGGACAGTTCTTTAACAGTTTAGCTGCATCTCTTTTGCCTGATTTTCTCAGATATATTTCAGCTGCTAACATTGCAGCTTCGAAACCCTGTTCCTGAGAAAAATATTTTGCTTTGCGTTTCTTACTCTTGTAACTGCTATTACCAAACGATAATTTTGGCCTACCCTTACTTCAATCCAGTTTGTTTGTAACACCTGCAGAGTCCGATATCATGTATCTTTATATTTCTGCTCGGAATTTTAACTCATAACTGATGATTTAACTTCAAAAATTGGTGCATTCGTCTTCCATACTTAACGCACTTATTACTAAACTGTATCGAAAGTTTTGACACAAATTGTTTCATTTTTATTAAGCGTTATTTCATTACATTCTCCTATGTCCAAAGCCTGAAGTAACGATTCCAGCATTTTTATATTCTTTGCCTGTTTGGAACTGCTACTCCACACTTCAAACAGCTATCTCGCAATTGACGTGTCAGGGTCTAAAAATGACAGACTTACGCACATTTATGCACCTTGATACTTTGCAAGCATATTCAAAACAAATCGATCTTCACAACAATGTAAATTCCAGCGTTTGGAACGTTTTGGAAATTTTCAAAACTTTATTTAAAAAGAAAGTAATTTAAAAAATATTATATTTTTTGGTGAATGTTACACTTTTCAAATATCACGCTTGTGACAAAACGTACACTGCTTCGTCTTATGATGCGCTGAACGCAACTGACAACCCCAACCCAAACATTATCTCGAGGCGTAACGTTTATACTTCTGCTGAGTATAAACTGTGGTGGCTCTTGTTAAGCAATATGCAGAATAAGATACTGCAGAAATGTAAAAATAAAATTTATTGTAGTATGGATCTCAATTTTTCAAGTCGAAAAATGACTTTTGGCCAACTAAATTAGCGAAATTTCACACTGTGGGTCGGTACATTCTTTAAAGAACTGCAAAAGCGGAAAGCAGTTATGACCGTAATTAAGCCAAAATAAAATGAACGAGTTTATTAAACATTTAATGCTATGAAACATGAAAGGAAATATGATTTTTATTAAATTAATAACTTCATGTCACCAAACATTTTCTTCATATTCCTTGACATGTAGCAAGAAAAGTGTTAGATAGTAATCAAACGATTTTAAAATATATACTCATCAAAGTATTTTAATATAATAAAATTTTTAATAATAACAATAATAAAAATAATAAAACAACTGGCGAAGATCAGCGGGTATACCGCTGTGCAGTAACGATTAGCATGCCTGATCGTGAACGAGTGAGCCCATGTTCAAATTCTGGTTGGAACAAGTTACCTTGTTGGAGTTTTTTCCGGGGTTTTCCCTCAACCCGTAAAGAGCAAATGCTGGATAACTTTCGGCGCTGGACCCCGGACTCATTTCCTTGGCATTATCACTTTCATCTCATTCAGATGCTAGATAACCTTAGCAGTCGGAAAAAGCGTGCTAAAATAACCGAATAAAAAGATCATCTCTAATGAGTTCGGTTATTGTACAGAGACTATGCTTGACCATAGCTTCAGATCCCGTTCGGACTAATATCTCCGTGGTTTTCAATTTTCCTCAACTGTAAATTGAATACCAGTAACTTTATTTTCATGGCAAATTCTTGGCTTTGTTGAGTTGCGTTGCTTCTGACACCAAATTGTTGTGGTGTCGCACTTCTGAACCCCAATTTTGTTATGTCGTTTCTTATTCATTCACAAGTTATGTTTTATAGATCATTCATTATCTCGTGAAACCAAACGCTTGTGTCCGTCATAGCTTATAGTAAGAACCTTATGGTGGGGGTAAGTGAGTTAACATGGAACCGTAGCGAGCGAGGGAAGCTTCTCAGTCCACTTTCTGCTTCCCCTCACTCGCAGGTTGCTTTCACGAGGTGACGAATGGCCTATACCTTACACTTAATGTCGGAAGATTTGCAGAACGGATGGTTGCTGCGGTCGACTTCCACCAAACTGATCTAACTTACCAGGATTTCTGTCACCATCATTATAATATTTAATAATGGAAAAAGAATAATTACTTTGTTTCCATCTATCTTAACATTTTACTTGTTTAGCTAATTTCACTCATACTTAAGATAAGTAATATCACTTGATATACTTATTTGGTACTTTAAATCAGGAAATATATTAAATATGCTAGGTTTCTTAATTCATGTTCACAATTAAATTAATTACAAGCAAAACTACAGTTGATTTTATTGAATTTACTACCATGATGGATTACTTACATAAAGAAGATATCTTCATTTTTGTGTCCGACAACTAATGCCATAATTTCTTCCGAACTTTCTTGAAATATCTTCTGCAGTCCTTGTCTGCTTTTAGATCATGAAAATCTAACAACTGCCAAAAGCCCAACAATAGTACAATAATAATAATAATAATAATAATAATAATAATAATAATAATAATAATAATAATAATCTACGCGACTTGAAGCAACGGGTTTTGTATTCTCAACAATCTCATCTTATCTTCAGTCGGCAAAATACTCTTAAGAAGTTTATGCCTTACGTATAACCATAGTGTAATCATAATTAAAACATATTAGCACAACAGCTGATCTTTAACATCAAAAGATATGCAGAGTGATTCATGAGGATTTACCGTCCTTTACGGTGCTTATTTCTGAAGACATATAATATAAACATAGTTCCTATTCCCAATATTTTCAGAGTTACACTAATTTAAAGCTGGCTGTAAAATATGTTTTTTCTTTAGTTTGAAGGTAAAAGAATAATACAAATAGAGAATGAACCATTCAGAACTATCATTTCTTTAATTGACAAGTATCATGAAGCTAAAAATGTGCTGTGAATTTCTTAGTTGCTTCGTACAGACAGCTTTTTGTATTTTTAACTAGAAAATTACATTATTCTTACGCACTTATCACAACAATTATTACAAGTCACACCACTTCCACCGATTTAATTATGTTCAGTTCAATTTTGCATCCTATTGGAGAGTTTACAACACATTTTAAAAAATGTCGCCGTCCGGTTGAGTACACTTGGCCGCACGCTTGTGAACGGCACTCGTCACCGCTACGTAACTGCATACAGCTATCTTTGATTTCCATAGCGCTCGCGCTGGCTGCTGACTGCACGTTGACCAAGATCATGCGATCACAGCAATACTTTTTGCTCAAAATGTCTTCGGAAATAAGCTCCGTAAAGGATGGTAAATCCTCGTGAATCGCCCTGTATAAGTGAATACAATGCAATTTCGCTCAGGAAAATAGTTATGTTAACATCTCGTCATCGATAGCCAATTACAATTAAACACGATCAAACATGCGCTCTTACTTTGATGTGGCGTGAATTGATACACTTACTGAAGACTGTAATATGTAATCACGTGTGTGTCAACGTGTTCTGAAGTCTGACCAGAGTTCATAAGTATGTCAGCGAATTTTCTTCCTGCTAGACAATACATTCTTTTACAACTTGTTAACTTCCTTCTTGACAATTTTTAACGCTTTACAATATTTTAAAAATATTTCCTAAGATAATCCTAAATTATAGAGAAAGAGAATAGAGAAAGTCCTACAGGATAGTTATAACCTGGGTCATAACAGTTTCATCTCACTAAATAACTCCCCTGACACTAGATAATCTCACAGTTGATACAGCATCGATAAATATAAGACTATTAAAAATAATATGGAAAGGTTTATGCTAATGTAAGTTTCGGCGTTTCTGTTTCTCCCTTGGACATCCCTTCCACTGAAAATTTATATATCTTTTTCTTGATTTTTTCACTTTCTACTCATTGTATGTAGATGTGAATTCCTATCCTTCCTACATTGATCCTCTAAAGCAGGAGATACTGCTTTAAAACTTCAGAGACAAGAATTTTTAATAGTTATCTCCGCATTAAACTTTGTGTAGGCTGCAGTCATATTGGGTATTCATAGAAAATTGGATTGCTTACTCATATTATACGTAATCTGGCTATCTCTCTGTTGAATGTATAAAAAGCGTTCGTTGTGCTGTAAATAACGTTGATTATTTAAATACGGTTTTCCTTTGAGAATTTATCTCTATAAAAACTAATAATACTGAAATGATAGTGCACTATGAAATTCAAAGCTTTTTTAATATCAATTCTTTTTTTTTTTTTTCCACAGTATGCAATATCAGAATATAATATCGATTTCAGTATTTCTTTATGTTAGTTTATTAATCTCAGAGCCACTATGCACTAAACCATTAATGCGGGTTGGTGTTTATTATTGTATTATGGCTATTATACATAGAGAGTAATTATAGAAGTACCACCCATCGCCTCACACACATCGACACTGTTTCATGGACGCGTCATCATCTCGTTTTTTATAGAAATCCAAACTCTATTATCTTCTGTCATAACGTATGGCGCTATTCATCCAGTATAAAGCATTGTTTTTATTAGCACCATATGCGAATTCTCCATCGCCAACGATAATTGAACATTATCTGAACTTACACAGGGAATATTGGGGTTGTTTTTTTTTCCAATACCGATCATTACGTAGGGTAGTCAGTACTACCAACGGTGTCAAGGGACGCGGGATTTTGCCCTAAAGCTGTGTTATCAATAACAGAAGCAGACTGGATTATACTGTGTGTCTGTTTTGCAGCGTTAACACTTCGAACTGAAGGCATGTCCAGGGTCCCAGGGCGACTTGAATAGAGCCTGCAACTAAGTATTCGCAACTTACCAAATATATACCTGTAATTCCAAACACAGTATCTATCCAAAATTACAAACTTTCAGATAATCTGGAAATTATTATGACATCAGAAAATTAATTTCGTCATTACCTTACACGTGTTAATAATGGAGAATATTACTGAGTAGAAATTTTAAACACAAATGAAATGGAAAATAGTAGGCTATATCTGACAGTCCGTGGGGAAATGGGAAATTTAACTTCCTCAAACTCATTTTGTAGGAGAGATAAAGTTCATCAATCATGTGAAAATTAGATTATTACAATTCTAATATCAGACCAGGATTGAGCAAAAATATCCTGTATGATGGTAAACTAGAAGTGGATACAAGAGGTGGTAAACGTTAACAGTTCTCAAACTTTGAGCTTATTTTCTGACAGTCACTGACATTACTCGGTAGGGAATTCCAAAGCCGAGGAACAGCCACAGTGAAAGAAGATGAATATGAGGATGTTCGATGGGAGAGAATGGATGATATTGAGTAGGTTTACGAGATAACGAATGGCCTATACCATAATTAATGTTTCACTCTATAAACTGTTATTATAGTCCCTTGAATCAAATTTTACTGATATTTTGAGTCATTTGTGCCCCATTGGATGTTTTTTTTTTTTTCAAGATTCTGGATTGAAATCTGTTCCTTGGAATTCCCTTTAATTTTCACGTAATTTATATACTTAATGAATGTAAGGTTCTTACAGCTTATTTCCTCCTCATATTTCAGAATTGGAAACAAACAGGAAGGCAGAAAATAGGAAAGACTGGGGAAAGCTGGGTTTGCAGTGAAAGACCCGCCCTTAGGCAGAACACTGAATGAATGAATGAATGAATGAATTTCAGATTTTCTTAATATTCATTTCAAATCATCCTGTATTGCACCTCCAAGTGACCGCGATCAATCGGTCGTTCAGTCGTTCTGTCCGCCAATAGAAGAATTGGGTGGTCGATAGGCTATTTCAACCATGAAGAGGAACGGTCAACTTGGAAAGGCTGGTCGGTCAATAGATCCGATCACCCGAGTTCGATGGGTTTCTCGATTCACTACAAGCATAGCTGTCGATCCGTTACTAAGAGGGTCGGTTGGCCGATCCGAGCCAGAAAGATCAGTCAGTCGATCCGCCCGTAGCAAAGTCGGTTGGTCCATCCTCCAATAGGTCGGTCTGTCGGTAAATCCTCAACTAGGAGGGTCTGTCTGTCGATCGGCCACTAGGACGGTCTGTCGGTCGACCCACCACTAGGAGGGTCTGTCGATCGATCCGCTGCTAGGAGGTTGATCAGTCGATCTGCCACTAGAAGGGTCTGTCGATCGATCTGTCACTAGGAGGGTCTGTCAGTCGACCTGCCACTAGGAGGGTCGATCAGCCGATCTGCCACTAGAAGGGTCTGTCGATCGATCTGTCACTAGGAGGGTCTGTCGGTTGACCCGCCACTAGGAAGGTCGATCAGCCGATCTGCCACTAGAAGGGTCTGTCGATCGATCTGTCACTAGGAGGATCTGTCGGTCGACCCGCCACTAGGAGGGTCGATCAGCCGATCTGCCACTAGAAGGGTCTGTCGATCGATCTGTCACTAGGAGGGTCTGTCAGTCGACCTGCCACTAGGAGGGTCGATCAGCCGATCTGCCACTAGAAGGGTCTGTCGCTCGATCTGTCACTAGGAGGGTCTGTCAGTCGACCTGCCACTAGGAGGGTCGATCAGCCGATCTGCCACTAGAAGGGTCTGTTGATCGATCTGTCACTAGGAGGGTCTGTCAGTCGACCTGCCACTAGGAGGGTCGATCAGCCGATCTGCCACTAGAAGGGTCTGTCGATCGATCTGTCACTAGGTGGGTCTGTCGGTCGATCCGCCACTAGGATGGTCGATCAGTCTATATGTCACTAGGAGGGTCTGTCGGTCCATCCACCACTAGGATGGTCGATCAATCGATCTGCCACTAGGAGGGTCTGTCTGTCGATCCGCCACTAAGGGAATCATTCGATCATTTCGGTCGGTCTGTGAATCCGTCACTAGAATGGTGGGTCGTTTGTTCTGTTAATCCTTCACTAGGACTGTCGGTTGTAGGTAGTTCCACTGCTACGATTTTGGGTCGTTTTTCTGTAGATTCACCACTGGCAGGGTCGGCCCTTCGGTTGAGCGATGCGTCACCTCGAGGGTGAGTTTGTAAATACGTCACTAAGTGGGTCGGTCGCTTGGTTGGTCGATCCGTCACTAGGAATTGGTCTGTAGATCCGACATTAAGATGGTCGTTGGTCGATCCGACACTAGGAGTTGACCTGTAGATACGACGTCAGGATGGTCGTTGGTCAGTTCGCCACTAGGAGTGTCGCTGTCAGTCGATTCTCTATTAGGATGGCTAGTCTGCCCATCATAGGGAGAATTATCAGTTGGTCTAGTTAAGTCGGATAGTAGATACATCATTGGGTCGTCGATCGATCCGGTAGGGTGTAAATCTAGAAATGAGTTAGGCCTATCTCAAAGTTCAAAATTTTTGTTGTCAAAACAGTGTATCAGATAGACCCGAAGCAACATGTTGGGATAAGAGCAACATTCTGCAGGATTAAATTTACAGGTCCGCATTATCGACATTTTGCTACCCCTGATTTAGCTAACAAAACCATTGGTGTATGAATATAGATGAGAATTTGTAGTACACAAATAAATTTACATATGTGTCACCGTGTTCGGTGAGCGAATTCCATTTCATTTGTTTGACTCCCTGGCCAAGCAAGTGATGTATTGATAATTCTACATATTAATGCTTTTTTATTTTTAGAAATCAACTTTATTTGTAGCACACCAGGTTTAAACGAGTATTACTATAAAATGCTTGCTACTGGGTATAAAATATTGCATGAATAAATATAAATGAGTTGGGATTCGACAATTGCCATAGGGAAGCAAAGAGCGTTAAAAATAACCAGTACGACAACTGAATGTATTATCTTAAACATAAATCACATAATAGTTAAAACAGGTATTTCTTGTTATAAATTTGGTTCGAAACAAAAAAATAAATAAAAATAATGTTATTGCTTTCAGTATGCAATGTTTAATGTACAAGGTTCGCAACAGTAGTCGGTACAATATACGGTGTGAATTATACTTAGGGATATAAGCTGTAATGTTTATAGTTTGCTTTATATTGTTTCGTAAGACGGATAAACTGTCGTCACCCAATCTGTGATTTTCAAATCGTTTCATCTCTCTCTTGTGACGATTGCGAACCAATGTAAGGACCTTATCAAGTGTCGTTATGAATAAGGCCATAGATTAAGGAGAGAGACACACCTTAACGAGTCAAAATAGAAATTTTAAACTTACTTTTCTTTATAGAATAAACTTTTCTTTCTCTTGCTGTGAAAGAATTTCTCAGATATAACTAATACTATCTGGAATATGCCCTTCAACTTTCCCAACTGTCACTTCACTATTCAGTTACATTTACTCCTTGTCGCTTATTTTCTGAATATCTAAAATGTACACATGTTTTGCCTGGTAACTCAAAATTTTTTTTAGATATTTTAATGAAATGTTTAATGATGTGTGATTTTCACAAATTAGCAATGCAAATTGTAATCTTAGTTCTAACAGTTGTTATTTATGCTTTAAATTTGTATGGGTTATGGTAATATTAAAGTAATTTTGCGTTATACAATTTTTGTAATTCCTAAATATAAATATTATTCATGCAGATATTGCAAAAATATGAAATAAACAGTAATTTAGAAATTAGTCAATTTATGGAAAATGTTAGGGAAATGCTTAATGTTTGTACAATTTTCATTGAGAACTTTAGAAATGAATTAGGCCTAGTGTCAACTAAATACAGTTTTTTAGAATACAAAAAATGCAAAATAAAGCAGAAAGACTGTATTACAAGTTTACAAAATTTCGTTTCACCAGCACTGAAAGATAGGGATATAACTTATGAATGTTCGAAGTAAGTTTTATTTATTTTATATACTTTATAGTAAAGATGCACCTCCCCTCTAGCTAGCCATCTCTCTCCGGTATTAGCCAAGTTCATTCGCTAAATTATAACAAAATATGCATTGTTCTGTCCAGGATAATTATTTTTAAATTCAATATTTTCTCCATGCATGTAGAAGCGTCTTTACTTATTTTCCGGGTTGAGTTCTTAAAGGAAACAATTTGTCCTACATAGGTGAATTGTTACGTGTATTCTAGTTTTACTTAATTTATCGTTATATTCTGTTCTTACCTGTTGGCATTTATTTTTGACTTGTCTGGATTCATTTGTAAGTCAACATCCATGCTATATATTGGTTTAGGAACCATAAATCTAATAAGAAGAATGTCTAAAAATTGTAATGCTGGATCTAAGTAGGCTATGGGAACAACCTCTCGTCAGAGTTTAAAATGTCCAAGGGTTGGCGCCAGATGTTAGATGTCACCCATTTTCTTTCTGTTTCATGATTTTGTAATAGACGTCGTAGAAGTATGGTAGTTACAGTTAGAGAGCATTTAATACATCCACTTCTTTTTGCGGATGACCAGGTTATTTTACCGCAGGATGAAGAGGTTTCAAAGTACCAAATGAGAAAATTGGTAAAGATATATGTATATAGACAATGAGAATTGAACATTAATTTAGCTAAAATGCAATGTCTAGTCAAAGAGAGTGAACAAAAAATTATTTAGAGTTGCATGTGGGACGAATCGTGACAATAGATCATTTAAATACCTGGAATCAGTGATTGATAAATCAGAATACTATAGCAGCCTGGGCTAGGTTCATGCAGTAACTCATAGCCTCGTACTAACTTATTAACATAGGTAGGAAGTTCGTACCAAAACAGTACATTTCACATGAGTACAGCGAGGAGCATAGATGTCACCCGAACCTCGTCTTGCTCACGCTCGCTACAGACGATACGCAGTAAGTTCACATAAACAACGCATAGTGGCAATCTGTGGAGCTGTGTACAGTCGTGAATAGTCTGAAGAATATTGTTAATTTATATTAATATTTTAGGTTCTGAACAAAGTGAGCTATTCTCTTATTATTGTATTATTTACGTAATGTTAATATTATCCATGATTCCAAAAAAGTAAACCCATCTGTTATTAAATAATTATGCAAACTGGAGTGTGTAAAACGTTTATTTTTCCCTGATTATTCTTCGTTAAATGTTGACGTCTCGTGCTGCTATGCAGTCGGTTGCGTTACAGTTCAAGTTCAACATCGGAATTACGGTACGATCTTCCTAGCAGTCATTAAAAGAGAAATGAAAAAAATTCTTGTAAACAATTATGGGGTTTAGTATCATGTGCCACATACGAGATACACTATTATATTCGCAAAGTAGTTGTTAACCTGATGATAGTAAGATATACTGTATCATATTTCAGATTGGTTTCAGTAACGTCTTATGACGTAGAACGAATATTTTTAGAGTACAAATAATGATTTTTTCCTTAACCTAAAAGGAATATTTCTTTTGATAAAATGAAAATATTCATTGTTATTTGTTATAATGAGGCTAAATCATAATTGTATACTTTGTATGTTATTCTAGTCCATCTAGTAGACTTTTTTAAGTCGTATTTCGAGTCCCGTATGTTACTACAGATACAAATTGTTTTACGTTCAGATTCATTTCTTCTATATATTTTCTTCATGCTTTGGAAATTCCTCACTTGTTGTATTTTCTTTAAGTGCAGTAAGATCGAGTAAATATGTATCGATAAATCATTTTAGTTTGTGAGTTACGAAGTTTATAATTACAAATTATTGTTTTTTTTATATTATTAGTTTATTATTTTCTTGTTCTGAAGCTGTGGACGAGTGGAGCACATGTTTGGTTACCACCCGGCTGTACATGTTTGTCGTTCTGGTTCACAGACATTGAGAGATGCGCTATCACTTTTCATTCGGTAGCGATATAATTCAAGCTCATACAAATTAACAATTTTGGTACCAACTTTCTAGCTCTGTTTATTAGCTGTAAGGTATCCAGAAAAACAAAAAGAATGCTCTTTAGCGTCATTGTTGAAAGGATCATTACTAATGAACGCGAGAGTTGGACACTAACCATCAGAAACAAAAGATCGATGACGTTGAAATATATTTATTTAGACGGAGTATGAGAACAACACATATGGACCGTCTGCGAAATTAATATATTTGGGCCTCAATGGACATGGAAGAGCCTGTAAGTAATCAGGTAGAGACAAGAGCTGTAACATGGTATGGACCTTCACAGATCGAATAATGAGGGGTGGCCTAAGATACAGAATTCCTGGGGTATATTTCAACATTCAATTTTGCAACATTTCCTTTTTCACTTTTCAACTTTTGAAAGGTGAAAAGTCTTTACATATCAGTAGTCATTGCAACTCCATGTTTTTGAGCTCCATTTCCTAGCCAAATAAAACTTATGAGTAATTTATTGTTCTTTAGATGAAAAAGTAATCTTCTTTTTGTTTTTTATTCTAGAATTGGCCCAATACTTTCAAAGTCGTAATCTGCTTGAGCTGACATAATTCGAAAACATTCACAGAATTGAGATAAACTAAGGTTATGAAAATTAGTCCTGTTTTTTTGTACACTTTTTTTTTTTTTTTTTTGCTCTTCGCCTCTGGAATCATATATTAGTAATATTTCTTTCTTACCACATTTGTTCTCTAAATTATTTTGAATCCAAAGCAAAAATAAACTGAATATAATGAATTTTATCGTAGTGGCAAAGAGACTTGGTTCTTTCAAAAAATTCCGGTCACTTTTCAGCATACGACTTTCTACTTTTCAAAATTATTGTACTTGTAGAACAAAAGTAATTATGTATTTCAATAGTTTCCTCTACTTTTTCTTTTCACTTTTCACTTTGCGAATGAGTTCTAAAAAGTGGTAGTGGAACAAAAACTCTAATGAATAGTGAAAACTGCAAAGTGAAAAGAAGGAAAGATTAATAGTGAAATAGGCTCCTGGTTAGAATGACAAACCCCGCAGTATCTGGAAAGAAAAAATTGTCAAGACAATGGAAAGGAGAGGGCTCCAAGTAGAAGACTGAAAGGACCACAGAATTTGTCATCTGAGAACGGATGTTGACAAGTGAAAATTGCCTGAAAATATAAAAGCAAATTATATCTATTTCCAATATAATTTGATATTATTTATAATAATTGATATACAGACGAAACCTCCATGAATCTTGATAAAATTGCATTTATCTAAGTATTTACTCATCTGAGTGGTAAACATTTCAAAGGTCGTTTAACTGTACCAGTAAACCATGTTCTAAACATGAATCATTGTTTCAGAGTACCGTTGTGATGGATGTTATGTTTCATTAAAATTCAATCCGAATCAATTCATTGGTAATACATGGACCTATCAGATGTGATTTACTCGTTGCAATTTCCCTCAGGCTAAGCGGCTATTATGTTTGCAATTTCGGACAGAAAATACTATAACTCATATAGTTGGTGTGTTGCCATAAGAAACGTGTTCTGTCTGCGGAGAAGGGGTGCATGCCCGAGCATGATCTCATTTGTAAACAAGAATTGAGTTGGTCTTTTATTATTCTCTATATATAATTCGCGTTTGCTTTCCATCTTCCTCTGCGATGAAATGGTTACAACGTAAACTATTGAATTTGAGTTTCTAGATTTCCAAACTAGCCTGGAGTGATGGATACTGAAAGACAATATAATCGTTAACAAGATGTTTAGGAGGAAAGTAAAAATGTAGGTCACGTGTCGTAGATTTAAGGCGCATGAAAAGAACCTGTCCCCAATATGGAACTTCAGACCAGTTCCTACCTACGTTGACTTTCAACGATGAATATTGTCTGGAGATGAAAACGTTTTTAAGTAAAACAACAATCAATATGCCCCTCTTCATACAACTTAGTTCATGGAGGTCGAGTCATTTTAGCCGCCCAGAAAAACACGAGCTATTCGCGCTTAAACAACGTTGCCTAGTTGTAGTGTGAAGACTCAGTCGCTGTTAGTTATGGTAAATTAAATATTACATGCGCCTAGACAAAATATTGCGGCCATTTGCGACGGTTGTACGTTGGGCGTCATTTGCGACGGTCAATGCGTGTGCGTTGGTCCACGTGGGCGCCAATCACGATGGTTGCTCTCTCCTTCCTCTGTCGCGTCGCCAACAGAGTCCAGATCGCTTAGCTCAGCCGGGACGCCGATACATGCTGCTATCCCACGGTGGAGATGATCTCTTTTCAGGGACACTGTGGTTTTGTGGGTGAAGGTTTTTAATGTGATCTTTGTCGATCACACGAACACAATGACAAAAACCAAGGAGTAAAGTTCCACTAATCTGGTTTATTATGATCACGTCCCTACGTGAGTATGAACGACGGAATACTGGCTGTTGTCTTCTCTGTAATCTCTGCAACGTTTTTCTTTTATCTACCGCCTGTTTAAATCACCCTTGCTATTTACCGAGTAAGTCACAAACTCAAAAAAAAAAAAAAAAAAAACACGAATTCTCCACTTTACCACTTCGATCGGCTCAATGGCCGGGAATTGTATGAGAGCTTGTCTTGGCTCGCCCCACGTTTAAATACCTGCCGTGGTGACGCGCTCCCAGGACGCTACTTTTGTTTAGACTAGCTAAAGCCATCGCGCGCGTTCCTCGACAGGGAAAACCCACGCTAGAGTTCAACAGCCTTGCGCGCGTCTTCGACGGTTGAGTGCCCACACACTTAGGCTTAATGTACTAGGCGCCTGCAAGACTGTGAGAACAAAACACCTATTATACGCCTCGCCGCTCACTAGCGCTTGGGTTCGAATACCTTAAGAAACGAAGAAATCTCTGAGATAAGCTATACCGTGTTTTATATAAAAGAAATATATCTTCCTATCATTAGACCACTCGACTACAGCTTCACATGATATATATGAACTAGGTCGCGAGAAAAGCATTGTAGAAATAATTCATGTCTTAATAGATTAGGCCTACAGTTTTCTGGAGTTTTGAATCTATTTACATTCTCTACCTTCTTCTATGTTGTGTCTTTTCTTAGATCTCTATGATCTCAAAATACTTAGTCCTACTGAAGTGTAAAGTGAGGAAAAGCCATAAGCTCTGTAATTCATAGACGTAATTTCTTTATGTGCTGCAAAACTGCGAATGAAATTTTTAAGGTACGGTACGAGTAACGATGCTACTTAAATTTTTTACAATGTCACTTTTCCCAAGAAGAGTCGAGTTCCTCAATGTAAATTGAACAATCGTGCAACTTGAATTGTACATGCCACCCGTGTTATCTCGAGTCTCGAAAATCCAGGCTCTTCATCCATGAAACTTCGAAGACTATGAAAATCACGGAACAATTCTGGCATATTTCTGGTATATTTACAGAAAGAGAGAACGTACACATATTCACCCAGCACAGATCTACCATCCAATGCTATTGTTCTGAACCTTGTGTAGATACCGCAAAGTTATAAAGTCAGACAGGCTTTAATCTTCCATTACTTGCGCGACATATTACATTGAAAGTACAGTGGACTCTCCTAAGTTCGACAAAGCAGAAATGAAAGTTCAGTCCAATAAGGGTAGTGGGTGTGACAAGTGAAATGAGTACAAATTCTTATCGGTTACCCGTGAACGAATACAGTACTGTACTTGCATTTTCTGTCCGCCCCGAGACTTGTGTATGCGCTTCTAGCACCACAGTGTGTTTCTTCAGTTCCGTCTCATAAAGGCACAATTCTCAAATAGAAAAAGAAGAGTTCATTAATTTAAAATCTGTCATCAATATGGATGTCCTAGTCAATAAAATAGTCTGTTTTCCTTTAACAAAATTATGACTTACAAGACACAGAACCATTTCCCATTCAAATGGCAAATCCATTTCTTAGTGCCCTTATAGGAGCGTGTCTAATTCTCCTACGTAAGCAGTCGAACTATAGGATGTCGAACTTGATTTCTGTCGTCCACACGTGTGGAGTAACGGCTAGCGCGTCTGGCCGCGAAACCAGGTGGCCCGGGTTCGATTACCGGTCGGGACAAGTTACGTTGTTGAGGTTTTTCCGGGGTTTTCCCTCAACCCAATATGAGCAAATGCTGGGTAACTTACGGTGCTGGACCCCGGACTTATTTCACCAGCATTATGACCTTCATCTCATTCAAACGCTAAATAACCAAAGATGTTGATAATGCGTCGTAAAATAATCTACTAAAAAAATTGATTTCTGTCGAACTTAAGAGCTTCCACTGTAATCCACTGCTGTTTATTACTTCATCACAGCTCCACTTTCAATGTTGATAGCGTGAAATTTTGAAGATCTTCTTGTTACAATGTAGCTTCGTCTGGAGTGTTGGAATGTAATTGTGACTCTTTTCTGTCTAGTAATATCTGTGTTTTTAGAATGGATTAAAATTTTAATCCGCGCGAGTCTAGCGCTAGTGTTCTTAACAGGTAAGAATACAAGAGCATATTTTCGATTTCTTTATTTGTAATTTGATGTGTTGCTATAACCGTTCATGAGACATTTTACACGCACATTCTTTTGTTGCAGTTGTTATTTTGTTGTGCAATGTAAATGGTAACGTGGACATATTCGATAATACAACGCAATGAATTTTTCTCATATGAAACAGACATGTACTTGAAACCAATAGCGACTTAAACTTTGGGAATAGGAAATCATATCCCTAGATTGGAGTTCATCATTACTAACAATTAAACCTATAGTAACAATAATAACAGTAGAGATTTTAACTACATTATTTACATCACAATAATACTTTGTACTCGTATATTTTATTAACATCACTGATATAAATATTAGAGTTGAAATCGAGTTAGACTGTTATATCACAAACAGTTTAAATAGAATCAATAAAATAATGTTACTATTACACATATGTTGCAAAATTACTTATTAATATGTGTAAAAGAATTGTATATTAAAAAAGATGGATTACAAATGTATTCCGCGCGAGTACTGGTCTCACAAATTCTAGCTCGAGCACTGAAGGGTTGAAGGAGAACTTGATGAGAGGTTTACTGAGTGAAAGTAAATGTACACCATCCATGAAACAGGAGAAACTTAAAACACTTATGACCGGATACTGCCATCTAAATAAATATCTACATATATTGGACCTTATAGGTGACCCAACCTGTAGGAAATGTGGAATAGATGTTGAGTCATCATCCCACATGCTGTTAAATTGTCCAGGTTTAAGCCACATCAGGCATCTATGTATATTTCGGAAACACAAGTTGTATCCCGAGGAGATTCAGGAAATGAAATCCAGCAGCATTATGAAGCTGGTCATCCATTCCGATCTGCTGAATTGATTTGTGGTATACAAGGCTGTTGAACCATTCATGTCTGAGTACTTTGTTCTTGACTAAGTATAGAGTGAGCATCTTCCTTTTTTTTCTTTTCGTCTCATGGCAACTTCTTCCATGCCCAAGTGGCTGATCAGATGTGAAAGTCCTTGTTATGTGAGATAGAAGGTTCGAGTCCAAATTTTGGCCCAACACAATAATAAAAAGAATGGTAAATATTCTTTGCTATTGTCCACAATTCAATGTTCATTTGCACCAATTAATATTTTATAAAGTTCATATTGTATCTCTAAACTGAAATGGACATAGAAACATCTTGAAATATTGAAACGGTAGTAAGAACTAGCAGCAAATAATTATTCATAAATAAATAATTTAAAATTTGAAATAAAGTAATGGCTTTAAGAATATTATCGGTGTATCAGAGGTAAGCCGGTATCTAGAATACGTCACCTAGTTTCGGGAATGAAACTACAGTTCTGTTAGTTTGAATGCTTTATTTTTGTTTCTGTTTACAAATGGAGAGTATTGGTCTATGATAAGAGAAGTAATTAATCAAGGACATGCAATGTATTTTCTCTTTATATGCAGCGACATTGAGAAGTTAGTCCCAGCTCACAACAAATTTTTCACTATACACTCATTATGTGTCATACTGTCTAAAATTGCCTATGTAATAGGCTGGTGGTCTAAAGTGACCCCTAGCTTCGCTGCAACGTCTATTACATCAACTGTCGCAATCGAAGGGCTCTTCAGTGACTTGTGCATGGAAGTCTAGGGTCAAATCCTGTACTTTCACTTTTAATTTATATTATTTAATTGACTTACACATATTCAAACATATTTCTCTAATACACCATGTTATTATTATGGCTGTGAATAGTTTCATGAATATGTTTAAAGATGACAAATGAGTCACTAAAATGATGTACTAATAATATAACAGTCATTCAACGGTAAAGTAATTCAACAGAAAAAATAGATAAATGGATGTGGATTTATTCAACAGTTACATTATACATATTATATTTACAGAATTTGCCCTTAAATCCAGAGCACGGGTCTTTTGACCTTACTTGCTTTGTAAAAAAGTCTTAATTTGTAGGTTGCGTCCCCTTCACCTACAATTAAAATTCAACCACTCTCCATAAAACATACAGATTAATATGCAAGTGCATACAAAACTCATTATAAGATATACCCTAACCTAACTCAAATTCAGTTATCTAGGTTTTTGGAATAAAATCTGAATTTTTAATGGGAAAAGGATACATTAAAAATAGAGCCTTGGCCCCTTTCCACTAATCTAGCATCACATGTAAGGTATTTATTTTAGGATTACGAAATTAGGAAGCCTGTAGAGGCTTACAAAGCAGAAGGGACACCATCATTTAGCTTATCGTGTCGGGTGAGAGTTTCAACGTATGTCATGGAGAGACAGCCAATATGTGGGAACTGTGAATGTATAGAGAATTAAACCAGATCTTTCTGATATTTAGATGCGACCATAGAAGTAAGGAGGTTCATCTTTTATCCCCCCCAAAAAAAGAAAAATATATATATATATGTATATTTTTTTTTTCTTTCTGAAATTCAGGTCGAGCTTCTATCTCTCACTTTTTACCTTTAATACTGCGCATATTTTCGCCTTTGTTCTCAACTCATCACCACTCTCTTTTCTTAGAATGTCCTATCACATTTTATCTCATTTAATTTAGGCGCTCTTCACATTTTCATATAGATAGAATGGACCCTCCTTTAAAGGAGACTTCACATGGGCGAAAGGCAAAGTTTCAGTTTCCCCACAAGCCGTACGTCGACGATATTATGGACACATAAGCGCATACATGCACACAGTATAATCATGCTACACAAATTTACTGCAACGGTATATACAGAAGATAATGCACATACTAGAAATGAACAAAACTAACTGCCGCTCTCGCTCACTGTGTTCGCTGCATTTGTCTTTCGAATCTCGTCTCGTCACTCTCGTGCGCTTCGAGTCTCGCTCATCATCCTCGAAATAGCATTTGGTCGGCGTGGAAAGATTTCGTAACTTTCAGTAATATACATCATTGAAATAAATAATATTATAAATGTTTAAATGAGACAAAAATACAAAACAGAACAGTATCTTAGTTATCAAAATGTTCTGGTTCTATTATATGATATTAACTATAGTTATATAAATAGAAAAAACAATTCTCAAATAAATATGCATTTCTAAGAAACATAAAACATAACATTAATATCTTTTTACTTGAGATTGCACACTTGATCTTATACATGTGAAAAGAAAATTCCTAGGCTTTAAATAAAGGCCTAGTAATTAAATAAAGACGGGGGAACGGATTATTATACACTGAAAAGTAGATATGATGTTTAAAATAGGCTACTTGATTGTTTATACATTTTATTTATTTATTTTATTTTTGGGTTATTTTACGACGCTGTATCAACACCTAGGTTATTTAGCGTCTGAATGATATGAAGGTGATAATGCCGGTGAATTGAGTCCGGGGTCCAGCACCGAAAGTTACCCAGCATTTGCTCGTATTGGGTTGAGGGAAAACCCCGGAAAAAACCTCAACCAGATAACTTGCCCGACCGGTATTCGAACCCGGGCCACCTGGTTTCGTAGCCAGACGCGCTGACAGTTACTCCACAGGTGTGGACTATACATATTATATAACAGTTGCCAAAGTAGATAAAAGTTCAGTCACGTATAAACAACTATGGGAATTCAAGGCTCCTTGACTTCGAGACTTCGGGAGTGATCAATCTTGAGTCTCGGAACACTCACAACCAGTCTTTTCGTCAAGGACACGACGTAATACAACATTGTCGTGCGGGTTTTCGGCTTTGCGGGCGCTGTTAGTCTCGCTTTCTCGATCGTTGTTCATCTATAGTAAATACTACAGCAGCTTTTGAAATCTGAGCTCCGTGTTTTTATTTTGGGAACAACTTCCACCATACTATAGGAGACACAGTAAAGAAAATTATATGGACTGAGTGTAAAATTGTCCTAAGCTCATCATCAAACATATTAGAGGCAGTAAGGCAGAGCAGTCATACTTAATTAATATTGGCATTGACAGACAATTTGATCACTCACCATCACGCACGCTGCGGCAGCCTTCTGCCTTTTTAAAACAGACGGTCGGGTTTTTAAATGGTTAACAAGGACAAAATGCCTTAACTTGAATTAAGATTTAGATAGAAATAATTTTTATTTCATGTTATGTTATCCTACTTTCTATCAATAAGAGTAAATTATGTCTCAGATATGAACCAATCACAGCTGTGATTCTTCAGAAAATTATCGAAACCTCATGTTAACCGTTTTCGATTCAGGTTATATCACCTCCAACTTTCTGAGATCATTGAATAGACGTAACTAAGATTCAGTATGCACTGCAACATGACGACAATGGCGGGCATTACAGAATATATTGACCAAGCGTCAAATGATAAAATTGCTTCAATAATTCAGAATGCAAAGCCATGAAACATACACAAAAAATAGAAATATGTGTGGAGTCAGGTTTAATAGTTTTGTAAATTGCGTAGTTATGAACTGAAAAGACCAACTCAACGGATTAGAAGCATTTTAAAAGATTGGGAAACTAACTTGAGAAAATTATATGGTGATAAATATAAAGACTATACTATAAGAACAATCTGAAATGTAATGGAAAGAGTGATACAAGAAAAAGAATTTCAACCTCTTTATAAAATAATAGAGGGTTTCACTGTACTTTGAGATGCAAGAAACGCCAAGAAGAAACAATTGCAGAACATTCCAAAAAAGAACAAGATCGGTGCTTTAGCAATAAACTGAAATGAATTTCACTTGATGATTGATTTTTATGATGAAAAAACACTGCGAGTTTGCAGGTAACTTTTTCCCCCAATGCATTGCTTCAATAGGTTATGTAACATTATGTAACAATATGACGATCAAGTAGATCGCTACCTAATCCGAACTTTGAGAGTTTTTAGCTGTCAGAAGTTGCGGAAACTGTTTCTAAAACAATTATCATTTCGTTATTATCCAGTGTGCAGTGAGAGTATTCATACAACATTAGGATTTTAATTGCATATACGACTAAAATAATGTAAATTATTTTTATTAAGCGCGTTTTATTAATTTGATTTTAATTCCAATGTTCACGTCTTATTCGGGGAATAGTCTTAATAAATGTCATTCGAGGATCTGAGTTTCCTAGATAAATTCTCTGCTTCCTACGGAGCTTTAGAATTTAACAGTAACCACAGATCTTCTCGTGATATTACCTCTAAGGATAGCATTTTAATCTGTGTTTATTTGTGACATTCAAAGGATCTTTCTATTCCTATCATCCCTGTTTTCTTTTCGTTGCTCTGGAAGTTATTTGGTACGAAATGCTGAGCAAACGTGGCAAGATTTGAATGTGAAAATATAGAAAAAAATAAAAAGGACCAAGGAAGAGATTAGTGAAGTGCTTTGTGTAGAGTGTGGCATTGTATGGGGGGCAGAAACATGGACATTACAACGAAGTGAAGAGAAACGATTATAAGGTTTTGAAATGTGTATATGGAAAAGGATGGGGCGTGTAAAATGGACAGAGAGAATAAGAAATGAAGCTGTGTTGGAAAAAGTGAGTCAAGAAAGAATGATGCTGAAACTGATCAGGAAGAGGAAAAGGAATTGGTTGGGTTAATGGCTAGGAAGAAACTGCCTACAAGGATTCACTGGAAGGAATGGTGAACGGGAGGAAAGTTCTGGGCAGAAGAAGATATCAGATGTAAGACGACATTAAGATATCTAGATCATATGCGGAGACTAAGAGGAAGGCAGAGAATAGGAAAGTTTGGAGAATGTGAAGTTTGAAGTGAAAGATCTGCCAGTGGCAGAAAACTATGAATGAATGATATAGGATTTAACCTCAACTACTAAACATATAAATGAGGTTAAAAGCTTCAGTATACTGATTGGTGCGGAGGTCAGCGCTGGATAATTCTCGATATCCGAGAACATGCGAGCAAGGGTGCTGATGGGGGAAGGAAAGCTGGTCTATTTTTCTGCGCGCATGTGGTCCGTTAGCGTATAATTCCTTCTTCAAACGCTAGACATCAGTGTAATCGAGCTCCCGCGAAAGGTGGAACAGCAATCCTGATCCGCTGGCAAGTCTGTTGAAAAGTATTTCTGCTGTCATCTGCTGATGCGATATCAGAGCCAACTCTGGGGCAAAAGGCAGAATTTCCCGCTGATACGAATAGAGTTGGTATGAAGGTGACTGAAGTAAGGCACTACTACATCAAAGATACCGACGCGCAGTGTCCCTATACGCTGGTTGGACAGGAGAGGACAAATCTGGCCCCTGGGACCAGATACGTCATAGCATCACGTGTTTTCTTTCTTCCTGCACCACGACCTAATAGTAAATAATCCACACAAATAGATATAATGACGGAATTTTAATTATCCTTATGCGCCACAGCAAGATTGAAAGAAAAGCGCGACGCTGATATAACCTCTGCAGTTGCGAGCGTCGTTAAATAAAACATAACATTTTTTGAAAGAAAAGCAATGAAATGTAAAAGGAATTGAGTTGTGAATTACTTTGTTCCATACAAAGATGTGAGTGCGAGTAAGTATTGCGTTATGGCAGGCATTTCAAACTGCTGGCTCTGTGATGTTACACGTCTCTACGCTGATGCTCCTTGAGAGGGAAGGCATAGATAAAGGAGCAGAATAGGGGAGTGGCAGTGGAAGAGATGGAGACTCAAATAATAGCGCATTTAAGAACTGCTGTTCCTGGTTTACTAAACTGAAAGCAGTCTCCCACTTTATGATCACAAATTGAGGCGATTAGAGTTCGATACCCAATTGGGGAATTGGAAATTTATCTCCATTTCATGATAAGTACATTGGTGTTACTCGTCATATATTATGTTCATGCTGAGTGTCTCAAACAGAGACCTTGCCATATGCTGACTGTAAGACTTTATTAAATTTACTTATTTTTAAATTAGAAGTGATAGCAATGAGTCCAGATTAACTTTACTGTACTAATTGAAGAACAGAATAAATCATGCATATAATGTGATTAAATTCTCTTGATACTGTACGTTATATATTCTAGATCATACATACCCAGATTGTTCGGCCTTATAGGCTTTGACGGTAAAAACTTTTGTATGCTGCCACCTAGTTGTTACATAAGGAGTCACGTCATAACTCCCATTTGAATTGCATTAGCGACTGTATTGCCATTTCATGTTCGTTTACGGCGGACGGGTGGCGATCCTGGCGGTTGTTCTCTTCAAAGTGCTACCGATTTTAAAATAGGGATGAGCAATCTATATATGATCTGGGGTTATATCCATTTTATATAGGGTAGAGTAGCATAAATCGCACCGCTTCCGAAATGGCACCACTGCTAGTTTAAAACAAGTTACTGTAGTAGTGTAGCATCTAGTGGTATTGTTACAATCTACCATATGAACTTCCACCATGTCACTTGATTTCTGCCACTTCTTTGTGCTAGCAACGTGGTGATAGAGTATTTAATATAATCGCTCAGGTAGATGTATATTTAGCTAACATTTTGTAACTAAATAACGGATTTGTATGCAAAGGAATCCACAGTCTTAAGATGTTATTGGTTAAAAGAAATATTAAAGAACATTTAACTTAGTACGATTTTCGAACATGTGATGATTATAGGCTAGAATGAAGGAAATAATAACTTGTGCCGTAGTTTCTTAATTCGCACCACTTTGTAGGTGCCTAATTCGCACCGGTGTGATATGAACCACTGTAGCAATTCTAGCCGTGCAAAAGAAGGCCCAAAAATTTTAACTGAACAAGGAATGCATCAGGTGGGTGCAATATCAAGTGAAAAGGGCGTTAATACAACAAGTGTGTGTTGTACAAGCGCACCAGATATTTTGTGCCACCTATGAAAATTTTTAAACGTCAAACAGTGCATCCTACATTATCAGCTGGTGTTCTTCCAGAATCGTTATTTGTTTGCTCTGATTCAGGTTACATCAACGGTGAACTATTTGTCGAATAGCTCAAACAGTTTATTTGCCACTCAAACCTGCCATAGAAAAAAATGCTGCTTCTGTATGTCCACCTATACGAACCATTCCAAAAATTTAGAAGCTAGATTATCTCGGGGAAATGATGTGCTCCTATTTCAGCTTCCTCGTCATAATACTCAAGAGTTCCAGCCTTTAGATGTTCCTATCTTCAAACCATTTCAGATAGCTAAATCATGAAGCAGTTCTTAGGTGGCTTCGAGAAAATCGTGCAGAAAAGGTGACGCAGTTTACAGTCTGAACTTCCTGGTGAAGCACATGGCAAATGTATAACAATAAAAAACGCACTCAGGAAGTTTAAATGTTGTGTAATTTAAGCTCTATTTTTTCAATTTCATTTGAAGATACGTTATTCTCTTTCATTAATTTCAATAAACTTGTAATTTGCATTTATTACATTATTCATATTAAACACTATTCAATATGTTCAATATTAAAAGCTTTCCTTCATCCTGTTCTCTGCAGTTAAAGAGGTGCGATTTAAGAAAACGCAGGTGCTATTTAGGAAACTAGTTGCCTAAATGGCACCACTGACAAGTGTTTCGAAAATGTCATTCTACTTCAGAAATATTAAATCAAAATCAAGGATTCTTTTTTATATGAAAGGTAAATATTCTGGGAATGTATTTATGTAAAGGAATGCAGAAAATAAAAATTGTATCGTTCAATAAAAATTATAAATGCTAAAGTGGTGCGATATACGCAACCTTCCCCTATATCAGTTAACAATACATTTTTAAATTCCCCAATTACAAAAAAAAAATATATAAATAAAACATTGTAATTATAACGAAATGAAACTTGTCCCAGTTCTTATGGTATTATTACTTTTAAATAAATGGATGTAAATATATATATATATATATATATATATATATATATATATATATATATTGATGTTTAGTCTTTCTAATAACTTCATGTTTAAATAAGAAGAATTTAGGCTAATTATATTTAAAAATCAAATAAGGTTTGGTGAGTTATTTATTGTATCTCAGTAGTACTTGTGCTGTTCCTTTCATATTTTTAATGTGTTTTGCTTTTACTAGTTTTTTCCTAATTTGGGAACCATTTCCTTAAACATAACCAAAGTTATGAAAGAGAATAATACTGAAACATACTCGAGGATCGTTAATATTTTAAGGTTAGTATGATTTCTGAACATAAGTGACTATTTTTTTCCTAGTCCCGTATAACTTTTTAATCGACATGATTCCTTAGTAATTATTAATTACATTCCTTTTTGTTTAAATATTTCGACATTCCTTATTCTCCCATGCAGAAGCATAATATTCTGGCTTTCGGTAAGGCATATGTAGAATACAGGGACGTTTTTTATTTAAGATACAACGATAATTCTTTTTCCACTGTCTTAAATATTTCCCTGGTCCTTTGAAGGCAGACAAAGCGATGAATAATAACCAGTAACACCTCTTTCATTCCTTACGTTAGCGAACATTTTCTTGGGCTATGCTAAGTTTCAATGCTACTTCTCCCTGACATCAGAAACTTTTCTAAGTACTCGTAATTCTTATTTTATCCATCCCCATTTTCTTGGCTTTACAAAGGGTCATTAACACACGACTCTTGTGGTAATCAATTAGAATTATTCCTGCAATAGTCTTTATCCAAACAGGCTGGAAAATGTTTTGACAACATTTGGATCTGAGGTTTCTTTTCCGAAAAAAATTTGTTTCATTTTTATCGATATGACAATGCTGTTTATTGAAATTTCAGGAAAATACGACTCCAGACACGTTAACATGATTGCAGCATCTACATAAGTTTGGTCTAGAGAAAATGTTTGAGCTTGGAGAATTGGACAGATCATTGATTTCCTTCTTTCCTACTATTTATTGCGTTCATGTTTTACTCCCTGCTAAATTTAAATTATATAGACCTACACTGTACTGTAGTTTGTTTCAAACAGCTCTTGTTTGTTAAATCAGTAAATTAGCAATGAGAAATGTAAAATAAAGTTTAAATTTGACACTGAGTAACAGTGCATACCCTATAGCAACTTTGGACTGGAAACTATAGTCCATGAATTCTATATTAGGTTTGAGTAAAAAATAATATATGAACGAAAAGGCGTATTCTAGTTTCGAACTCTCAGACTTCAGCTCCATTCTCTTAAGCTCTTACGATTACTCTAGACCAAGCTTACCTAGTCTCTACACAAGTGCTACCAGACTGAAGCGATATTTCATATCCACTTCATTACACAGCTTAGTATCACTTAAAATAGAAGGCAAACACTGTAGCTCGTGAGTTAACGGATTCAGTAGACTGGTTTCCTTCCTTCATGATGGAATTGATATGTTGCTCTCAAACGTTTTGTGTTTTTTTATGATACCGTGCAAGGACCTAAAATTGTACATTAATTTCGGTACTTATGAGAGATTAAAAGACAGAATTGATATAAAATGGTTGTTTATTTATTTATTTATTTATGGTTTATTTGTTTATTTATTTATTTATTTATTTGTTTGTTTGCAGGTAAAATGGAAGTGTTACATTTGTCTTACTAAATCCACTCATATTGACTGTTATTTTGTTCTCTTAAAACAACTATCTCAACTAATCAACATTTTATGTCTTGTAACCCACATCTATTCTCCTATTAGTATATTAACTGTATAATATATCTGAAGTGAATTAATCGTCGAATTTATCTCGAGCATTTTAAGTCTTATAAATTGTGTGTGTGTGTGTGTGAGAGTGTATATTCCCCTTATGTTATGTAACTGATTTTTATTATGTGTAATTTTCTACTTTATTTTATATATTATGTAACCGATCTTGACTATTTGTAATTTTATATTATGTAACTGATCTTGTCTATTGTAATTTTCTACTATATTTTATGTAATTTCTAAGGTATTTTCTTTTGTGTTGTTTTGTAATCTAATTTTGTATTTCATGTATGTTATTGAAACCTGGTCGAGTGGAAGAGAAGGCCTCACGGCCTTAACTCTGCCAGGCAAAATAAACCTACTACTACTACTACTACTACTACTACTACTACTACTACTACTACTACTACTACTACTACTACTACTACTATCTCAGATTGAGGTTCTCGCTGATATGTACAGATACGGAAATAAAATTTGGAGCTCCCTTACTGTATAAGTTTCGCTTACAAGACACTGCGCATGTGCAATGAACAAGAGTCCCTGAATATACTTGTATGCTACTTGTGGATTGTCGTTCCAAATTGTTGCTCCAAATTTTAATTCCATATCTGTACATCTATTATCAGGCAGTACATCTCACTTGACGATATGTGTCAGAGGAAGAACATTTGTGTGTATACATCTGAAGTCTGATTGGTGTAATATGTAACTACAGCGTATTCCGAATCTCACTGGACCGGTGGATATCAATGACGTCACGCTGCAGCGGAATAGGAACAAAACTGCTGGAAGGTTCAATGGCTAACATGGCGGCTGTACAAGTTGTTGTCTGTGCTACGCTAGCAAGATTTTGCGAAATTTCCGTACTGTCATTTCATTCAAAGAAAAGAGAGC
This sequence comes from Periplaneta americana, assembly GCF_040183065.1. Lineage (NCBI taxonomy): Eukaryota > Metazoa > Arthropoda > Insecta > Blattodea > Blattidae > Periplaneta > Periplaneta americana. The sequence goes on along the minus strand of NC_091124.1, from coordinate 145,551,423 downwards.
ATAAACAATTTATTTCTTCAACCAGTAGTAATAACTGGTCCGTTGACATGTTCGCTCATAAGCCATTAACATATTGTTTTTACGTTGTGTCCATTACAAACAATACAGCAGAACACACCGCCATGACACAACAGTGCACGATGTCATTCTTTTGCTAATTCCCGCCCTATACAAGAATCAAATCAGATCCACTGATGGCGGCTGATGGATACTATCACCACCTCTATAAGCTGATGGAACCGGTGCGACACCGGTGGAGCATCAGTGACGTCATTGTTGAAATTCGGAACACCGTGATGTTATCAGATTGCTCAGCGCTGAGATTCGGAATAAGCTCAGTCAGCGATGTGTGCAATGGAGGAGGAAAGGAACTAGTCATTATCTCCTGGCTTAGTTGCCTCGTGAGTGATGCCTTGTTTGTGTCACTTATGAGGTTGAAACCTCAGTTGACTAAACGACAGCAACTTAAAAGTTCTTAATTTTCCATTCTGAATAACGCGTTACTTTCTGAGTCAATTTGTGTAAGGTTCTGTGAACAAAATAGGATTCGGTAATGTCGTAGACGTAACTAAACGTACGCACACGCAATTTAGTTACAGCTGATAAAATAAAAGGCTGCTTAAGCAGAGCCTAGTTTAATATTTTTAAAATAACATACTGTGAATAAGCCCAAGGGTGAAAAACAGCTTTTCCCCACTCATTCTTAATACAATTGCCGTCGTTGTGGTATAATCTTGTTTTACTATCATTAATGTAAAATGAAATGAGTTCCAGAGGACGGGTGGAATTGAAGAAACATGAACAACATGTTAGCAAGAAAATATATGTAATGATTCTGATATATGAACAAATACAGTAGTTTGGATTTCATTATTTCCGTTTTTTTTTTTTTTTTTTTTATTACTTGCCATCTCGCAAGAAATTGTCAATATTCCAAGACATTATTTGCAAAATGCTGTGCATGGTGTCGCAGACAGAATGCTGTACGTTAAACAAGAGAACGGCGGACATCATCCCAATGTTTTGTAAACCCCGTTGTTTACCCAATACTGTGATGTTTTTGTTTTTTCCCTATCCCAAATATTATAATATTTATAGCGTTTAATGTTTGAACTGACTTCTGAAATGCCCTATATATCGACAAACAAGTGCTGAACTTTACATTCCAGAATATACTGCCCTCACAATTCTTCACAAAAATAAAAGTGTACAAATAGGTTTATCGGAATATTTTAAAGAGAAATAATTACGACCGAGATTTTGAGTTGTCCCATTACCTTCACGTAACTACTGTATGTTGTATGAGGCACAGTTTCTTCCAAATTTTTGTTTTCGCAATATGAAAGAAGCCTATACAAAATTAATTAAGTACGGTAATCGTGTCATTAACTGATTGTGAGGAAAGAATAATCTAGAGGTTTTTCTTAGCTGAATAAATAATTTATAGAAAAGTTGGAAAGTTACTGCTTTTCAAAATTCTAGAATACCTAACATCTTTAAACTATATTAATAGGACACTATTAAATTACTCTAGTTTTTTATGTCTTCCCAAATGATAATTTTCCTAGTATATGACTATATAGCGCACTCTGATCTAGGTTAACTCCATGAGCTTCATATTCTGGGAGTACGTAGAAGATAAAATCTACACTCATAAAGTAAACATTCTGCAAGGACTGACGCAAAGGATTTGTGTTGTGGCGGAAAGTGTTACTAGAGATATACAAGACATACAACGGCGTGCCTGGCAAGAGAGAGATGGTATGTTGAATTATACAGAGTAACACGAGATGCTCATTTTGAAGCGCATTGCAAGTAAAACAGAAGTTCAAATATGTGGAATAAAATCATATAATTTGCGTTCTTGTAACTTACTAAGCTTAAAAGACGTTACTTCTAAAATTACCGGTATTATCTTTGAAAACTCATATACAGTGTAAGGTCTGCATAATAGTTAGGGACACCATTGTTAGTTTTGTAATTTTACTCGCTCCTGATTTTTACTGCACTGTTATCTATACAGCTCGGAGCAATATGCGCTAAAATACTTAAAATAGACAGGCAAATAGACAAAAGACAAGTTTAAATTAGACGCTTATATAGGCACTATCGAGAATGATAAGCATTGATAGAGAAAATCATTTACTACTGTACTTCAAAACAACGTTTTGACATGATTGAGCAGTATAGAAATAACCATAAGTTCAATTTATTAAATTCAACTATTCTCTTAATAGAGTGTAAATATTTTGTTTTTAAATTTGCATTCAAAACTGATAATACTACATTTAATTCCAATATTGTTTTGGAAGAAACAGTTTAAGCTATTGAAATACGCTAGAGAGATAAATTATTCTTTATTACATTTTCTATGGATATGAATAAAAATCACAATCATACTCACAATAGTTATCGAGTAAAAGTGTGTTAAACATTTGGAAAAAAGCTGACTAGCAAACATTCTCATCGGGACAGATTAAAAACTTCTTTTTTTTTTCTTCCAACCTGTTAACAATATCAAAACAAGTGCTTATAAAAATTTTGGCCACTCGAACGCAATTACCAGGGCTACAAAAAATAAGTTTCCCTGGTGCCGTTTACAGAAAAAACACAATTTCATGGAAAGATATATTGAAACAGATAAAGCAATTGTTGAGATATTTTTCAACATGTTCCCCATCGGAATTTAGACATTTGTCATATCATGAGATCAACTTTCATTGCCCTGTGTCCTGGCGCCTGGGATCGGAACCAATGTGTAACAGCCGTCTGCACCTCTCTGTCCATCCTATGGTATGACAAATGTCTCAATCTCAGTGGGGTATATGTTGAAATATAGCTCAAAAATTGTTATATTTGTTCCAATAATTTTTTTCAATGAAATTATGTTGTTTTTCTTTTATGGCAACTTATTTGTTTACGGCCCTCGTAATTACGTTCGAGTAGACAAAATTTGTACAAGCACTTGTTTTGACATTATTAACCAGGAGGAAGGAAAAAACTTTTATTTGCCCTCACCAGAATGTTTGCTTGTGAGAGAACTATGAACTTTCCACCAAAATGATGCTTTTTTTTTTGTTATCTACATACAACATGAGCTATTCGCTCTGAAAATCGGCAGGGTTATTCAATTTTCACCCTGTATTTTTAAGGTAAACCCCGCCAACTCCAGTGCATCTTCAAGCAGAAAGTATTCTTCTATTTGACTACGCAATTTCACCAACAATCCATATGCAATTAGGTGGAATAATTGCATTAGATATCAATTTCTATTCTAAATAAAATTCGAACTTCATGTAAACTTACAGCCTCGAGTATTAGCCCATGCGGCACCGTGGCCGACTACTGTATTTTATTTTCTGTCATAAATGAAAAGAAAAAACAAATTATATGAACACACGGAATGAAAGTGACGTAACTGTGCAGATTGAAGAGGGAAATAGCATAGATTAAGATAAATAAAGTATATTAAGGGTTTTGTAATTAAATGAATGGTTAATAACAAAATTAGGCTAGAAATCTACGCAGTATGGCAACAACGTCGCCGGCTGACGTATGAAAACACATACACACTCGGTCTGAACAGCTGAGTTCCGTCCCTTAGTCACCCCCGTAGGATTTCAAGACTTCCTAATAATGATACATGTAGGGTTACCAGATGGAATATCTGGGACCGAGGACATCTGAGACTGAAAACTAGAACAAACTAGGACACCAAGATCAAATAATAAAAATTGTCATATTGCATAATAAAACTATTAAAAATTACTAACATATTGTTCGTCCTGCGCCATGACGTCGTGGTCTAAGGCATCTTGCCCAGGATTCGCATATCGGAATGCGCGCTGATTCGAGTCCTCATGGGGGAAGAAATTTTTTCATGAAATTTCGGACAGTGTATGGGACCGGTGCCCACCCAGCATCGTGATGCACTTGAGGAGCTATGATAGGTAGCGAAATGTGGTTGCGAAAGCCAGCTATAACGGCTGGGGGGATCATCGTGTTAACCACACAATGCCTCCATTCTGGTTGGACGATCGTCCACCTCTGCTTCGGCATGTGGGCGTGAGGCCAGCAGCCAGCTGGTCGGTCTGGGCCCTTCACGGGTTTTAGCGCCACGGAAATGAACAAATGAACATATTGTTCACGTATAATAAGAGTTATAATACAAACATTGCAAACAATGCAATTAACTTCCAGTTTTGTCCTCCAAGCCGCAAAAAGGAACTGGGGTATTTACTTTTCAGTTCATTAGTGAAGGTACATTTCCGCTTCGACATCTTTAAATCTAAATGCAAATAAAATTTATAATTTAGTTAGATGGCCTAATTCGCATATTATATTCCATTGTCCCGATATTGTAAAAGATAAAAATAATTGCAGTGGACTCTCCTGAGTTCGACTGAACAGATTTCAAAGTTCAGTCCAATAAGGATAGTGGGTGTGGCAGGTGAAATGGATATAAATTCTTACTGGTTATCCGTCAACGAATACAGCACTGCACTTGCATTTCCTGCCCGATCCTAGACTTGTGTATGCCGCTTCTAGTACCACAGTGGGTTTCGACAGTTCCGTCTTACAAACGGCACAATTCTCAAATAGAAAAAGAAGGTTTCATTAATTTAAAATCAATGATCAATATGGATGTCCTAATCAATAAAATATTCTGTTTTCCTGTAACAAAAGTATCACTACAAGACACAGAATCAATTTGCATTGAAATGGCAAACCCATTTCTTAGTACTCATACAGGGGCGTGTCTAATTCTCCTACGTAAGCACTCGATCTATAGGATGTCGAACTAGTTTTCTGTCGAACTTAAGAGCTTCCTCTGTACCTCCTTATTTTTAACATGTATCAGTGTCGGCTATACTACAATGAATAAGCGTTCTCCGCGCATGCCGCGTCACTTACAAAACAAAGGACGTCACGCAGCAAGACTCGAGATATCAATGAATCGCTCGTTTCGATATTTTAAACTCGCGAGATAGCAGAGACCATTCTAAACATTTCGGTCATTCAGTGACACAAACTTCTCCATCTGTAAAATAAAAGCACAATTTTATCCTATTCAAGATTATAACGAATCTAGGATGTGAGTGCGTTTTATAAATGCAATTTTAGTAGGTGCTTCAGCAATTTAGAAAATCCCCTCGGACGTTCCCGGACACATTCAAAACTAGGACATGTCCGGGAAAACCAGGGCGTCTGGAAACCATTGTTATTTAATTTGCAAGAAACCCGCGGATCAATCATTTCTTACGAATTTTTATACTTACATCATTTTCTCTAACGATAAATGTAGAAATTAGAGTCGTGTATATAATACTTACAGAGTAAAACATTGCTATATTTAGGGGGAAAATATTTTTTCTGAGAAAATTATTGGTTAGAAAATAACATATTGGAATTTCATGTTGTACTCTGTCCAAAGCATAACCTTTTAAAATATGCATAGTCATTACTTCCACTCCGTATTTTTAAATACGTACCTTAAATACTACGGCCTTTAATGTTTCTTGCATTTCAGTTCTTTATCTTCTCTCTGGAAAACATGGAATTTTCCTTTGGAATATATACTGTATTTCTTTGACGTGTTAAAATTAGGTACCTTTTTTGTTGACTAATTTCAACCTATTGTGGGCTATACTTCAGAACATGGTGTTCCTGTTTTCGCACCTTCTGATTGTGCTTCCTGTGAGGGTGTGTTTGTGTAGTGTAATGTGAAGTCAAATAGTGTGTGTGTTCTGAAATTGAGTTGTGTGTTGAAAATATCATGAAGGTGTGTTTTTGTGTGTCTGTATATTTCGTATTGTTCTAGTGTGTTTAGTTTCTGGTTTTTTGGCTGAATGTGTAGAATTTCTATGTCTGTATTTATGCTGTTGTAGGTGTAGTTAGCATTTTTGATCTGTTCTACGTATCTGAAATTGTTCTGTGATTTTGTTATGGCTGTGATGTGTTCTTTGTGACGTGTTTGAAATGATCTGCCTGTCTGTCCTTTTGCATGTGTTGCATTTGAGTTTGTATATGCCTGTATGGTTGTATTTGTTTGTTTGTGTGTTGAGATGCTTTTGTAGAGTTTTTTTTTTTTGTTCTGTTTGCAGTGTTACAATTTAATTTATTGAATGAAGTTGCAGTTTGTTTTTGTTGTCAAATGTTAGTGTGATGTATTTCTTGTGTTCTTGTTGTATTGCTATGCTTATTGTAATTCTGTTTTAGCTTTCTTATTTTGTTGTCTGTTATGTTGGAGTTGTATCCGTTTTCTTGTGCTATGTGTTTGATTGTGTTTAACTCTTCTTTGTAGTCTTGCTGGCTCATTGGTATGTTGAGTAGTCTGTGTTCCATTGTTCGGAATGCAGCTTGGTTTGTTGTGCTGGGTGGTTCAATTTGTTGTGTATGTGTGTTGTTGTTGTTGTGGATTTTCTGTAGATTTTGAATGTGTGTCTGTTGTCAACTTTTGTTATTGTGATATCTAGGAAATTTATGGATTTGTTGTTTTCAGTTCCTAATGTGTAGTGTAGCTTTCGGTGTATTTTATTTATGTGTTGATGTGATTTTTGCATCTGTCTTTTGTTTTCTTTGTACAGTATTAGTATGTCTTCTACATATCTGTGCCAATATATGATGATGTCTGCGTACTTGTTGTTGTCTTTTTTTAGTATATGTCTGTTCTGTGTTGTGTAAGAATATTTCTGCTCGTATAGTGGAAATGAGTGATCGCATGGGTAAACCATCGGTTTGAGTGTAATATTTGTTATTGTGCGTGAAGTAGTTTTGTTTTGTGATGGTGTCCGTAATGTGGATGATTTCATCAATGTGTTCTTGTCGTGTGTTGTTGTTTTTGAGCATTTGTTGTTGTTTGGATGATTTATTTTCATCAATGTGTTCTTGTGGTGTGTTGTTTTTGAGCATTTGTTCTAGTATCTGTAGTGTTTCCTTTATGTGCATGTTTGTGTATAGGTTGGGTATGTCAAGAGTTGCTAATGTTGTACTGTGGGGTATATATTTGTCTTTTATTTTATTCACTAGTTCTATGTTATTTTTTATTGTTGTCTGTTTTTCGAATTTTATGTTGTTTCTTATGATTTTATTCATGTGTGTGGCTAATTTGTGTCTTAGTGTGTTTCGGTGATTGACTGTCTTATAGGTATATTTTCTTTATGTATTTTCGGTAGTGCGTTTAGTTTAGATTTGATTGGTTAATAGAAAACGATCTTACCAGCAATAGATAGATCAGTTAATAAAAGAAATGATAGTATAAACATATGTACACATTAAATATTAGCAAACGCAGTAACTGAGGCATTAGAGAGGAGAGAGAAAAGATTGGTAGAAAAGAGCTTCCCTTTTCAAATGATGAATAGGTAATATTTACAAAGGATAATGAAGAAACCTACTCAAAATAATTGAACTGCAAACCAACAGAATATAAAATTGAATATAAAAGAATATCTGCATTAGTAAAGTGATAAGTAGGATTAAAAGTAAAGCTCGGAAAAATTAGTAATTGACATGCAGTATGACATTCCTGGACTCCGAATCAAAGCGTATAAACTATTGAAGGAATTAAATAAAGATGAAAAAAGAATAGGATATATCTGTGTTCGATAACTACGGGAACAGATTGAATTGAAAAGGAATGAATTGAAAAGTAAAAATATAATCGAGCTATATTTAAAAGAGATAAAGGTAGAATTAGGGAGTTACGAGAACCAAAATTTTTCAGGGATAACAAAACTAATATTACATATTACTTTTACTCATTCTTCATCATATGGTGAAGACTAATATTGAATATTATCAAGAGATGTAACAACCAAATTTCTACAACACATCTTGCAGTTTCGATTTATGTTTTAGTTGTATTTTTACACCCCTGAAAGTTAAATAGTGGCTTTGGCTATATCTACAGTATGCTCAAAAGATGTGATAGAAAAAATTTTAACAACTATACAGGAATTAAGTTTATTCAATTCAGAATTATTGCATAATGCCAACAGATCATCGTAGAAGCTATTTCATCCGAAGAACAATGCAGATTTCGAAAAGGCAAGTCTTCAGTGTATCACAGATCATAAAATACGCAGACAATAATACTATTATAATATCCCCTCCACACTGATATACAGACAGATAGAGACATACACACGTAGAATGTCCATAGATTACGAAACGTTTGATAGAGTTGATCGTACCAAGCTGTCGAAAATGTTACGATAAAGAGGAATTCCTGTAAATATTACTCCTGTTAGCCTATACAAAGTCTGTGCATTAATACATAAATAAAAATGAAAGAAATATAAAATGAGCATGGAGAAACATTACAGAGTGTAAGGCTAAATAAGCACTTTCGCTCACATCATTAATTTTTACAGCCACTGTCATTAATGTTTAACGAAGAGGGAATATATGCACAGTTCATAAAATGATAGATAAGGGTGAGTATATGTGTAAGTTTTCGTACAAGTGTAGTGTAGGGAATGGGTGAAGATGATGATGAAGGTGAGGAAGGGAGAAAGGAAATCTCGGTGCCGGCACGTAGCCTACTTCTGTCGAATAGCCAGGCTTAACGTCCCCATCCAACTTACGAATCACTATCAACAGTGATATTATACCTTCTCTTCATATGCACTGCGGAGAGATTTGGGATTTAACCCTGGGATATTGGTGCACATTTAGCATTATTAGTAATAAATATAATTAAAAAATAGCAAAAATGAAACACATAAATATAACACATTCCTCACGAGCACAATGAGAAAAACAAAATGGAAAAGAGTATAGGCCATTCGGTGTCTCGTGAAAACTACATGCGCATAAGGAGAAAGAAGAAGTAGACTGGAAGATTCTCTCTCTGGCTACTCTTCGACTAGCAGCTAACTAGCTCGCTTACCCCCACCTTAAGATTCTTACTATAAGCTATGGCACACACAAGCATTTGGTTTCACGAGATAACGAATGACCTATATGACTAACAATTTTACAAGACCATGGCTGTCCCTGTTCCTTTTATATGGGTGAAAAATATGACTTCAGCATCTCAATATATAAGATGATTAATTAGACTTTTGAGACCTGATAATATTTAACTTATATTAAATGTGTTAAAATATTTTATACATTTTAAAACTTTTGATAAACTTCAAGTACTTTTATACATATTGTACTTATTTTAAAATATTTTATTTACAAAAAATGGTACAAGAATTATGTCTTAAACTATTAACCGGATGAATATATATATATATATATATATATATATATATATATATATATAAAATTCTTATGCTTTAATTTTTTTAAGAATTTCCTTTCATTTCCCAGTCCATATTTTCTGTTGTCGGTATATTTTTGACCTCTTCTCTGTTTATTCACACTTTCTGTATCCCACTAATAGCCTATTTCTCCTCTCTTTCTACGTTGGTTGATGTCTCTACACAGGGAAAAAATGAATTAACCCAGAGAGCTAACGAATTTACCATTGTATAATCCTCTGCTGCCAGTCACTCCTTTTGTAAGCAGATTACGTTGCATATGTGTGTGTTTTGTATGACATGATTTCTTGTTTATTTTTGCAGGTATGAGGCATTACATCATATCCATGGTTTGTCGGTCGTATTGGATGATATACAAAGCTTAGTATTAAACACAAGGTAAGCCTGGATACTTTAAATTGAATCAAAACGTGGCGTAAAACTTTCTTTTTGAGTGGCTTCAACATATTTTACTATGTATATTCTGTTTACATTTGTTTTGTAAGGTAAAGAAATTTTATTATCTCTTCTTTGTTGTATTTTACGGGATTATGTCTCGTTTGCGTCGTGTATATTTAAAAGTTTAAATGTATAGAAGGAGACGTAATTTAATCAGACCTTGAATACGTAGAAAACAGGATAAACTTTAAAGTCAGTCTTTCTCGCTCTTTGTGTGTCTTTCTTCCTCTCTCACACTCTCCATGTATGTTATTGAAAAAAGTATTTCACGGGATTTCGTTGGCTTTACAAGTACATTCATAAAACGAAAATTTCTCATGTGTAGGAAAATTCTATTCATTTTACGGTACATTTGCACCCATTACATGACGAGAACCTTTACGTGAACTACGCAGTTTTCATCCGCACTATATCTACAGTAACTTTTATGTTTACCTAACCAAACTTCGATCCATTCTTGTTGGAGTAATTCTGATAAAAGTTTATCATTATCATGATCATCATCATGAATGGGCAACTCGTGCTCACAAAGTGCTAAAAAACCTTGAAAGAGAGAAAGACAGACGGAGTCAGCCGCACCAGTTACAAGTTGTTTGTAGTTTCGCTGCAAAAGCAGTTCACTGCCACGGCGCGCTCTAGTGGCTCATGCAGGTGATCGTGATAACTACTCCATGATTTGAATTTCAGAATGACGCATGGTACAATAATTATAGTAATTTTAGACAGACTTTACCTAAACACACATAACAAAATTATATTATTTCGTAGTTTGTTTAATTAGTTTAGTACTGGAAACACAAACTGAATACAACCTTTTCAAGATACAACAAAAAACATAGAACGTGAAAATTTACAAGTCTTTGTACATTAGAGGATATTCATCTGTTCTCAGAAAGGTAATAGTCTGTATTCGCAAACAATCACAAATTCAAGGAAGTAAGTTTTTACATGTAACGGAAAATGAAATAAACTTAATTCTCAGCTCTTTCTGTACATTGAGAGCTTTTACACTCCTTTCTTGTATTAAACTCTGCCTGAAGCACATAAGTTACAATATATGGAAGCAAAGAGTAAATTTGGAAATTCTGACTTAGGCAGCATTACGAACAGTTCGATTCTTGATTTCGCTGGAATCTGAGTGGCGTGCTGTACTGTAGATTTATCAACTCAAGCTAAAGCTTTCACGATCTTCTATCGGCTTTAAGCCAAAAGGATTTCAGAAAAAAATCTATTCCTTGTCAATTGCACTGTTTCTCCAAATTGCCCAGTGAATTCTGGTGTAGGTATTGAAGTAGGCTCTTATATTTGATAAGGAAATTTTCTTGTCACTCTTCGAGATAGTTTATAGTCAAAGAAAGTGAAGTTGTCTATGTTCTACATGATACTGCCACATTTCAAATTTATCCATAAATACTCTTAGCTAGTCGATCATATATCGTGCAATTCTGTAAAGCCTTGGTTTTTCTGAACCGACGCATGCGACGCGCGACGCGAAGCCCGCCTCGCACAAATCTGGACAACTCGTGAGATAGTGAGTGGTTTCTATAGTTGCGAGGTGCGCAGACTTCGCATCTCGCAGTTAAAGAAACCACTCACTACCTCTCGTGTAGTCCGAATTTGTGCGAGGCGGGCCTCGCACGTCGCATACATCGGTTCAGAAAAACCAAGGCTTTACTCGCACGCACAACTTGCTAACGATATATCAGTCTCACCTAGTTGATATCCCATTTTTATCTTTAGCTGTTCTAAAGCAGATCTAGACTGTATTTCTTTACTAAAACATTCACTGTGTTTATTTGTAACATAAAATGTCATGCGTAAGAAAGTGTAATAGAACATAATACAAGTTTTACCTCGCTTCTTAATAAAAAAAATATTTCTCTTTCGATTCATCACCAAAGCAAAATGATCTCGGAATTATATTGTTTTTCACTTAAAACGAGCCGCCACTTACTGCAGACGCGAACGAACTTGCTTCTTGCAAGAACCTCATACAGACACTGTAGTTAGTACAGAGTTCGTTGTACCTGCACTGAAGTAGTGTTGACACTTTGAGAGCACGAGTTGCCCACCCATCATCATCATCATCATCATCATCATCCAATTCAAGCACTAGACCTAGTGGTCTGTTGCGATCTCAATGGTATCATACAATCTTCTTAATAGTCTTCCAATAGATCGTTGTTGAGAATTTAGCACTATCTTTGGCCATCTTTCTATTGGCATTCTCTCGACACGCTGTTCACAATTAACTCTATAGATTTTAAGAAAATTTACTGTAGATTGGACGTTAAATTCTTTCAAAATTTCTGTATTTCGTTTTCTATCCCTAAGTATGTATCGCGCCGTTTTCCTCATGAATTTCATTTCCTTGAACATTTTTTTTGTCAAAGTCCAGGGTTCTGATCCGTAGACTAAAATAGGTCGTGCTAAAATGTTGTACATCTTTAATCTTGCATGTTTCTGTATTAGATTTGAAAACTGAATTGATAATGCCGTTAACTTTTACAAAATTAGTTATTTTAATATCGATATCCTTTTCTTTTTCATATGAAATACGGTACTCTAAATAGTTAAATGTGTTATCTGGTAAGATAAATCTGTAAACTACACTAATGAGGTGCTATCAAGGATAGAAATATACAGATATTTGCTCACTCTCTTATACAACTTCATTAGGCTTTCTTGCAAACATTTCTCACTTTGCAATGTATAGACAATATAGTGTGATTCTGCAAAGTATATTCCAAAACTTTTTCTTGAAATACGCTTTTTCAGCAACCCGAATACCGGAGATTAGTATTTTAGAGATGTCATTTGTCCGAACGCTAGTTTGTGTCTAACGCTATTTTCTAAACTGATATCTCTTTTCAATTCAATATATAACTGAAATTTGTCTGCTGTTATGCACACGAAATAGCTATAATTATGTAATTTAAAAGAAGTAGTAAATGATAATTTTCTGTAAATTTCTATACACGATCTTTTCTTGATTTGGTTTACGTTAATTCAGTGCTAGATAATTAATATATTTACGAAAAGGTCTATTTATTAAATATATAATAAAGCATCGAAACGAAAAATATTGAGATAATCATTTCCATATTTCTATTTAAATATCTGGATAAAAATTAGTTATTAGTACATTATGCAAGAGCCTAAAATGGCAGTAATTAAGACGCGAGTATGTTTGTTTATGAAGCGAGCGCAAGCGAGTTTCATCATTTTCATACGAGCGTCGTAATTACCATTATAGGCAAGTTTCATACGACTTTTTATGCTCCACCATATTTCTAACTTGAAATTATTCTTAAGTATTCATGTTATGCTTATCTAAGTGAGGAGCGGAACTGACCTTCTAAATTGTGAGATGTGCGCAGACGCGAAAGTATTGATTTTTTCCGAGAAACGAATGTCATTGACCTTGATATAATCTAGAGAATAACATGAACGTTAATCTTGATATAACCTGGAAATTGGTTTAGAATTGAAAACGAGCTGACAAATTGAATTTATTTGAATATTATTTACAATTAACGCTAATTATTATAGTAACAGAACATAACCTTCTGCGACAGTATTGGATTTCCAGCCTCCGTGACGTTTCGCTAGTTGTCTTTTGATTGCATATCCGAGAATAATCGATACTTGCGGTATTATAATGCTAAACTGGTGATTTCTCATTGGCTGAACAACTGAACTATAATGAATAGGTGTACTTTAATGAGGTGCATTAAAGGGCTACTACCAGGTGTATAATTACTACATTTCGGTATGGTCGAGCATAAAACAATTAACAATATCAGAAACGTAACTTGTAACAGTCTACTTTACACCTGACTATAGGATCGCCGAGTAATATATCCTGCACCATTGTGTCTTTATTGTCTATCCAGTAGTTTTCTAACATTTCGCATAAAATGCACCACCATTGTGTCTTTATTGTCTCTCCGGTAGTTTTCTAACACTTCGCACAAAATTGTAAGATAAACCTGCGAAAAACAGACAAGCAATTTTTTAAGGAAATGTTCCATGCGATGTTCAGTTTAATCCTGATTTTCTTTGGTGAGCACATTACATTTTCTTCTGCTATTCATACTTACAATATATCGTATCTCGGGAAATGTACTCACGAGTCCGTTGATAGTGTTATGTCTTGCAATGTTATCTCCAGGAAATCTTTCCTAAAATCATCGTCGAACTAAATGATCCAAATTTGTTAAAATACAATATGGTGCATAAATTCTTCATCCACTACATCAATGTGCCGTTTTGTGTTAAAATGTAATAACTATCACACAAGTACAAGTATGTTTACTTATTTCCACAAATAACGTAACAAAACTCATGTGAACTGACTTTTAGAGCCAGTGATGTGTTATTAGCAATAGCAAGATAAGTCTAAGAGTGATACGGTTGACAGATAGATTGACGCCTTGCGATTTCTCTACAATTCATTCATCCAATTCAGACAGAAGAAATTAATTTAATGAAGTCTATAACAAGTGTATTTATATGTAGTAACTAAGATAACAGAAGATGAAATACCTAGACGAATAATACGAGTGGGGTTCAATCCAAACGGAGAGAGGCTATATAAATGTCATACAGAAAGATAAGTATTCTAACACGAGATGGAAGACGAATATACATTGATTCGGAAGTTGTGTACTTTATTGTGACTTAGTTCATGTAAATTTGTTTGATTGGGGTTGATTCTTAATATGAAACTTATCTTCCCTAATGATACAGACCATATTACAACGAAAGAACCAACATTTGGGAATAAGTTTTCAATAATTTTCTGTTATAAGGGTAATGTAATATAAACTTGCTATAAACATTTTAAAATAGACTATATTTGCACATTTTACATAAAAATGTCTATACTTGATAATTTCATTCTTGTCAAAATGTACTTCCTGAAGTCTTCTTGTAAAACGAAAGGCTAACATTACATTTCGTATGGATCATCCGGTATCTGATTCGTTTACATTACTGCTGCATTACAAGCAGCGGTTTCAAGGAGACTGCGAAGTTGGTAGCGTGACCACAGTGGAGGCGTTATTCGCAGAGCACAGCTGCAGGTAGACGAATAAACCTCATAACAATGCGGTCAGGGCCGGACTGTAGAAGTCGCTTGTATGTCACGTAACAATGACAAGTGCATCCAGCCCGCCCATTTGTAGTTCTCTTCTCACTCATCAGCAGGGACTATAATTCAGCCGCCCTTGTAATCTGCTCTTGTTACAGCCGCGCTGGGTAACCCATTTTCTGTGTTCTTTCATGTACTCGTTTAGCTGGGCCAATGACCGAGCTTAATAGAATTCTGGAACCATGCTCTAGTTTTGTCTATACTCTTGTCGCAATTATTCATCGTATTAGTTCTCTTTTGTAGCCTTTTCTATTTAAATTCTTCATTATTTTTGTGTTATAACTTAATTTTGTCTCAATCAAAATACCAACTAGAACAACGTTAGTCAAATTAATAAAAACTGCATAATTCTGCCAAACACTCTATCCTGAGTTTATAATAATATATGGATAAATCATTTAAACTAGTTCCTCTAGCAAAATGACGTCAGAAGTGTTTGTCTAAATCTTTTCTTCTAGCCACTAATTTAAACTTATCACTAGAGTTCAACAAGGGAACCTTTCAAAATAATGAGATAGAAATTCCACTCATAAAGTCGTTCATGCATGTTTGTAAAGGAAAGCTTAAATTAAATATTAGCCGCCAATAAAATGTAAGCACAAAGCAAATCGATTAAAAAATAAGGTAAAGCTCACACTTGAATAACTTTTTAGAAAGTTGCAAGAGTATAGGATTATATGATTTACACGGCTTTCCATGATTCTTAACTTCTTATCGACTATAGGAAATAGAATCATTCTGTATTCCTTTCTCAGCACACTGAATTACTCTTCGCATAGATCAGTGGTCGTCAGCACTCGCTGAAATGGGTAGAGTGCATGAAGGGTATGGAAATCTGCTCCGTCGTGCACAAGGGATAGAGAGTCAGCATACCCGCCAGCAGCCACGAATGCATGCACGCTAGGGCTGTGTCTTGTCTGCGGGTAAGAGACGCTAGCCCGAGCATACAGTATTTCGATGACCGCTGGCATAGATAAAGATATTACTCAAGTGAAGTAATAAGGCACAGTTAACAGTAACTGCTTACTTACAAATGGCTTTTAAAGAACACGAGATTCATTGCTGCCCTCACATAAGCCCTACATCGCGTCGGTCCCTATTCTTAGTAAGATTAATCCACCTCCCTGAAATCCATTTTAATATTATCCTCCCATCTACTTTTCTGTCTTTTCTCTCGAGTCTTCCAACTAACACTCTATATGTATTTCTGGATTCACCCATATGTGCTATCTCAAGCGCTGGATTATACGTTATAAGTTATGTTAGCTGAAGAATACTCTATTCATTGAAAAGTAATATAAATAGGCTAATTTATGATGAAGGATCGGTGGAGCGGAGAAAAATTCTCTGGTCGGCGGGAAAAGGCACATAAGTAAAAAAAGTCGATTTTTCTGTTGTACCCAATCACATAAGTCTAGCATTTTTTCTAATTTTTGAGATAATAAAATTTCTTGTATTTTAAATTGAAAAGGGTCTTACTTTAACCAAAATACATGAATTACATTATTAAACTTATTTTCAGTTAAGAGTATATTGAAAAGAAAGTCTCTCCTGAAAAATTATTCTTTTTGACTTATGTGCCTTTTCCCGCCGACCAAAGAATTCTCTCCGACGCCGGGATTCGAACCAGGGTTTTTAGCTCTACGTTCTGAAGCTCTATCCACTAAGCAACACTGGATTCCAATTCCGATGCCGGATTGAATCCCCTCTGTTTAAGCTGCACGTTTCAGTTTCCCTTTAGTTGCCAACCTTCATACACTGTGTCACAGATGTGTAACAGTGGCACACAACACACTAATGTACAGAGGTGCACTCATTACGAGTGACTAAGTGGCCGGGATCCGACGAAATGAGCGCCGTCTTAAATCACTAAGTGATTATATACGCATAT
The DNA here is from genome assembly GCF_040183065.1 of Periplaneta americana. Taxonomy (NCBI): domain Eukaryota; kingdom Metazoa; phylum Arthropoda; class Insecta; order Blattodea; family Blattidae; genus Periplaneta; species Periplaneta americana. Next base: position 145,534,664 of record NC_091124.1, on the reverse strand, counting down.
CATATATTACAGCGATGTACTGAAGTACAATAGACGTTTCCATGCAGGAATTCTGCGTTATCATATGATAAAGATCGGTGGAGCGGAGAAAAATTCTCTCCGGCACCGGGATTCGAACCTGGGTTTTCAGCTCTACGTACTGACGGTCTATCCACTAAGCCACACCGGATTTAATCCTCTCAGTTTAAGCTCCACGTCTTAGTTTCCCTTTAGTGGCCAACCTTCATGCACAAGACGGCGCTCATTAATATAATTACTGATTTTTAAAACTTTAATAGAGAAGCATGTGCCTGTTCACAAATAGAAAATGTCACAGTAAAAAGCTCTTTATAGTTCTTGAAATTATTGGAACCATTTCATAAAAATTACGAAATTGCAGACATAGAGAGTTGGACAACAAAGTCATGTCATGAGCCTTTTCAGATCCAGATCCCTGCCTGTTAGTTCATTGACAGTCACAGGGCGAAAAGGTTTTATTCTCTCTCATTTCAAAGTTAACTCTGCTTGATGGCTCCTTACCAATACCAGCCCTGAGATCCTGAATGATGTTACTCATTGTTTTTCCGGTATTAGGCTACTGATGGACCCACACAGTCGCCATAAGTCACTCCTCAATATTACAAACTCTCGTATTCACTCTCCATCTTGCACTCTTGGAAAGGCTAGGAATTTCCATGTGTTATGGTTTCTTTGAGGTCCACCAGATATCTGCCACCATGATCACACCTCGAAATAAGTCCATCAGTGTAATACGAATAACACGGACATAATTTTCTATCAGAGATTTATTTTAGGGAAAAATAAACAGGTGTACTGGGACTTTTTGTCTTCTCTGTATAGTAGTATTTTCGAATCTTTTTCTCACACGTGAGTTTATTTTAAATTAAGACTTCATTTCTTGTGTAAGTGTTCAGTTTGTAATTTTTTCATCTGGATTTAGATTCTCTTTTGCTGTGTTCAGGGTGTGTAATAGTCTGAATGTCCGGAACATCAAGTTTCCACTTCGAAGACTGATTTTAAGACTTGGCGTGTGAAAGTAAATTTTGTAGTTTCAAAGTTGGTTCTGGAATTGATATTTTTGGAGTACTCTTTCTTCAACAAGTTCCTCTAAAATTCATGCCTCCATTCTAATCACAGATTCTTAAAAAAAATAGTAAAATTGGCCGCAGGCGTAGCTCAGTCAGTTTTATGTGGTGATGCATTTTTTTCCATATAAAAACCCTATTTTACATGAGTATATTAGGGTTAAAGTTTTCTATATAGGTACTTGAGATAATATAATATAAATACATTTTTAACATTTTTTTTTCTGTCGATGTTGTGAATAAGAGAAATGTAAACTTAATTTTACGACAGTTACAACTATCAACACAAACACATGAGAAGTGTACATCAAACATATAGAAAGCGCTTAATTATACGAAATACATAAAAAAAATTATATCTGTAAATACAAAACATAATTGAATAGCAATAACATAGAATTTGACATGAAATAATACATATAGCGTCCATAAGTCAACAAATATTATGATACATACTACAGCAATGTGGAATAAACAGACATAATCATACAAACAAATATTTCATACACAAGTAAATTTATAGTTTACACACATCCTTTTATAACATAGCATAGATGGACAATTCATATTACTTAAGGTTAAAATTTTCAAATAATACAAGAACAATATTGACACTTACAATTTTTTATTGATGTGGTTAATAAAATTAATGAATATTTTGCGACAACAATTTCTACTGAAAATGTAGTACAGTGGCTTATTGTAGCTCATATTACATTTATTTAGGTGCAGTTCAATGCTGTATCTTCTATATCCATAAATTGGGCAATCAAATAACAAATGTTCTACTGTTTGTTCACTTCCACAAACGCATTCATTTCCGTTCTCTACATTAATACCAAATCTCCTGAAATATGAAAGAAATTTACAATGGCCGGATACAAATTGTGTGATGCATTTGGGAGTGGGTTCGATACCCGCTTGGACTGATTACCTAGTTGGAATTTTTTCTGGCGGTTTCCTCCGACCACAAGGCGAACGTCAAGGCTGGCCAATTAAAAAGTCGCTACCGCCAATTTCATCGGCACTAAATAACCTAATAGTTGACAAGCAGTCGTTAAATAGCCTACTAGAATAAAAGGTAAGTGTTAAAATTTGCGTCAACACTCGTATTGTTAGATATCACTGTTAAGTTATATTAAAGGATTAGGTACATCTTACACCAGTAAAATTTTTGGAAATATTCAACATTTTTTTCCTCCATGACTGTATTTTGTACAGTAATCAAAGTGATATGTGTGAAACATTGTCCTTCGATATTACGCAATATTTTGACAATTAAAAAGATTATATGTATTTTTTTTTTCAAAATTCAAAATGGTGGCAGTTTACTGTGCAGTGATGAAGTTTTCTCTCGTAACTCACAAACTTGTTAAATTTTCCATGTTCTCTCTCGTTTATTTTATTGCTGATACTCTTGTTTACAATATCATGCTCTTTCAACTACAATCCTTAATAAATAATTTTTGTGTTAGAAGAAAATACTGTTATTTGACCATTTTTAAAATGACTTTAGTTTTATCAGACAATCTATAAAAGCTAGAGAAGTGATCTTGCATCATATTGTAGATATGACATGCATAAACACGAGGCGCATCCAGAAAGTAAGTTTCCCTATTTTGTTTAAAAAAAAGAAGACACACTTTCAGGAAAACATTTATTGGCAACAGGTACAGCAATGTTTCAGCTATTTTTCAACATAGCCACCATCAGAATTGAGACACTTGTATCGTGGGATCAACTTTTGTATCCCTCTGTCATAGAACTCTGCCGCCTGTGAATGGAACCAGCGTGTGATAGACATTTTCAGTTCTTCGTCGTTGCCAAAACGCTCACCGGAGGACAGAATTTCTTGAGGTGCAAGAAAACGTGAAAATCGCTGGGAGCAAGATCAGGAGTGTAGGGTGGATGATCAAACAACTCCCAGCCAAATTCCGTCAAAACAGCTGCTGTGCGCCAAGCCGTATGTGGACGAGCATTGTCATGGAGGAGCACAACACCTGCAGTAAGCATTCCACGCCTCTTGTTTTGAATGGCACGTCGCAATTTTCGCAGTGTTTCACAGTAACGGTCAGCGTTCACTGTTTCACCTCTTGGAAGGAAGTCAATTAGAAGAATGCCCTTCCTGTCCCAGAACACCGTGCACATTACTTTCCGTACCGACAGTGTCTGTTTGAATTTCGTCCTGACCGGAGATCCACTATGCCGCCAATACAGTGACTGCTGCTTGGTTTCCGGGGTGAAGTGCGAAATCCAAGTCTCATCGCCCGTGACGATCCTGTCGAGGAAATCGTCGCCGTCATCGTGATACCGTTGCAGAAATGTCAGTGCTGCTCCTAAACGTTGCATTTTGTGTTCGGGTGTCAGGTTTTTCGGCACCCACCTGGCACACACTTTTTTGAACAGCAGGTGCTAAATGACAATCTCATGCAACAAGGGTCGCGATATCTGCGGAAAATGGCTGCTCAGCTCCGTAATCGTGAAGCGACGGTTCTCCATGATGCACTGCCACACCAGCTCAACACGATCATCATTGATGAGGGATGGTCGCCCACTACGCTCTTCATCATTGACACTTTGACGATCTTCGGAAAACTGCCTACACCAGCGACGCACCATCTGCTTACTCATGACAGAGCTGCCGATGAATTTCAATTGGCGCAATGCTTTGTGCATTAAAGAACTTTATCACCGACCGAACCTCGCAGGCGGCGGGAGAAGGAATAAGAGCTTCCATTTCGGACCACTGCTGCCACGCTACTGGCACCAGGCGGGACCTGTCCGGCTGGCATATGATTGATACGTCATAGATCTGTTACGCATGCGCAATTGACACGGCTAATTACGTTTACTTTCAAGGGGAAAAAATCGGGAAATTACTTTCTGGATGCGCCTCGTACACACAAAAACTTTCATCACAGAATGTTGGATAGTTTTTTAGTTATGTGGAAAACGATTCATCAGTGCACAATCAACTGAATTTTGAAGAAAATAAAATAAATATTTTTTTAAATCGTAAAAATATTTGTTCATATAGCAGAGAACAATGTTTTACACATACTAATTTTCAACATTGTACAAGATATAGTAATGGAGGAAAAAAAAAGTTGAATATTTCCAAAATTCTACTGCTGTAAGCTGTACCTTATCCCTTAATAAGAAAATTTCTCTTTGCAGATTGCCTTCTGTTTCTACAAATGTAACTCTCTGCCAGTTATCTGGGAATAGTTTTGTATTTAGAGTTAAATGAGTTAAGTTTGAAGGGAATGTTAAATAAAGAATTAGCAATTACTGTACTAATCAATGAAAATGTACGTTGGAACAAAATAAGTTGTAAAGATTTTTCATTAAAAAGAGAGAAGTGCTCATTCTTGTGAGTCTGTGGAGGTAACAGACGACGATGATACCGAATTCGATAAGAGGCAGTCGAGTCGTGAAACGTGGATTGGATTAACGAGATACAAGACGGTGCCGGTGTTCTGTTTGCTTAAGGAAACACTGGATAACGCTGAGTCTTTGTAGAAGACCTATTGCCAATGAGTTATTTAATTACTCCGCAGTCCTTGATTTTTCGGGCGTTAAGAGAAAACGAGATCCCTTTTATCAATATTGGGTAACGTGATGCTGATAACTTTTCTCTCCTAAGCAATTTTCCTTCTTGTTTAAAAATGTTCGATAACTTTATAATTTAATACTACATTAGGCCCCATCGTTTATTTTCTTTAGTACACCGTTATTCGAACTGCAAGAGCGTCAGACTTCTAAGCTGGAGACTTGAGTTTAAATCTTTTCGGGTTAAAGTGGGATTTGTATTTGTAAAAGACGATCTTGAGGCAGGTTATCTGAAAGTGCTACAGATTCATTTGTCATAACTTCACTAATTCTTCATAAGTCTTATTAGTACAGTAATGTGTATAATTAAAATTTGAAAAAAAAAACAATAAAATACTGAAAATATATTATGCAGGGTGAACAATACGTATGGAATATTGTTAATAACTTCTTAAATTTTAATTTTACAAAAAAAAAAAAAAAAAAGATTCATAGAAAAACTGTTGGAGATAAACCGTACAATATTATGCCAGCGTTCGAAAACAGTTAGTTATTCAGACATACATATTTTTTTAATAGCAGTCTATATTAAAATTTACATATTCCGACTCTCCATTAAATTTTCGTATGAATGAGTACAAACTTTACCCATTAACCCGTTTCTTTTCTCTTAACTATTTATTTAACTTATTTCGTGTACTTCAAATTTGAGACAAATAAGTATGTAAAATCATGTTGAGTAGGCCATAAGACTAAACAAAACACTATGACTAACCAAACTTTATCACAGATGTGATGAAGAATGGGTGGAGTGGACAAAAATTCTCTCGGGGACCGGGACTCGAATCCGTGTTTTCAGCTCTACGTGCTGATGCTTTGTCCGCTAAGCGACTCTAAGTCCAGTTCTGATGGCGGATTGAATCCCTCTCAGTTTAAGTTCCACCTCTCATTTTCCCTTTTGCGTCCAACCCTCATGCTCTGTGTCACAGATGTGTCCAACACACTATGTGCAGAGGTGCACTCATTACGAGTGATTAAGTGGCCGGAATCCGAAGGAACAAGCGCCGTCTTAAATCACTAAGTGATTATTTTACGCATATCATATTATTATCACAGAGCCACCGGCGTGGCTCAGTCGGTTAAGGCGCTTGCCTGCCGGTCTGAAGTTGCGTTCGGGCGCGGGTTCGATCCCCGCTTGGGCTGATTACCTGGTTGGGTTTTTTCCGAGGTTTTCCCCAACCGTAATGCGAATGCAAGGTAATCTATGGCGAATCCTCGGCCTCATCTCGCCAAATATCATCACGCTATCACCAATCTCATCGACGCTAAATAACCTAGTAGTTGGTACAGCGTCGTTAAATAACCAACTAAAATAAAATAATTAATATCACAGATGCTCAAAATGAGAACCATTCACAGCCAAACAGTATCCCAGCCTATCACGAATACAATATATTGGGTAGATATGAGATGGAACAGAACAGTCACATAACTATGAGGAAGACAATGGACAATTTTCTTGATAGACTGGGATATTTTTGACTGAGAATGGTTCTCATTAAACCATTTGTGATAAATTTGGTTTGTCATGGTGTTTTGTTTAGTTTTATGGCTTACTCAACATGATTTTACGTACTTATTTGTCTGTAGTTTTAAGTCCACGAAACAAGTTTAATAAATTGTTAAAAGACATGAAACGGGTGAATGGGTAAAGTTTCTACGCATTCATACGTAAAATTTAATGGGATTTGGAATGTATAAATTTTAACATAGGGTGCCATAACAATTAATGTACTGTCACATGAATAACTGTTTTCCAACACTGGCATAATATTTTATGGCTTATCTCAAACAGTTTTTATATAAAACTTTGTTTTGTAAAATTATTCCGTACTTGTTGTTCACACTATATTAAAGATCAATAGAAAAAACAGCAAAGATTATATATTATAAATTTAAAACTTAAGCAAATAAAAAAATTGAATGTGATTAAGTAATCAACTGTAATATACTGCAACAAAAAGGAAAAGTACGAATGATGATTCCATTATAAATCTTGAGAAATAAAATTCTGCATATAATTTAAAGCATGTCAGATAAGGAATACTAGGGTTGAGAATGTCTAAAAATATTTAGCATGGGATGAGGATTTGTGGACTAGAAATAAAGGAATTACCACGGACACGTATGAAGTATATATCCATTTTAAAGCAGACGATAAATTATGCATAGACAGGCATAGGATATTGAAGAAAAAGTCGAACAAATGATTTCAGTTCTTATATGATCGAAATGAATTTTTAAAAGAAGATGAGGATAATGATGACAATGATGATGATACTGAAATTATGCGTGTTCAAAACTGGTGCTACCGTTCAAATTTTGCATCTGCAGGATTGAAGTGAAATAATCCTGCAGATTGAAAGGGACGATAGGGCACACTTAAAGGAATAGAAAGCCTATATGATTTTCATGATTAAATGCACGGTAAATTAGATAATTTAGTTGAAAATTTCAGCAGTCTTCTTTCTTCTCGCAATGCAGATGTAAGAGGTCAACGAACTCTGTACGCGAAACTCCTTCTCTTACTACTACGTTGTAATCGGCTCGCATCGTTCGGTGGCTTTAAATTAGTATTTTTTAAATTAAATTTACACGAAAACCATCCATGCGTCAGAGAGACAAACGATTTTTCACTAGATTTTCTTTTGATATGAACAAAAATCATATCCTACTCGCAATAAGAGGGTATTAACATGTGGGGGGGGGGGTTAGAAAACTATGAACTTTCTACCAATATGGTATTACACTTTTTTGTTATATAAAATTTTCGCTCTGAAAATCTGCAGGTTTATTTCATTTCCGGTTTGTACAGTTGTTACAGAAGTATTTAACACTAGAAAGACCAACCGGTCATTTTGACCCATATTGATATTTTAATTTATTTGCATCTCCTCTGTGTATTGGCTCATCAAATTCGTTATTCGAGACTTCTATAGGCATACTCTCTTTAGGTCTCCTGAAAATTTCAAGACCCAAACGTTATTATTTAAGGGCGTAACAAGTAAAGCTACCTAGAAGAACAAACACAGATCATCTTGAACGGTCTGCTCTCTTTTATTTTCATGCAACAGTAAACTACAGATATTGCTATTTTATGATCGTCTTCTGCCGTCTAACAGTGAACTCAATACGTTATCGTCTAATGGCAAGTTTATTGAATGTATACGGCAAGTTTTTCATATTACTGAAAATATTCCTTTTCCGTAGACTGGTTGATACTAAAACTAACGATAATAGGGAGTTTATAACTTCCTTCCTGTGACATTACAATACAGTCAATATATTTTGGATGACAGCGACAATTCTTTTGAAAACTGTCGTCATTTACTATAGTTCTTTTGTAAACATTACACGAAATGGTTCGAGCGAAGAAGAACTTATGGCACGTAAGATTACGGGCGATGAATAATTCTGAATTATTTAGGAACCTTGTCAGAAGAATCTTCCAAAATCAGGTCGCCAACCATAATTAAAATTAAAATTACTCTTCACCAAGACACCACATCTCATACACTCATTCATCTTACATCAAATTGAAATATTTAAATCTAATTTTTGCGTTGAATAGTAAAAATAATCTGAATTTCTGATGAGATCTTAATTAATTAATTAATTAATTAATTCATTCATTCATTAATAATGTTCTTCCCAAGGCAGGTCTTTCACTGCAAACTCAGCATTCTATAGTCTGTCCTATTTTATGCTTTCCTTTTTGTCTTCTCATATCATCCATATATTTTAATGTCATCTGGTATCTTCTTCTACCCCAAATTCTTCTCTCGTTCACCATTCTTTCCCGTGTTTCCTTCAGAAGGCAGTTTCTTCTCAACCAGTGACCCAGCCAATTGATTTTCCTCTTTCAGCATCATTCTTTCTTCACCCACCCTTTCCCACACAGCTTCGTTTCTTATTCTGTCTGTCCATTTCACACGCTACACAATGTGCAATTTTCCTAATCTTGCTGGACAAAATTCATTTTTCGATTTATTGATTTCACTGTATATTTTTATCAATTTATTTTCCTAACTGCACAAGGCTTCTTGCGAAGACAATGTGCGATCTTTCTCCCGGATATTTATTTGTTTTACAGTAGCGTAAACATTGCTATCTGCAGAGGGTTGAATCCACACTCCTCAGTCGCAATAGAGAGTGCTTTATTGAAAGTCATATTAAGTGCTAGTAAATTGTGTTTTCTTGTCTTCTTTAACATGGAGTTTGTAAATTCAGAAATGTGCTTCAATATAATGTGTAATTTAGCTAAATTACTAAAGTAGAACATCCAAAACGGCCTTCATTTCATATGAAGAATGTTTATATATTTTTTCCATAAACTCTGACTTTAACATGACTTACAAAATAATAGCCGTTAGTAGCTCACAAATAATTGCATATTAATATTCCGACATCATTTCATGTGTGAAATATTGTTTGGTTGGCTGCGTATAGCTGCGAACCTAACCGGTATTAATTATTTTCAGTGGCGTGGCGGACTATACGCCGCCGGCAGCTTTTTGAAGTTTGGTATCGGAGTAGTGCTGAATCAAGGAATAACGAGTTTTTAAGTAATAATATAGCTCCATTAGGACTGAAAGACATTCCCAGTGATATTGAAAATAAAATTAAGAATGCCAGCAGTCATTTTTACCGACTGAAGTACCATAGAAATAAGAAAAGATTTTTAAAATACAATGCTGACTGGCTAAATAATGACTTCAATTTCCCTGAAGAATGTTTCAATTTTTTTTTGCTTCTATGCTTGTGGATGCGATACATGGGCCGAGTAGAGGTCGTCCAAGAAAACTATTCAGTGTAAGCAGCAGTAAGATAACAAAAGTAAAGTTCAAAATTTAACAGGCGACCTTAGTCCGGAGGAAATTCCTTTCGCTGCAGAATCAACTTTAAGAGCAGCGGGAAAGCGAGGTGCAGCAGACATTGTAAAAGAATTGTCAGAAGGATCTCCACAAAGAGCAACCAGAATCAGCACCATCTTACCTTTAGACTGTAAAAAGTTTCTATAAATTTCTTAGTATTCTACCTATTTAATCAAATTACTTCATAAATGAGCAGAGAATAACTGATTTTACCCCATCTTACGTTCTATTACCTTCAACTTTCAAACATTAATGAATATGCCATGAATTCATAACTGTTTATTGAAAGTAAATTTTCAAGGATAAGGGACATGTTTATATTAAATTTAAATATTTTTAATTATATTAATAGTTATTAATTCACCTCCTCCAAAAAAGAGGTAGTTTCTTCTTATTTAAACATAATCAGAGTTTGTCCACAATTCAGATATAATTAGTACATTTAAGTTGTTCATAAAGTTTAATCAAATTATGTTAGAAAAAATTGTCTAAATTCACCAACTCCTTACATAAACGTAATCAGAGTTTGTAATCATATGAAATACGGTACCTTTACATTCTGTATAAAGTTTAATGGAAATCTGTTACTTAGAAGAGAAAGTATTAATTTTGTCCACCTAGATTAAGGAAATCGCACACTGTGCGCTCCATCCTTCTCCATATCCACATTTCAAATGCTTCTATTCGCTTCTCTTCACTTCGTTGTAATGTCCATGTTTCATGCAATGCTATACTCCATACAAAGCACTTCACTAGTCTCTTTCTTAATTCTTTCTACAGAGGTCCGCAGAAGCTGCTCCTTTTTCTATTAAAAGCTTCCTTGCCATTGCTAATTCTCTTTTTGACTTCCTGGCAGCACCTCATGTTACTGCTTAAGTCTGGAAAGAGAACAAAATGTATCATTAATGCTGTAGGGTTATAAATGAAAATTTTTACTATTGCCATTGAAATAAATTGTGATTTAATTTAACACAATTACCATGGTACTACAAATTTAATAGACAAGTATACTTTTCATTTTAACTAACTCACTTTTCTGTTCCCTGTTAGTACGGAAATTCTTGTTACCTTCTTACCAAAGATCAAATTTTTATGCCTTTGTTATATGATAGGGATGCCTAAGTGTTTCTATTCTAGTCAAATACTCTCCACATAAATGTAATTCAGTATTTCATTCTCTCTGCTTAATTCTGCGACAATAGTTTTATTATTATTTTATTACTTAATATGCAAACTTTTCTCAAATAAACCTCTTTCATGATTTTATTATTGTTGCTAAGTGTAGCCTATTATTAAGATCTCAGCGAAGTTACTGCTTCACTATAGCCACATCACCCGTGCTCTTGCGATAACTTCTCTGACACAGTTGTGTTGCTGGTAGCAGAAACGACAGAAGCAGGCGTCGGGCGGCGTAACAAAATCTTTGTTCAGAGTTTATTCTTTCTGAACATTTAAGTGCAAAGTACTATGTAATAACTGGACTAAACAAATTCCTTGTTCTAAGCTCGGGATATTCTCAAGTTTACTTTCAAATGTACCCATACGTTTATTTTATTTAGAACTTTTATATAATTTCAAAGTTGTAGAAGTTGTCCTTATTGTCGTACAAATTCGGACAATAATAATAATAATAATAATAATAATAATAATAATAATAATAATAATAATGATAATGATAATGATAAATTGGACAGCCACAGGCAAGGTGAATACAGCTTCATATAATGGAGCGAACAGGACTGTGTGGAATGACGGAACGAAAAAAGAAAAAAAGGGATGAGGATTATTAGGAGATACTCGAACACTTGTCCTTGCAAATTGAATTTTGGGCTATAAGAAAGAATCTGTGTGAGCTAGAAGGCTGTTGGCCACTTGTCTCACTCCATTTTTCACCGTTCCGTTGAAAGAACTGTACAGATTTTGAAGTAATATAAAGTGAATATAACCTAATAACTACAACCTGATAGAGGGGACCACTTGGAAAACATCAAGGAATATCAAATTCAGAATGGAGTGACATGGACCGCTTAGAAAACCAACGATCATGGATTTTTTATCTTACACTTCTGTTTCTTTGGTACTACGAATGACGTTACATTATACCTTTCATTTCAAACGTTGCAATTTTTCTCTCATTTTAGGTGGAAATTAGGCGTTTAACTTAATAATTCAAATCTTAACCGTCTGCAGACAAAGTAATAATGACTCTTTCTTGAGATATTAAAGGGAAAATATATTATAATATATTAATAATCGTTGTACTGGGAATAGCGAGTATTATACCGGTTTTCTAAAAAACGAAGTGAAACTAGGATGGAATGCAAAGGTGAATTTCTAAAGATTGGTGCTTGTCCAATCGGTATACCAACATATGAATTTGGACAAGCATATCGAAATATTCTACCACTTCGCCCTTAAAATCAGTGTTGCACTGTTAGACTCACACATTTTTGGTTTCATAGCAAACGTAGTGGTTATTCCTATTCAGCGGTTATTCCTATATTCAGAAAGCGAGAAAAACGTCTCCAGAAAATTACAGACCCATATCACTTCTACCAGTCTTCTCCAAAATCTTTGAAAAAGTAATGTATAAAAGATTATATCATTATCTAGAAAGATACAACATTTTAGTCCCAGAACAATTTGGATTTAGGAAAAATAAAGGCACAGAAAATGCAATATTTAGTTTAACTGACAAAATTCTGGAGGCAGTTAATAAAAAATTACAAGTTGGAGGGATTTTCTGTGATTTATCCAAAGCATTTGACTGTATAAATCATAAAATGCTGCTGGATTAATTAGATTATTATGGAATTAAAGGTGTTGCACACCAATGATTTCACTCATATCTCATAGATAGGAAACAGAAAGTTGAAATCAATACAACTATGAAATCTGCATCGACATGAGGAACTATTAATAATGGAATTCCTCAAGGATCAATATTAGGTCCCCTACTTTTTCTAGTGTTTATAAATGATCTTGCACCCCTAATAAGAGATGTAGGTCATCCCATATTATTTGCAGATGACACAAGTATAGTAATTACAGCCAATAACTCCAACACATTCCAATCTTCAACAGAGGAAATTCTCTTCAAAATATGTGACTGGTTCTCAGTCAATAAATTAGTATTAAATTGTAACAAAACTAACATAATTCAATTTAAATCCTATCCAGATTCAACGTCGCAAATTTCTAGCGCAATAATTAATAATAGATCCCTATTAGAAACAACAACAACCAAATTTCTTGGCTTAAAAATCGATAATGTGTTAAATTGGAAAAATCATATTAAAGAAATTACCCCCAAACTAAATTAGCTTGTTTTGCTATTAGATCTATGCAAAAGATAGTAAATATCATTACCTTAAAAACAATATACTTTGCATACTTCCACTCGGTAATGAGTTTTGGAATAATATTCTGGGGAAATTCCACAGATAGTAACAATATATTTTTATCACAAAAAAGAGTAATTAGAATAATAGTAGGTGCCAAATCTAGGGAATCGTGTAAGACTATTTTTATAAAACTACAAATAATTCCCATGGCTTGTCAGTACATCTTTTCATTAATAATCTTCCTCGTATGTAATCGTGAACACTTTGTAACTAATTCAACAGTTCATAGCATAAATACACGTCAAAAAATGACTTTCATACTCCATCGGCAAGTCTATCGTGCTATCAAAAAGGAATGCGTTATATGGCAGTAAAAAGTCTTAATAGCCTCCCTATCGATATAAAAAATGAAACTCAAAACATAAAATTATTTAAGGCCAAATTAAAGAAGTACCTAATTTCTCACGCCTTCTATTCTGTAGGTGAATTCATGACATTCAATAACACTTCATGAAATTGATACTAAAACTATGTGTTGTACTAGAAGACTATATTGTAAATCTCGTCTGTATATATTTCATCTAGACTGTGACTATAAATTAAGATTTTATAATAGTATTAAGTTTTTTGACTTGTTCCATATTCTAGCTGTAAGCATGTATGAATACCATGGAATGTTAATAAATACAGTACAATACAATGCAACGCTCACAGAGGAATCAAATTCGATGATAATAACATTAAGCTACATCAATATCAAGAATTTTGGGAGCTTATAGACTGAAGAGACAAATGTATGCTTGTAAAGAAAGAATACTGTATTGGCAAGGGACAAAAGTTACAGTATTCTCATTGCGCACAACTAAATTATTCCTAATTTATCCTTATTTAATTGCTGACTAGTATTTAGAAAAATTATTAGTCTTAGCGTACTCTAATATATCAAAAAATGTTGAAAATTGTTAATTAAAACTGTTGAATCCTAATAAAATGTAACGTGACGATTATGAAGCTTGAATAGAATAAAATAATGAAAGTTGTAAAAACTGCACTTGATTTGAAATTATGGTTTATCTATTAACGTGAACAATTTTAGCGCTGATCCAGAAACTCACATATTTTCATCTTTCAGTTTCCGTTACTATCTCTTTGATTCCTGATGATCTAAGTTATTAGTTCACTGTCCTATTTACCAACGAGCAATCAACTTCCAGAAATATCTCGGTGAGAATTACAAATAGAAGAGTCGCTATAAAAGTTGAGATAAGATAAAGATCTTCTGAACTTTTTAAGACTATCTCTGGAAACTTCATACGAAAATTGAATTAGTAAATGAACTTCAGTTACCTTCTACAATGATGTATCTCAAGTAATTATGGTACTAATACACAAAATAATTTATGTTGTGAATTCGTATCGAAAAGAAAATACAAAACATCAGACTCAGAAATGTGGGCTTAAGAGAGAACACAAAAGCGATACCACTGACGTAGAAAATATTATACCTGTATATCTGTACGAAGATAAAACTACTTTACTACTTAACAGTCACATGGGAAGAGAGACAAGTTTGATCTATAGCACGGTGTAATAAAAGTTTAAGCATAAGAAACGAACTGTGTGTAGTGGTTACAACATTCTGATGTAATGTGTCATTCAGTCAAAAATAAGTAAGAATTCTGATTTACAACGCATTGTATGGAAAACTCTCTGAGGGAAATATAGCATACAGAATAGGTGGTTCTGCATAAAACAATGATACTGTAACAATTCAGGTACACTTAGCGGCAAAAAGAATGGACCGGCCGACAATTTCTAAGTTCCAGAGACATACATTGCGCATGCTCGTCTCGTCAACGCCATAGTTCACAAGGTAACACATAATTAAACTGTATTTTGTTTAAGAGGATAAAATATGTAATAAAATCGAATGGCGGGTTGATTCTAGATACATCAGGGCCCTTGAAGAGTGAAATAATAATAAAATTGATAAATACAAAATCAACCGGAGCGAATATGAAAACCATGTATTATGCCGAACCGATATGAACAGTTACAGTAGCGTAAATTGTTACGGCATTGGTATATTGAACAAGTTAGTAGTGGTAGCTCAAGGTTCAAATCTCCCCCAATCTTCTTTTTTTTATTACAAATTTGTTATCATATATGTCTCGCAAAGCTATAATTATATGGTGATATCTCTTAGAATATGCCCAAACTCTAATAAATAATAAACCTCCCTCTCTCTTTGAAGCAATATTGCTATCTGTTAATATAACGTTCTGTCTCGTCATTACGCTTGAAAATGGCACAGAAACAATAACTCATTGCCCTCGTTCGCACAGGTTATTTTGCGTATGCTACTCTCCGACAGGACTTCGATTGGAGAAATGTCATTTTCTCCGACCAGGTTATTGTCTCCAGTAACATTCTGTGTATGCTACTCTCCTACAGGACTTTGATTGGAGAAATGTCGTTTTCTCCGACGAGGTACATGTCTCCAATAGCAATGATAGTACTGCCCTAGTTTATTGTATGAATGATCACCGATACACTTTGCGTGAGGGTCGCGCGAGGGTTGCGTGAGGGTCGCGTGTTGGGGGTGGGTGTCATACGATGGGACAGGACTTCTGGAACGCATCCACGGTCTGTTTACGGCAGAAGTCTACGAACACATTTTGGCAAATGTAATGATCCCTTCCGCCCGAAAACGATATCCAGAAGGAACATTTTTCTTCCAGCAGGATAATCATCCGATACACACCGCCAACCGGATTCAAAGATGGTTTATGAGGAGGCGTGATGTCGACCCAGTCGACTGGCCTCCAAATTCACCATATAGGAATCCGTTTCAAAATTTGTGCGCTGCAGTCAAAAGGATCCTACGCTCTAATTGAGCAGAACAACCACCCGTTCGGACACCTGAGGAATTGTGGGACAGAGTTCTAGATGCGTGGGAGAAGATGGCAAAGAATTTAGACCTGTTCCATAATCTTGTGGACTCCATGCCGCGCAGAATGAGGGCAGATGTTGACGCAGGTGGTTTGTAGACGAGATACTAGTCCCCACCACAGCCTTGTTTTGTTAACATATTAACAAATTGTTTGTTTTTCTTAATTTAATTATTTATTTGTGTTTGATATGCGTCCGTTTTTTAGGATGTGAAATAAGTATTTTTGTTTATACAGACCAGGTCTCACCTATTAACAGCCCACAGGTGGTGGGCAATAATATTTTTACAAGGGAGGCATAACGAAGTTTGTTAACAAATGCCATATCACATTTAAACTAATAAATTAAGTAAAAGTTAAAATAAAAAAAAAATTACCATACCAGGAGGTGAACTCACAACCTCTGGCACGGATGTCAGACTTCTTATCACTGGGCCACACACTGCTCGTAAGATTTATTACATTATAGACGGACGACTTTCAATGAAGAGACACCACAGCAATGCCTTGCACTGGGTTACGTTTACACGAGTGAACCGAGCGATAGAACTTAGCATTTCTATCGACCAAGAGTCGACCCATTCTTTTTGCCGCTAAGTGTACCTTTACTCAAAGAATTATCTACTATTCTGTATTTGAGTCACCTAGAATCAAACTGAACATTACCCAAAAATCGGATTTGTTAGAAAAGAAGCAAAACTCCACATTACTACATTACTAAGGTTACTTACTTGCTTACTTACTTACGTACTTACTGGCTTTTAAGGAACCCGGAGGTTCATTGCCGCCCTCACATAAGCCCGCCATTGGTTCCTATTCTGAGCAAGATTAATCCAGTCTCTACCATCATATCCCACCTCACTCAAATCCATTTAATATTATCTTCCCATCTATGTCTCGGCCTCCCCAAAGGTCTTTTTTCCTCCGGCCTCCCAACTAAAACTCTATATGCATTTCTGGATTCGCCCATACGTGCTACATGCCCTGTCCATCTCAAACGTCCAGATTTAATGTCCCTAATTATGTCAGGTGAAGAATACAATGCGTGCAGTTCTCTGTTGTGTAACTTTCTCCATTTTCCTGTACCTTCATCGCTCTAAGCCCCAAATATTTTCCTAAGCACCTTATTCTCAAACACCCTTAACCTATGTTCCTCTCTCAAAGTGAGAGTATATGGGTATACGAAGAAAAAATAGAAGAAACGAGCACATCAGTAAGATTGTAAAAATGCAAGGTACAAATTAAAGTCAGTAATTATAAAAAGTTACGCTGAACGCATACTGAAAGACCCACAAAACATCATAGTAACAATATTCGTCTTCAAGTTCTTCAAATTCATAATAAAGATTTCTTGACCCTTTTTCATACAGACAACAGATTCATGACTTGCAAATCACACAACGAATTTAATCCTGCCCTTTGTAGAAACGATTATCAGTTTGGAAATGGGACGAAGTTTTTTTTTTTTTTTGTCCATCCCTTTGATAAGGTCCCGGTTATTCAATAAGTCCATTAATGAATGGAGTTGAGAGCACAATTCTCCCTTCACCTTTACTTTCTAACCACCAGCTCGAGAATCATTGTTGATCTGCCGTCTTCAGTAGGCCTACACCTCATTGATGACGTTTATACAGATAATTTATACATTTATTACTCGCATATAATTTACCGTATTGCTTTTCTTTCACTTTCTATATAATTAAAACAGCATTCATTTCTAAATTAAACAATTTCTACGACAGAATCAGTTAGAGATAGAAACAGTGGTACACACAATGCGCTGCGGATATGTCGTGTAATGTATTACAACGATTCGCCCTATGTTACTGTAAAGTTCCACAAAGCTTTGTATCTACTGGATCAATGAGGGTAGCAACACACAATAGTATATTCGGATGACGTAATGAATACAGAACAGGATGTTCGACGTAATTAATAGGGTAGGAACACTCGTAAACTTAGTTGTTCTTCATGAAGACAGGAGTAATGTGCCAAATATTTATACCTCTACAACAGCTTTCATTGTACCTGCGTCTGCTGCATGCAAAGCGTTACAGTGCATTTGTTATAATCTCACTTTATATCCTCGAACTAGCGATACAAAGCCACGTCCGTATCGTCGCGAACACACGCGGAGATCCAGTTTATGTCTTTCATACATTCATTAATTGTTTTATTGCACTATTTCATTTAACACAAAAGTTGCAGTATTCATTTTTACAGGTCCACGGACCAGGTTCCGAATTAACAAAAATGAAAGTATATATTTAGGTCCATCTCTAGTCAACATGGATTAACTGTATATACAGGGTGATTCAAGAGAATTTACCGTCACTTACGGAGCTTATTTCTGAAGACATTCTGAGCAAAAAATGTCATATAAACATTTGTCCTAATCTCAATATTTTCAAAGTTACATTAATTTGAAGTTGCTAGTAAAATACCTTTTTTTCTCTAGTTTTAAGCGTAAAAATTATTACAAATAGAGAATGAACCATTCAGAAGTGTCATTTCTTTAATTGACTAGTGTTCTGAAGCTAACACTGTGTTTTTAATTGCATTGACATCTTTCTTATGCACTTATCACAAAAATTGTTAGAAATCATACTACTTTAGGAACTTCATTCTTTACAGTTTAATTATGCATCCTAAAGTAGTCTTAAAGAATTTAAAAGAGTGGCGTGATTTGTAACAAATGTTGTGATAAATGGGTAATAAAATATAAATTTTATAGTTAAAAATTGGAAAAAAAATGTACAAAGCAACTATTGAATTCACAACATATTTTAATGTTCATAATTAAAGAAATGATACTCCTGAATAGTTCATTCTTTACCTGTAATATTCTTTTACCCTTAAAACTGGAGAATAATGATATTTTACGAACATCTTCAAATTAGTGTAATTCTGAAAATATTGAGAATAGGACAAAAGTTTATGACATTTTTTGCTCAGAATGTCTTCATAAATAAGGTCCGTAAGAGACGGTAAATCCTTGTGAATCAGTCTGTATATCCTTCGTATTTTCTGTAGTAACCGATGCTCTTGCACAATGCTAATTACATGACCAGACAGTCTTGTCAACATTAAATGTCTTTCCCCTCTCATTCAGTGCGATCTAAATCGATAGCTAAGCATTTACATTTATTTGATCCACTACCTATTACTGTGGATTACCGGAATATATGTACACCGTGCTTCATAAAGATTTCAGGGGTTACAAAACTTTATTGTAAGTAAAATATTTAAATTACGTTAATCAAGCCAGTTCAGAACGAACTCTTCCATTCCTTACGCACCTGTTATCCCGCCTCATTTATCTTTCTTCCCGTCATAAATTGAACACACGTTCTCGGCACGAAACAATACTAATAATACTATCATATCGTTCCTCTTCGTACTCATCTTCTTTTGCTATAGCCCTGCCAAGACCTTGGAATTTGCTGCCTAGTAGTATCAAGCTTTTCGAAATAAAATTCAGTTCAAACGTAAACTTACTTATCACTTTGTCTGTAATTGAGATCAGTTGAGACTTGACTTCTATTAAATAGTTCACTTATTCTAGCATAAAATACTTCAATCTTTAGAAATATCATCCCTATATAGGCTAATTATTCCACCTTTAATTTGTACTTCTGTAGCTAGTTCTAGCTCTGTTCTAAACTTCTACAATAAATTGCCTAGTCTTCATTAATCAGGTAATATTTTAGTACATAGATGCTATTGTAATTATAATTGTAAATTTAATGTTCATTGAAATTTTAATTCTATTCATGATATTGTTATTGTAGAGCAATTCCACGAAAATGTCATACTGAGGTGAATTTCTTGAAATTGATGTAGGACTATTTTTGTTGAAGAAATATGTTTCTTTATACTTTAAATCGCCTTATTTCGTAAGATAATGTTTAAAATACTCTTTCTTTTAGTCTATAACTTACTGCAGATCTTGTCATATTCTAAACGCTTAAAAAAACACTTATAGATGCTTATGTTTCGTGTCACAATTTGGACACGTAAATTTGTTTTATTTCGAGCCGTCTTTTTTTGTATATTATATTTTGGTCTTTCCTTGAAGTAAATATGTAATTAGTTGAAGTATCCTAAGATCCTAAATAACTTAAAATCATTATAATTATTTGTACTGTAAGTTACGGTCAGTCCGTCACAAGAAACATACAAAAACTCTTCCACACAGCACAATAATTGACAGATTAAAATTTCCTTTGGTATTCTGCGTTATTACTACATGACCAATAAAAAAGTATTAGAACATTTTCTTCTAAAGTGATTTCGTTTTCCTCTACGGCATTGTGAGTGACTGACATGTCGCGCTCTCAGCTGTTATGCTGTTCATTCTCACAGCGCACTTAGTTGCTTGGAAGGCCTTGGTGAAGTTATACGTGAACTGGTGATAAGTGTCCAGTAATTATACCTGAAAAAAGCAAATTGAGATTCAGGCAGCTCATTGGAGCAATAAGCAGGTATCAATATTTACTGCTGTTACCTGGTTTAAACAGGAAGGTGACAGGGAAGTTCAGAAGAAATCCTCTGCATTAGTGATCGGATTATGTAGCACATGACAAATAGGCTATGCAGTGAATGTTTGTCTACGAAAAGTGTTTTCGGAAATTTTGGCGATTCTTCCGAACATTGAGGTGGTAAAAATATTTTCAGATAAAGCAGCGAGTCATTTAAACAGAAGTAAACATTGAGCAATGTGACATTGCTTGCTCGCATATTTGGATTTAACATAGAATGGAACTTCTTTCAGTCACATCATGGCAAAGGGGCCGTGGATGTGATTGGAGGCCAAGTAAAAAGGATGGCATGGATGCCTGCGAAATCGGGGAAGAAGATACAAAGCGCTACAGAATTTTGTAACATTGTGAGCAATAAAAACATCCAAATTATTGTTAAGGAGGTAACACAGATTGTGATAGACGAAGGAAAAAAGTATCTCGAAAAACGATTTGAACATCTTGTACCTATTCCGGCATTTCATGGAGTTCATTACGTGAAAGTGTTAGATCCCTATGTTGTAGAATAGGCCTATGTACAACTGTCTTGTGAACAATCAGTGCGAAAGGTCCACAGGTTCCGTGTGTGAAAAGAAACTAAAATTTGTTCAGATAACAAATGACATATTGATAGTGTTCCTGCCGTACATACTTGTTAGACTAAATAAGTGAGTCAACGAGTGCCGTGGAGAGCTTCTACGTGTTTAATTCCAATGGTTCAAATTGAATCTAAAAGTAGAACTCAACATTCTAATCTATTATTATGAACATAATATATAACAGCCATAGGCATGGGAAATATAAACTGTGATCTGCGTCACCTTATCGTAATCGATAAGGAGGTCAGTGCCAGATGATTAGGAACGCGCTTGAATAACGTAACATACTGTCTTACGCTGGGAAGTTGATGCCATATAGAGTGATAAGCGCTGTCAAGGTTGCTGTGACACTCTTATAGTCCTAAAATTAAACACCAATGCATATGGCTTGTATATACAGTATTTAATCACAGAGAAAGAACTATATATGTTATTAAGTAGGCCTATGTAATACTTGTAAGTGCATTAATTTGTGTCATTTAAGATGCATGGTTAAGCAAACTAATTTTTGTATTCTGGAAAATATATTATTATTATAAGATAATCGTTATGTTAATTTACTACTTATCAAGTGTCATATTATTTTGTACTATTTACGGTTCTGTAAGTGCAACTTCATTTTATAATTCGGAGATGTGAGTCAGTTACAGAATGAGGTCAGTCTGTTACACATCACTTTTTCGGCCATAACTCCATTACTGATCGTGGTTTGGAGGTCGTTTTCAACTTAAACTGAAGATTACAATTTCCTTTCCGAACTATATTTTACAAAATTGTATCAGCAATGACAATTCAGAGAAATCTGTGGAGAACCATGTTCACCCGAAGAGAGAGTTGACATTTATGTCAGTCTGTTACACACACTTTGGACGTAAATAAATAGTATACTTTTCCTATTAAGGACGTTTATTTTTATATGTATCTTAAGTGTACACTTCCCTCTATAAAATCATGCAGTGACACAGTCTAATTTCAACCCATTATACAATTTAGGCAGACATTTTGCTGTCAAAGTGTACTGTAAATGTCAGTCAGTTACACGTGGAATTGCTCTGTAATCTTTTGGTATAGGGAAAGAGAAGGCCTGATGACCATCTCTCTACTAAGTTAAATAAATAATACTAAATACTAAAAAATACTAATGCCGGTGAATCATAGCAGTAGGCCTGGCCCCCTGGAAGATTTTAATCACTACGCATCTATTATTAGAGGGAGGTACACCATTGGATACAAAAATGTAGTGAATTTTTTAATATCTTAGCTACTACAAAAACTAAATAAAGAAAAATTGTCATATGATGAAGGTATATCGTAATAATATAAAAATTTTCATCCTTAATATTATGCATACATTACACTTTATAAAACAATGTTCAGAATATTAAAATAGGTAATAATTACGTATAAAAATAATATCATATTTGCGATTTTTTTACAACCGTAAAGCATTCCCATTATAAAATATACAATTAATTAAATATCTGCATGATTCTTTTACTGCAACGTTTTAAAAACATGTACATCAACAACATACTGCAGGGTCTTTTACTATTCATTTAAGAATTTTTTTTTCTTAGTCGTTACCTTTAGTAATAAATTTATAAATTTTTTATTAAGAAAAATATATTTCCTGCAGAAATAGGTAAAATTTCATATACTACGCCGTTGATGTAGGTCTGCTAAGTATTTCTTCAAAAAAATCTTGCAGATATTTAATTAATTCTGTACTTTATTATGTAAATACTTTAAGGATGTAAAAGGATATGCAACTTTTATATTATTTTACAGGTAATTATTAGCCCTAGCTATTTTAATATTCTGAATAGTGTTTTATAAAGTGTATAGCTTTTATACTAGCTGAGATATAAAAAAAAATATTTCACTAATTTTTTGCAGGCCAATGGTGTACCTCACCTCTTAAGCAAGGCAATCGTCACTGAGTCTAGAAATAAAAAAAAAAAACATGACTATGAGAATGATAATCTCAGTTTGAGTTTGGAGTCGAATTCACAGATCATCTTTCTTATGGCTCAGGGAGGGTTATTCATATATATTGCCCGCAACCTGTTCAGTATAGATTTATGGGGAAGATGCTTACCTTACAAGGAGAATTGCGTTGCGTGTACAAGCCAAATTTAATGATTATTTGATGATGGGCAAAACAGATTTAATAATTATAGTCTAACTTATGGGTGTCCAAACGACTATAGAAGCAGGAGATATTGCACGTCAAACATGCTCTGCTAAGGTCAGTAACTTTCCATATAAAATAGGAAAAACGACCTTAAAGAATATGCGCTGCGGGTTGCTTACGCCAGGGGTTACCTCGTACGAGTTACAGTAATGGACATCTATGTTCTAACTCGTGACGTGGTATGGCGATAACGGCATGGAACTTGTCGCTGAAGTGGAAAGCAGTGAAATGAACTCGCCAGTGAATTAAACGTTTGCATTCAAGGAAGTTTATTAATGAAGAAGTATACTGTTTCAAAATGTCTTACACGATTCCCTATATTTGTCATCAGCTATTATTCCAATTACTTACTCTTTTTTTTAGTATCAATATACTTTCACTATCGTAGAATTTCACCTGAATATTATTCCAAAACTTATTACTGAATGGAAGTATGTGAAGTATATTGTTTTTAAGGTATTGATATTTACTACCTCTTGCATAGATCTAATAACAAAATATGCTGAATTTAGTTTGGGGGTAATTTCTTTAATGTGATTTTTCCAACTTAACATATTATCGATTTATAGGCAAAAAAAGTTGGTTGTTGTTGTTTCTGTTAGGGACCTGTTGTTAATTATTACGCTTGAAATTTGCGAGATTGAATTTGGATAGGATTTAAATTGGATTATGTTAGTTATGTTACCATTTAATAATAATTTATTGGCTAATAACCAATCACATATTTTGAGGAGAATCTCCTCTATTGAAGATTGGAATGTGTTTGAGATATTGACTGTACTTTTGTCATTTGCAAATAATATGGGTTGACCTACAACTTTTATTAGGTGGGCAAGATCATCAATTTATGTACACTAGAAAAAGTGGGGGATCTAAAACTGACCGTTGTTGAATTCCATTATTAATACAGAGCGTTCGCCTACGGGTGAGGCCAGGAAAGCGGCATGTACTGATACGCCGCTTTGTGCGCGCAGTTGTTGAGACACGCTCGACAATCAAGGACATCAAGGTCGACAAGTTATCAGTTGTGAGCCAGATATTGCAGTATTTAACACGTACAGTGTAGTTTCTTGACACAGTTGCTTAAATATTCAGCGTGTGTGTAAAATTTGTTAACAATGCAAAACGCAAAATTCACGCTTGAACAGAGAGTTTTTATGTATGATGCATATGTGAAAACAGAGTCATGTAGAGAGGTGCATGGGCAATTTGAAGTGAAATATTCGGGTGCTACAATTCAGGGTAGAGAAACTGTTAGACGTCTTGTTAACAAATTAAGGACAACAGAGTCGATAAATGCTACAACTCCTAAGCGAAAATAAAGAGTATTGATGGCAGAAAAAATTGATGAAATCAGTTACATCATTTACACGCTCTCCTAATAAATCTCTAAGACCTGTTTCACAGAAAGTTAGTGTTTCAAAAACATCAGTCTTTACTGCTGCTAAACTTTTAAAATTAAAACCCTACAGAGTATAGTATAGAAAACGGAAGCTTACGGATAGACGATTCCCGCAAGCGACCCGCAGGCAGGCCGCTTTTCTGGCCCCACCCGTAGGCGAACGTTCTGTATTTCTCCACGTCGCCGCAGATTTCATAGTGGTATTGATTTCTACTTTCTGTTTCCTGTCTGTGAGATATGAATGAAACCATTGGTGTGCAACACCTTTAATTCAATAATAATCTAATTTGTCTAGCAGAATTTTACGATTTATATATCCAAATGCTTTAGATAAATCATAGAATATGCCCTCAACTTGGAATTTTTTATTAATTTCCTCCAAAATATTATTACTTAAACTAAATGTTGCATTTTTCGTGCTCTTATTTTTCCTAAATTCAAACTGTTCTGGAAATAGAATGTTGTATTATTGTAGTGTGTCTAATATTTAGTTCTTCTTCAATATCTGAATTACTCTTCCCGATGTAGTAATGTTTAGTCTGCTGCTATTCTGAGAAATTTCATTTCTACTCAACTGAGGCACTGTGGATTATTTTCTAATTGGCCATGCTTCACTGTAATGTTTTCACGCGACTGATTAGTTCGTACGTCTCAACTTCTTCGTGTCCACAATATTAAGTCTGGATGCATGTATTACCATAACTTATAGCGACTGAGTCTTAACATTACAACTAGGTAACGTTGCGTAAGCGCGAATGGTTCGTTGTTCTGGGCGGCTAAAAAGCCGCGACCTCGATTAACTAAGTCGCATGAAAAGGAGTGTTGTATGCATAAGTACCCCTCTTGTCATATTGTTGGAAGCTATCATTCTGTTACGCTTTTAAATTTTCGCAGGACTGAACGTTCAGTTTATTATTAATCGTAGTGAACTGTTGTTTTTGAATTTTAGTATAAATATCTTGTGTATCATTACAAGGTAGTAGATTATAGTCTAAATACTTAAATCAATGTACTTGTTGCAATTGAGTCTCTTTCCTGGGAGTCTGTAATATAAATTTTGTCAGTTAATATTTTCATATTAGTTCTGTTGCTATAATTTGGTATTACTTACTTACATACAAATGGCTTTTAAGGAACCCGCAGGTTCATTGCCGCCCTCACATAAGCCCGCCATCGGTCCCTATCCTGTACAAGATTAATCCACTCTCTATCACCATAACCTACTTCCCTCAAATCCATTTTAATAATATCCTCCCATCTACGTCTCGGCCTCCCCAAAGGTCTTTTTCCCCTCCGATCTCCCAACTAACACTCTATATCCATTTCTGGATTTGCCCATACGTGTTACATGGCCTGCCCATCCCAAACGCCTGGATTTAATATTCCTAATTATATCAGGTGAAGAATACAATGCGTGCAGTTCTGAGTTGTGTAACTTTCTCCATTCTCCTGTAACTTCATCCCTCTCAGACTAAAATATTTTCCTAAGAAACTTATTCTCAAATACCCTTAATCTCTGTTCCTCTCTCAAAGTGAGAGTCCAAGTTTCACAACCATAAAGAACAACTGTTTTATAAATTCTAACTTTCAGATTTTTTGACAGCAGACTAGATGACAAAAGCTTCTCAACCGAATAATAACAGGCATTTTCCATATTTATTCTGCGTTTAATTTCCTCTCGAGTGTCATTTATATTTTTTACTGTTGCTCAAAGATATTTGAATTTTTCCACCTCTTCGAAGGATAGAGCTCCAATTTTTATACTGAATTTCCATTTCGTATATAATCATGTACTTCGTCTTTTCGCGATTTACTTCCAAACCTATCGCTTTACTTGCTTCAAGTAGAAAAGTTAAAAGTAAAGGTGATAGTGCATCTCCTTGCTTTAGCCCGCAGTGAATTGGAAAAGCATCAGATAGAAATGGCCTATACGGACTCTGCTGTACGTTTCACTGAGACACATTTTAATTAATCGAACTAGTTTCTTGGGAATACCAAATTCAATAAGAATTTTATATAATACTTCTCTCTTAACAGAGTCTTATGCCTTTTCGAAATCCATGAATAACTGATGCACTGTACCCTTATACTCCCATTTTTTCTCCAATATCTTTCGAATATATAAAATCTGATCAATAGTGGATCTATTACGCCTAAAACCGTATTGATGATCCCCAGTAATTTAATCTACGTACGGAGTTAATCTTCTCAAAAGGCTATAATGTGGTATAGTATACAATATTGTACCTCTTGTCCAGTATTAGCCTGAAGTACTTGTTCATCTAGATACAGAGATACGAGTATGTCAAGAGGAGTGTTATTATGAAGTATGATTACCATTATGGCGTTCATGGTCCTGCCTATGGCAAAGTATAACTGCTTTTTATAAAATATTTCCAATCTGAAAATTTCAATCAAAATTTTATTGAAATTGCATAATTATAAATTTCACATGTGACATGATTTGGGATTTAATCATTAGATAGAATTTCTAAAAGTTTACTCTTATCAACTGGATTAAAATCCTTTATATAATCTATAATTGTCATTTTTATTTGCGTGCTGAATTTCTTGTGTTTTAATATACTGATATCCGTATAACACTTCCTTGTCTTTGGTTTCGCTAGAGCTTTCTTTCTCTTGTATTCAGTTCTGTCTTGAATAATATTATTACGATGTACAGAAGTACATATGATATTCCCGTGCAGAAATTCTGCGTCATCATATAATGAAGGATGAGTGGATAGAGTGTCAGCACGTAGAGCTGAAAACCCGGGTTCAAATCCGGTGCCAGAGAGAATATTTCTCTGTTCCCCTCATCCTTCGTCATATGATGACGCAGAATTTCTGCATGGAAAGATCATATTTACTTCGGTACATCGTAATAATATATGATAGGCGAAAAATAATCACTTAGTGATTTAAGACGGTGCTTACTCCGTCGGATCCCGGCCACTTAGTCACTCATAACGAGTGCACCTTTGGACATGTATGGACATTGTACCACTGTTATACATCTATGACGCAGTGCATGAGGGTAGGCCACTAGAGGGAACCCAAGAGGTGAAACTTAAACTGAGAGGATTCAATCCGACATCCGGATGGGATTCCGGTGTGGCTTAGTGGATAGAGCATCATCACGTAGAGCTGAAAAGCCGGGTTCAAATCCCGGTGCCAAAGAGAATTTTTCTCTGTTCCACTCATCCTTCATCATTGAATAATATTGATTTATTTAATATCGAATTAAAAAAAACTTAAAAAATGTCGAAACATGTTAATTAAAATCATAAAAAAATGTGAAATCTAAATACTGTTCTGAGAATTAGAAACTAATAAATAAAACTCTAAAAATTCTGGCAAGTGATAAGAGAAGCAACAAATAGGGAAACAAATAAAAAATATTTTTACATCAGTGAAATATTGTCTTCAGACGGTAAAATTCTACATAAAACAAGAAATTGTTTCAGAATTCAATTGTTATTTTTGCAATATTGGTCATAGCATTGATTCTAGTATTACAAGTGACCATAATAATCATTCAAAGAACATCAGTAATAATAATAATAATAATAATAATAATAATAATAATAACTTAATAATAACAATAACAAGAACAAAGGTAACATTTTAAGTAATACCAATGATAATGGTAACAATCATACTGACGATAATCATTTTTATAATATTATCCAACACCCACCTTCCTCTATGTTTTTGTTCCCTGTCACTGAAACAGAGTTAATAAAAATTACTAAAACTTTAATAAGTAACACTTCTCCTGGTTCAGGCTACTTATCGTCTAAAACATTAAAGGACCTAATTAATTACATAGCCAAACCGCTAGTGCACATTTTCAATTTGTGTTTTATACATGGCACTTTCCCTTCAAACTTAAAACATGCTGTTATTCGTCCAATTTGTAAATCGAGCGAAGAAAATGATATGAATAACTATAGGTCCACATCTCTACTCTCTAGTGTTTCTAAAATTCTATAAAAATGCATAAAAGTACGTTTAATTAACTTCTTAGAAAAACATAATATAGTGCACATGAATCAATTTGGCTTTCGTAGTAATCTTAGTACTGATGATGCTATCTTTAACGTAACCAGAAGTATTATCAATAATTTGGACTTTAAAAATAAATGTTTAGGTGTTTTTATTGACATCAGAAAAGTCTTTGACATTGTGAATCACCTTTTATTATTACAAAAATTAAATGAGATAGGAATTAATGGAATTGTTTTGAAATTGTTTGCTTCTTACCTTAGTAACAGAACACAGTAAACAAAATTGATAATAAATTTAGTAGCACGTGATATATTAATATCGATGTCCCCCAAGGGACAGTCATCGGTCCAATTCTGCTTTAATATACGAGTATTTATATTAATGTTTTATTGACAATTAATTTAAAGAAATTCAATTCTGAGATATTTTGGTATGTGGATGACACGGTTGTTATTTTTGCAGGAAAAACTTGGGTTGATACCTACTTTAATGCAAATAATAGCATCACATTGATTAAAATTTGGTTTGATTCCAGCCTAATCGCTTTAAATGATTCTAAAACTACGGTTGTACCACATTCGTTAACATCTCTTCGTATGAATTCTTCTGATTCGCTCTTGTATTTAAAAATTCATACATCCAATTGTTCTTCTAATTCTTGTAATTGTCCTATTCTAATTGAATCTCCTCAAGTTAAGTTTCTTGCAATAATAATCGACCAACATTTACGTTGAGATAAACATGTTTTTTTTCTGTGCAATAAATTAAGAAAAATTATTCACTATTTTGTCATCCTAGGAAATTACTTGACTTTCCATACTTTACGACTGATTTACCTCGCATTAGTACAAGCTATATTATAATACGGCGTTATAGGATGTGGTAGTGCTTATAGTACCTCCCTCATGCCAATAACTCTCCCACAGAAAAGAATAATAAAAATGTCTTAATAAATTTATTAATTATCCTTTAGAACTGTTGCATTCACAATTTAAAGTAGTTTCATTTCCATTCAATTTATAACAATGCATATTGAATTTCGTACATAAAAACCGAAATACATTTAATTTATATTCACATAAATATAAAATCAAAAGATCAGACAACAAATGCTTCACAGAACCTAAATGTATTATAACTGTAGCATATAATCACAGTATCAACTACGGTAAAAGGCTTTACATGATAATAGCTAATTTCCCAAACATACAATTTGCTAATGTTCCTTATTTTTTAAAAAATCAATTAAAAATTACTGTTTAGAGAGAAAAATTTATGTTTAATTATTGTGATATTTGTTTCTCCTTCTTTTTTTACTATTTACTCTGTTATTTAATAAAATATCTTAACATTACGAGTATGTGGAATGCCCCCTGAGCACGAGTATGTTTGTAACTTACTCCTTCGGGCGGTGCTAGAGTGTTTTTATATAAAAAAGCAATATGTTTATGTGTTCTGGCAATAAAGTGTTATTATTATTATTATTATTATTATTATTATTATTATTATTATTATTATTATTATTATTTCAGTTTTATTTTCAATTCCTTTTTATCACCTAAATAATAATAATAATAATAATAATAATAATAATAATAATAATAATAATCATCATCATCATCACCATCATAATAATAATAATCACAGATTTTTTATTATTTATTGATTTCCACTTGATTTGCGCGTTCGATTCTTGACGTAATTAGTAACGTGAGAGGATTAACCGGTGGTTAGATTCAACACACATTACCAGACTCTAAGCTGCCTAATTAGACTTTCACTTTTGCGAAATCCATTTTGTGCTTCATCAGTTCTTCCGTTGCAATGATTCTACTTTATACTTTATGATATCTGTGAATATTTTATAGCCACTATTGAGTAAACTTACCTGTGAGGAAGTGTCACATAGGCAGACCTCGGAAGACTTGGAGAAGAGACATAGAAGAAGAAATGCAGAGGCTAAGAGATCCTGAGTAGATCTAAATTTCTGACCAAAAATAGAAGAAGGTGGACAACATTTGTAGAGACTCTTTCTGTAGCGAGAGCCATAGAATTTGATCGATCGATTAATTGATTGATTGATTGACTGATTGAGTAGACTTATTCCTCGATAATTTTTACAGTCTTTACAATTTTGATTTCTGTAAATTTCGATTATCATAACTTTAAGGCATGAGTTTAATAGTTGGGTTGATCTGCTCTTTCTTAATATCGTATTCAGAAGATGAAAAAAAATTATATTTTAAATTTCATGAGCATACTTCAATAGTTCCCCAGGTTATTGTTCTGTTTACTTTTAGGAAATTGCCATAGTTTTGTAAAATATTGCAAATTATTCAAATCAGCTTCACAGGGAGCTATACCTGAAAGCTAGATTTGCATTATGCACGTCACTGTTCGTTAACAGAAAACCTCAATATAAGGCTCACAGAGTTTGTGTGCACTCAGTGTTGGATGTTTGACGATTTGTCAAACTACTTCGTGGTATGTGGATATAAATGCAAAAATTGAGTCGGTGTCTGGTAGAGTTCCTGGGTAGCTCAGTCGGTAGAGCGTTGATGCGCTTAGCCAAATGTACCGGGTTCGATACCTGTCCCTGAAACAATTTTTCCCTTGAAATTATTTGTAAAATATTGTTGGAACCATGTGCATTTATTAATTATATCAATGATTATTTTTTGCTTTCATTTCATAAGTCTTTTTTAATTTTACGTGTTGAGTTAGGCATTGTCAGGTTTCTTTTTAAATTAAGAAGAAAATTATCCGAGCTTTCACCATGAATTTTTCTAGTCTCTAGTTTTGCTATAACGTTCTTTCTCTTGTACTGAAATCTGTCTTGAATTTGATTTATTTGAGATATATTTTAAATGGGTTTTTATAAACTAAATGATAAAAATGACAATGACAATAATATATAGTAGTAATAATAACAATATCTGATACATTTTACTGTTGAAAATAGACCCATTCTCAGAATTGCTTTATGACTTTCCCTTTGATTTGTACATTCGATTCTTGACGCCAGTCCGCTGCACGGTCATGTAGCGAGAGAGGATGCAATGGATTAACTGGTGGTTCGATTCAGCACACATCAGCAGGCTTCAGATCCCCTTAATTAGTGTTTTGCTTCGGGTGTCGGCTAATGCAGTTAGCTTATGATAATAGCCCCAGTAACATGTCGATATTTTAGCTCGCTCACTTCATTGTTATTGCGGTTGTCGTGTGGGAGGCACTCTTTGTCTCGTATTCAAAATATCACCGCATATTAAAATAGAAGAAGAACAATTATGCAAAGCTTTAAAGCAGCCTATTACAATACAAAAGTGTGTTCCTTTTATTATCATAAGTATGATTTTCTATCTCTGAGGTGGTATTTATATTATTATTGTCATTATGATTATAAATATTGCTACCTACTAATATAGTAAAATTACATCCGATTCTGATTTCGTTCATAGGGAATTGAAAGTCTGTCTCCCTTACACTTGGATCGGAAATTAATTTATTTTCTTTTTTCGTTCTATGTTGTCTCATTTAGCTTTCCATTCGAATTAGCAGTTACGCCCCTTAGTTACACTTGTTTAGGGTTTGTTAAGAATTTTTAAATATGAGAACAAAATGACTGACAAGATCCGATTAAAGTATATAAAGGTGGTTATTATTGTTGTTACTATTATCACAGTCACGAAGCTTGAGTTGATGAGGGTACTAGGAACATTAGATTGTGCAGGTCACACTGTCTGTGGTGAGGCGATAGTAGCGATCCTAGTGGTTAGCAACTATCTATGGATGCATATTCCCTACGTATTGAACTTCGTGACTGTACATACTAGACTGTGCTATTATTATTATTATTATTATTATTATTATTATTATTATTATTATTATTATTATTATTATTATAAATGTTCTTTATTGTAACACAAATTCGATCAAAATATATCGACAATACTACATCTTTTGTTTTCGTTTCTGTAGTTTAATCTGACAATAATTGCTTCGAGTGATGAACAAAGACGTTGCTGCCATTCTTTCTTACATAGATAACCTACTTTCACACCCGCACTTCTTTGCGCCCAAGCAATGATATGTCTCTTATGTTAATTTATTTGTAATTCCAGAAATTTTCTTTTGTTATTATTTTTTCGGAGGCCGACCTGTTGACTTTCTTCATTTCCTCCGTCTTTTCCAGTCTTTTTGGTTCCCTCTTACTAGATATATCGAATCTCAATTCTAAATTTGTGACGTATCGATCTTTCTCTAGCTGGCATATTATATTTTATACAGAGTGTAAGGGGTATAAGTGCCGTCCTTTTCCCAGTCGTCGAGGACGGTCTACAGGATCAAAAAATGTATATACAACATACGGTCAAAACTCGTTAGTTTTCTCAAAAAAATATTTCTTTTCTTATTTTATTTGCGTTATACTGCTTATATCGTTAGTAAAAATACAAAAACAATTATATCAGTAGATATATCTAGCAAAGAGTTAATATTAGTTTAAATAAATATTTTTGTGTCTATTACGTTTTCGTGAAATTAAATAAAAATGCAAACTTAAATTTGTTAATATTCTGGCGTGAGAGACGTGGCAACGTGTTGAGCAGGCAGTACTCTGCACAGACGTAAGTACGAGTCAACTGGGTTCAAGCTCCTTGTCCATAGCTCTACTGCCGAGGGGATGGCAGTTCAGTACAGGGTATTCGATAAACAACTTAAAATGTCATTCACAGATTAGGAATATCATGTTATTAATTTATGGAGAAAGTTGTCGTAATTCAAGTGAGGCAAAAAAGATGTATCGTCAACGTTTTCCTCAAAGAATGTTACCTAATCGCCGAACGTTTGTAGCAGTTTCTCAACGATTATTAGAAACTCGTTTGGAAAATCACATATCCAGAAATTTGATTAGAAATGATACTGCTTTACGGAAGCAGGAGAGATTACAATGTTGCATTAGAAAAAATGTTTTTGTGATTTTGTGCAGAAAACCATTATGTTTGTTTTTCAGACGTACAATTAAAAATGGAGCAGTATTGTTAGCCTACATAAAATGTAAATTTACCATAATGTATAATTATTGATATTGAAAGTTTGTATTTGCTGCTCGTTTTATATAAACAACAGTATTGTCATGGTCCGCTCCTGCATTAGAACAGAGCATCTGTTTTGTACCGGTATGTCTGTACCCGCTTGAGCTGTATTGTGTACTTCTAAATCCCTCCTCCCCGCTTGAGTTATACTGTATACTTCTAAACTCCCTCCTCTCCATCCAGCAAGGTTGCAAAACGTCTAATATTGTAAACTTAAAAAATTAGTTAAATATTGCAATTAGAAAAAATTGTAAGTACATTTTTTGCTTCCCTATGACATGAATAATCATGAGTTAAAATAATGGCACTTATACCCCTTACACCCTGTATGTACAATTGTAATGTTTGTCCAGTGTATTTTGTAAATGTACATACCTTTTTCGATTCGAAATTTGTAGAACGACTAGTGTAGGCTTATATTTTCACACCATTATTTAATTCTTAATAGATTGTTGTTGGTTATTCTTAATTTGTAATGCTTAGGAATGTGAAGAGGTGAGAATGCCACACCTTTAACAAAACTGGTATTTTGTTCGAGGTCATTTCTTAGATATATGGGCAAGGTACTAGTAAAATATTACAAAAATAACTCCAGAAATAACTTTAATATACGCCGAAGAAATTATGATACAGTACCTAATAGCATTGGACTCTAAGGGCCGTGTTCATAGACATTCTTAGCGCGGGCTTCCAGTGGATGATCAGCGAACTAACGTTTTTTCTTATTCATAAACCAATGTTAGCGATATGATATGATATGAATCCCGTACAAGTAACCAGTCGATAGCCGGGGCTAGATTAGCACGCTCGTAGCGCGGGCTAGCGAAATGTCTATGAATAGCACCCTAAATCTTTAACACGCTCTCCTGTAAAATGTTGTTTGTGTGGCTTAGAACTATATAATTTTCATTAATTCATATTTATTTCTGTTACTTTTGTCTGTACATATTATTTGCTCTTTCTATTGATTGTTGAAATAGTACTTGCTAGCTAGTGGGTAATTAACTTATACAATTATAAATTTCAATTATTAATTCCCCACATGTATAAAAAAATTGTTATATCAATACGGGTCCGGAAATGCTTCGTTTATGAATAGAGCTTGAAGTATAATCATAGTGCATTCCAGTGCGTTTGTTCGCTGGAATTATTATGATGCATTCTGTTTACATTTCCTGAGATGAACTATTCAAAATGTTCACCTCCAACCTGAATACAGGCCACATCTAATCGTCTCATCGAGATCCGAATATGCTTGCTCTCTACACTCACTGGATCTCAACCCACTGCACGTCTTTCTGTGTGTCCACACCTGTGGAGTAACGGTCAGCGCGTCTGGCCGCGAAACCAGGTGGCCCGGGTTCGAATCCCGGTTGGGGCAAGTTACCAGGTTGAGGTTTTTTCCGGGGTTTTTCCTCAACCCAATGCTAGCAAATCTGGGTAACTTTCGGTGCTAGACCCCGGACTCATTTCACCGGCATTATCACTTTCATTTCATTCAGACGCTAAATAACCTAGATGTTGATACAGCGTCGTAAAATAACCCAATAAAATAAAATAAAAATCTTTCTGTGTGGACACTAAGGGTGCTATTCATAGACATTTCGCAGCACACGCTACGAGCGTACTAAGCTAGCCCCGGCTATCCACTGGTTACTTGTACAGAATTCAAATCATATCATATCGCTAACACTGGTTTATGAATACGAAAAACGATGATCATCCACCGGAAGCCCGCGCTAAAAATGTCTATGGATACGGCCCTAAAAGTCGTTGGTATAGGCCTATTCGACTCCTGTGGATAATAAATGAACTTACCCTCAGCAGATTCTGCAAGGCTGTCAGACAATACAAATTATGCCCAGAATTTGGGAACATGTTGCTAAAAAATTACCTCTACTTTCATCTGGAGGTAACATTTCACACACTTCTTTTAGAGAGCTCTAATTTACCCTATAAAAACTGTGCATCTAAAAGTCCTAACCCTAATGATGACAAAGTGACTAAGCTCGATGTTGCTTCAACTACCATGTAAAATTCAAGATGCTGATTGTTCATTGTGTTGAGGGAATTAATAAAGTAACTAAAATGCAAATTGAAAAGAATCATAAGCTGTAAAAATTGGGTTATAACTTTAAATTGAGTGAAAACTACGATTATGGTTCGAATCTCGCTGAGATGACTGTTCGTTTTCAATGTGATTGATTTATAAATATATATGTGTTATTATA
This sequence comes from Periplaneta americana, assembly GCF_040183065.1. Lineage (NCBI taxonomy): Eukaryota > Metazoa > Arthropoda > Insecta > Blattodea > Blattidae > Periplaneta > Periplaneta americana. The sequence continues at coordinate 145,498,748 of NC_091124.1, read as the reverse complement.
TGAGGACCGTCTATTTGCTTATCTAAGAACAAAATAGTGTTAACTGTGATAAGTACTATAGTACATTTATTAAAAGATGATTAACGTTTTCGGCATTATGATGCCATCTTCAGATCCATAATTACACATAAAATTGGTCATAATAAATACAAGGTTTAGTTACAATATAATATGATCAATTTTGTGTGTAACTATGGATCTGAAGATGGCATATTGCCGAAAAACTTCAATCATCTTTTAAAAAATGTACTGTAGTACTTAACACTATATTGTACTTAGATAAGCAAATAGACGGTGTATATATATATATATATATATATATATATATATATATGATATATATTTAATGGTATCAAAAAAATCATAAAAGTAATGGTGCACCTTCACATTGCTGTATACAGGTACTCACCATAACTATACTTACATTTACATACTGTTGTCAAAGCATATACATGATAGTGACGTCCTACGTATTAATCTTTTAGGTATTCTAATTAACTATAGCTTAACTATTAGAACTAGAACTTCGTTACTATTGGTATTACAATTACAGCTTTGTCCCTTCATTTGTAACCGCGTAATAACGGATGAATTTTCTCATTTTTTCAGTCAGTATCTGGGACATCCTATTGACACATATTAGTCTTAACTGTTATTCGTTTTGCAAGTCGATTGTATAATACTACCTCCCTAATCTTTATTACAGTTCATTCACATATTTCTAATAACAATTTCGCGCACATTTCTACACTTCGGATTCTCTCGACCAGATCACGTCCTTCTCTAGTGTTCGCACCATTCTAGCACTCTTTCGATTATTTCATATATATATATATATATATATATATATATATATATATAATTGATTCCTGCTTATCGGCCAACCAACAACATCATTATGAAATGTGATTGATGTTTTGCGTTCCGTTTGTTGGAAGTTCAGGAGTGTGCGGAGGATTTCACGTGGTAGAAATCTCACTGTGGGCCTCTTAAAGTGAGTCGGAAAATAAGTGAAACATCTGGAATTAAAATAAATTCCTTCATAAGACTTAATAAACATTTTAGTCTTGTACCTTAATACTATAAACAGTTACTGTTATACTTGAACGTTTTGGGGCTATCTACTTGTTCTAACTTCAGAAGCTTAAAGCAATAGGTATTCATTTTATTAATTTAGTGTTCTGCCCAAGGGCAGGTCTTTCACTGCAAATCCAGCTTTCTCCAATTTTTTTCCTATTTTTTTTACCTTCCTATATGTTTCCTCGTATGATTCATATATCTTGATGTTGTTTATCATCTGATATCTTCTTCTACCCCGAACTCTTCTCCCGTTCACCATTTCTTCCAGTGCATTCTTCAGGCAGTTTCTTCTCAGCCAGTGACCCAACCAATTCCTTTTTCTCTTCCTGAACAGTTTAAGCATCATTATTTCTTCACCCACTCTTTCCAACACAGCTTCTTTTCTTATTCTGTCTGTACACTTCACACGTTCTATCCTTCTCCATATCCACAATTCAAATGCTTCTATTCGCTTTTCTTCACTTCGTCGTAATGTCCATGTTGCTGTCCCATACAATGCCACATAGTTTCGAAATTTTGGGAAGATTCAACATTTCATCCAACGTTGATTGAAGTCTGATAATGACCTTTTTAATAATTGTCGCTTAACACTCCTGCTACGATGGGGGATAATAGCATGACTCCACTGATTGTTCATCTACTTATAGGCCTATTGAAATTCATGATCTTTTTCCGTTATATTATGAAATAAGAATAACACATAACTAAACCACTTTAAGAAATAATTCGCCGCATTATTTTTGTGAGGTGATCTTGTTAGCCGCTTTGATAGTCCGAGTCATGAAATTTGCAAGATACGAAATTGAATTTGTGGCTTAATTTTCTTCTTTTTTGAGTTGGTCTGGTTCCAAATTATTTGATACTGTATTATTTGTATTATTATGCACATTATGATTTATGTTATGACTTTTTATTTCTAGTCTTTTAAGTAATTCCTCATTTTTGTCTATTATGGTAATTCTAAAAGTGATTATTTTAATAGAAATTATTGGTGGAGCATTTATCGATATGTTTATTGTTGTATAGATGGTGTTGGAATGTTTGAATTTCAACAATGAAGTAATAGCCTATTATTTACAGATTTTTGGAGATATTCACGGCTGTATAGATGGAATATTCGAATATATAAATTTCAGCAATGAACAGAAATGATCTCCAATTTACGTTACAGTATTGTGACATTCATAGCTTGTAGCGGTTGTTTTCCATCCTGTCGAAACTATATAGCGTTAAGGAGTTCGTCTTGAAATTGAAGGGAAGCAAGTTTAACTATAATGTATATATTATCTCATAGTGCCCACAGCTGTTGAGTAACGGTCAGCGCGTCTGGCTGCGAAGCCAGGTGGCCCGGGTTCGAATTCCGGTCGGGGCAATTTACCTGGTTGAGGTTTTTTCCGGAGTTTTCCCTCAACCCAATATGAGTAACTTTCGGTGCTGGACCCCGAACTCATTTCACCGGCATTATCACCTTCATATTATTCAGACGCTAAATAACCTAGATGTTGATACAGCGTCGTAATATAAACCAATAAAATAAAAATAAATTATCTCATAGTGTCACCATAGTGAGACGCCCCGTGATTTGTAGGCAAAGGAATCTTTTGGAATGGAGGTTTGAATTGTCTCATGTAACATAATCAGTAAAATCATTCACTATTCAGTAGGAATAAAAAATTCAATACAATATAATTGACCAATATAAAAATCTAGAATGAAAACCCTTCTTGTACATAACTATATTAACTCTGTGTAGCATGAAGTGCATTGTAATAGTACAATATTCTCCACAGACTCGTACTGCTCCTACTGCAACCTAACTTGGTCAAGACTACTCACTCCACTATCATGTTCGTGTTACACAATCCAGTAATTTCACATTACTCTCGGCCGTGGCCACTTCTAGTAATACAAACTCACAAAACCCTCATATTGAAATAAGTGGAGCTCAGTTACTGCTCCCAAAACGTCCTTCATACACCAATAGAATAAAGCAAATATCGACACAACCAGTCCAAAATCGAGTAATATTCTAACGCAGAAACCGTCGACTTCCGTTGCTCGGAATAGGTAGACGAACACAGTAACTGCCCTCTGTAGTAGTTCAAACCGTGACATAATGTCACAGCCTGCTTCAGCTTTTCCCTTATCCAAGTAGTCTGACGGAAAGTCACTGTAGTCCTCACTCGCCAACGTACGGAGCTCGATCCTCGGCCACACACACTGTGACCTACCGGGAACTCCTAGCAAGAAGCAAGGTAAGGGAAAAAATACGTTACATTTAAATTTAGCCAATCAAAAACTCTTAACCTCGAACCAAGATAACAGAGATTAAATACAGACCGATTATTTAGTCCTGACAGCTTAGAGACGCGAAAGAGGGGAACTAATAGGAGTAGTGGGGAGAGTTCCGGAGTAGAGATAAGGGCGAGAGGTCTGTAAAGGATTGCAGTACAGCTTAACTGCACTGGAAACACAACGCTATATCGCATGCGTGACATTCGACCGCTCTGACTGTAGGCGACAGATTAACCTAAACATCCCTTGGCGTAACTTAATGGACTCGCCTGACTCAGGCGCGCATTATCGGCGACTCTCAGGACTAAATAATCGTACTGTAATTATGAACATTCAGATAAATTCTACAGGCCGCTACCTAGCAGAGTTATAAATAAATAATAGCACGACAAGAAATATACGCCACCCAAAGTAATTTAAGAGAACAACCAAGAATCAATGCGGAATCTGATGTAACAACATAACTAATATATGTATAATAATGTATAATTATATTAAATAAAATTAAATAAGGTGAAACGAAAAACAAAATAATTAAGAAACATACGAATATTAAATAAAAGACAAGGAAAAAACGAACAAATAACAAAAATATAAATGACAAAAGAACCAAGAAAACTCTTGAGTGACGCAAGAAGCGTCACAGCTTATCAAAAATACATTGAAGAGCACGGATCAGGACTTTTTAATCACATTGTATTTTTAAAAACAAGAAGTTTATTTTACATTTTTAACTTTTCTGTAGCTTCACACTCAGTAATATATAAATTATTGATTATTCTAAAAACTTAACTGAGATTGGTTTATGACTTTGACGGGGTTATTGTATTAGGCCTACCCTCTTTGGTAGTACTGTAGTAAATAGTAAAATACCTTGCTAGCAGGAAGGTTAAATTGCAAATTCTTCGTAATGTAATTCAAATCACGGACTTACACACTTAAAAAATAATCAAATATTATCGCCATCTGTGTTAGCGCACTAGTATTATTAGCAAGGGCCCCGTGTTCAAATTCCGCTGCACTCTGAATTTGTAACTTGTGTTGGACAGCTCCGTGATGCAGACAACACAAGGAGTTTTCTCCGGGTATCCTGGTTTTCCTGTGAAATTCCAACAAGTCATCATCATCATCAACATCATCATCATCATCAGCATCATCATCATCATCATCATAAATTACTAGTGTAAAGCAGATCCTCAGCCTGTGATGCACTGTGGATAGTCTCTGAGGAACTAAGTGGTCTGTGCATCTCGACGCTAGTGACATGTATCCTATGAGTGTTGTAGTAGAATAGGGGAATTAACGAAGAAAGCCAATATATTCTTATTTTGTAAAATTGGATATTTTAACAAGCCTTTTAACGCTTACGAACCTCCTTTAACGCACAAGAAATGTGATACTGTTGGCGACGGAATTAATACTTCGGCCGTGAGACGCTGTCTCAGTATCATGACCAAAAGTCAATTGCCGCTGTAGTAAAAGTAACATAATCCCAAGGCGCAGTAATTGTAATATAAGCCAGCAAGAACATGTCATAAAGAAGCATCTAACTTGACCATAAAAGAGGTTGATTAAAGCACCGCGAGCAATGATCTTGCTCTGCGCGGAGATGATGCGATGGAATAATGCGTTACTAAACCGACTTGATAGCATACGAAGGACTGTCTGATCCTGCCTCGAATGAACGCTCTTAATCACCTGGGGGATTCTGTTGCTAGCAATTTACGTGGGCGAAAGTGGCTGTTTCTTATTGCCATAGATGAAACAATCCACAATAACCATGGAAACTACCTTTCGTTATGTTTATCAACTACATTGTAGGCCATATTATTTATTTTAATTTCCTTGTATCTACATATTTACTCACTTTCTGTGTTTGACTAAAATGTCAGAGTTTGGGATTGCAAATCCATTGCAACTTTATTCGATTTAAGAGAAGGAATCGAAGCAACCTACAGGGTTCTTTCTGATGTCTGATAACGAATTTGAATCACGTCATATGCGTCAGGAGTCACACGACAGCTGAACTGTTCCGCCAGGTGACTGATCAGTAGTGAGTGATCTCACAGTCAGAGTGCACGGCGACTCACAGCAGAAAATTCCAAGAAAATCGATCCTTTTTGGGAGGGGTACATTACGACCCTTTTCAATACCAAGTACAGTTAAGTGAAAATAAAAGAAGGCTGCAATAAACGAGATTTCTTCTGTGTACGTAATAAGATTGGCAAAGCTCGAATGGAATTAATTTGTTGAAATAACGGGGGCGGATTTGCTTTCTTTTTCCACTCTGGAATTAATCCCATCCGAGCTTTGCCAGTCTTATTGGTACACACAAGATGCCTTTCTTGGAAAAACGAAACCACTATTTTGCAGGTTCCTATGATTTTCATGTAACTGTACTTGACATCAGAAAGAGTTGTTATGTACCCCTCCCAAAAAGGCTCGATTTTCTTGGGCATTGATACTCTGATACACCGTGCACTCTGATTATGAAATCACTCACTGTTGGTCTGTCACCGCTCGCCGCAATTCAGCTGTCGGTATGATTCCTGACGCACATGACGTCATTCAAATTCGTTATCAGAGACTGTAAACAACCTTATATTTCTTTCTTTTGTTATGTTCATCCTATGAGATAATATATGGTACCTTCTGCGCCGCAAACATCTTAGTCATAGATTTACTTTATTGTGATCGAGACCCAAGAAAGAGTGAAGACGGAGCCAATAAAGAAGTTTAATCCTCGAAAAGAAATAAAAACAACACCCTCTTTAATTTCTTTGACAGTGACAATAAATCTGAAACAAATTTCTGTGATGACTGAGTGTCCTAGATATTCGGGCTGTATTTTTCGTTGGAAAACTCAGTGTGAAACTTCTGCCGAACAAGATCGCATTCAGTTTTCCTCGGGATTCTCCCATTTCATCACGCTAGGCATCGACATTATTCCATTCGTTCTCCATTCCGTTATCATTTCTTAACATTCCTCTATCACTGGATGATAACGCAGGGCAGGGTAGGTTAATTTTGTCGGTTAAGGATGATGTATATAAATAAGAAACAATATAACTAATGTGGTTTTTCAAAGTAAAAGAAAATCGAAAATATCTAATTTATAGGTTAGTTTAAAATGCTGTGATCTTCAGTAATTTTCAAGAATGTCTTGAGCTTGGCTTTGTTTCGTTAGATTTTAACACAAAAGATATTATTTTGGCTTGTGGGAAATGCTTCAAGAGATAATAAGGGAATAATAGTGACACGAATTAGTGATATAACACGATTTACTTTTCTTATCCCTTATTTTCTAGTGTAATTAATTATTTTCCTTATGTGTAAGTGTAATCTTCAAGTGTGCAAGAGCAAAAAAGAAGAATTAATGGAGCCGTGTCTGCTAGGTGTCAGATATTTTGTAACCTTTAATTTTGTCAATTTTTGATAATTAATAGAACCCGAATAAAAGTGTAAAGTAAAAGTAAATCCATGGCGCTACAGTCCTTTGCAGCGCCGAGACCTACCAGCCGGCTGCTGGCCTCACGTCCACATGCCGAAGGAGAAGTTGACGATCGTCCAACTAGAATGGAGGTACCAACCATAACAAAGATAACCAACAAAATAAAAATAATAAATAAACCAAAAATCTCCCTAAACATAAATACTATTTATAGAATAAATCTATATTCACAGATTCTAAATCCATTGCACAATGATCCCTCCAGCCGTTATAGCTGGTTTGCGAAACCGGATTTTCCCTACCTACCGTAGCTCCCCAAGTGCATCACGATGCTGAGTGGGCACCGGTCCCATACACTTTCATTAGAGAATTGAATAAAAGAGTAGTGTACATACATAAGAAGCACTGTAGCTTATGTGTTTTTTCAAAGTACGAAATAAAAATAAAACTAATATGTATAATTTATTCAGTAAATAATATGACTCTACATGAGAATAAGCGCTATCACTAGTGACCAAATATCAGTATCATCCCTGTTACGAATAATATGGCGTAATATATGCAGGTATCATCGGATAATCTGCGTATATTTATATTTCACTTCAGAGCATTTTTAACTACAGTATTACCATAACATTCTCTTAAAGTTTAACATACATACATGAATTCCCTAACATTGCAGGAGGTGCTCTAAACGGCGATATCCAGTTTGAATTCAGAAAATGTAGCGTCGTAACGTCCCAATGTGGACTGTTGCATTCTCTCTAACATTCCTAATGGTGTTCATATGATGTCGCAGCCAACTAGAATTCCGTCCACGTCTCCTCATCGTACAGTGAGTCAGGAATGGCCATTGCTATACAGAACTTAACCTGTGACTGAGTACTTGCTTTATCCTATAAAACTCTCTTCGTATTCTACACATACTTGAAGAGTTTGCTTTCCATGCCAGAAAAATAGTTAAGGTTCAAATATTAATGTTTAAGGGGCTCTCAAAATTAATGGAAGACGGATTGCCCAACTGGTCGGCATTCTTATAACAAATTTGTAAGTTTGAAAAAGTGTTCCTAAATTGGCATTGCTTTTTTGACCATATCTACGAACCCAAAAGTTTGATTTATAGTTACTACATTCCAGTATACAATATGTTTTATTCTGTGCACTTCACACCATACATTTTTATGATCATTGTTATTATTATTGTTATTATTATTATTATTATTATTATTATTATTTCCCAACCGTAAAGCAAATGTCAGGTAATCTGAGGCGCTTCCTCAGCCTCAACTCGCCAAATGGCTACCATCTAACTTCCATCAATATCGTTGGTGCTAAATAATCTAGTAGTTGATACAGCTTCGAAGAGTAGACTACCAAAGTATTCAATTAAATTTGAACCCGAATGTTGAGGATAGAAAATCTATGTCCTACCCATGCGAAATTATTATTATGATTATTATTATTATTATTATTATTATTATTATTATTATTATTTCCCAACCGTAAGGCAAATGTCAGGTAATTTGTGGCGCTTCTTCAGCATTAACTCACCAAATGGCTACCATCTAACTTCCACCAATATCGTTGGTGCTAAATAATCTAGTAGTTGATACAGCTTCGAAAAGCAGACAACTAAAGTATCCAATTGAATTTGAAGCCGAATATTTAGGATAGAAATTCTATGTTCTAGCCATGCGAAATTATTATTATTATTATTATTGTAGATTCATTTTCCGGGCTGAGAGGCCGTGGTCTATTAGTTGGTTTTATACCAGACGTTTCGTCTGCAACTGCGGCAGACATCTTCAGTGGAGTGGTATCCGAGGTCGCAAGACTCTTCTCGGCGTACCTGAGGCAACTGATCCTGTGTCTGAATGAATGAATGAGTGGGGGGAAGTGGGAGGAGAAACTTTAAAGGTACGTGAAAACACGTCCTTTTTGCAAGGGGGGAGTTGGGGCTGTGAAAAACTGAATATGTGAGCTCCAAGCCTCTTGGCCACTTGTCTCACTTCGGGTTTCGCCGCCCCAGTGAAGGAGCGCTAGAAATTTCTAGTGGGTAAGCCGAAAATGGACGTAACAGGTTAGCTACAACATACGGGGGGGAGGAGGGGCAGAAGTACAGCGACCTGATCCTGTGTCTGGTTGTGCGGGCGTATTTATAGTGCGGCTCGCGGGCCGAGGCCTGTTGTCGCTGCGGTCCGCGCCGCTTTGTTCGCTGCTCCCGTTCTGGGTTCCGTCCTTTTGTTGTAGTGGCTTCTTATCTGTTCTGTTTAGGACCGGGTACCAACACTTGTTTAGCTTTACGCCTTCTTCCTTGCGATTAAAGTTGTTGTTATGTTTATGTATTTCGATCGCTTCTCTATGTAGACGGGGGAAGAAGTGCGTCGTCGTGCTCAAGATGTCCGTGTCCTTGAATCTTATGTTGTGATCGCCCTCTTGATAGGCATGTGCTGCCACTGCCGATTTGTCGATCTGTCCTAGGCGGCAATTCCTATTATGTTCTGTCAGTCTCGTCCTGACGCTCCGCTGTGTAGTACCGATGTAGACCTTCCCGCACGAACACGGAATCCTGTAAACTCCGGCGGACAGCAGCTTATCTCGTTTGTCCTTGGATGACCTCAGCATGTTCCGGATTTGCTTGGTCGGCAGGAAGGTCGTTTCCACTTCATGACGCTTCAGCACCCTGCTGATACGGTCCGTCACATTCCTTAAGTAGGGTAGGAAGACCGTGCCCTTCTTAGTCGCTCGTTCCTGTGACCGCATCGACGGTGTTACTGTGGGGCGCATGGCTCTCTTTATCTCCGGCCTTGAGTAGCCATTGGCCATGAGTGCTGTCGATACATGGCTCAGCTCCCGTTGGATGTGTCGTGGCTCGGCTACCCGCCTGGCCCTGTTGATCAGGGTTTTCATCATGGCCCGTTCCCGGCCAGAAACGGGCAGCAAGCGAGCGCAGCAGCCAAGCAGCTCTCGGCCAGGGAGGCTCGAGGCGCCGAGCATCGTACTTCTGTCGGCCAGGCGGCGGACACCTACGTAATCGGCACTTCTTAAAGAGCAGCCTATTGGTTCCATTGCCGCACCGGCGCTCAGCGCGAAGAAAGCCGCGCAGCCTACGGAGGGCTGTGCGCACTAACTTCCCTAGGCCAGGCGGATCCCGGTCGGGGATTGGGTCCTCTCTCGGGGAGACCCCTAGCCGTCCTCGGCCCCTAGGCAGGCTTCCTGCTAGGGAGAGACTCTGTGCCTTCGTGCCGGAGTGACTGCCCAAAGGCAGGGCCTTCGGGCTAATTTGCTTTCCGCCCTCCACTCTTCTACTATTGCCCGGCCCTTCTCAGGGCTACGCAAATTTTCGTCCGGCCCTTATCAGGGCCAACGAAATTAGCGAACCAAACCGACGGTCCCCGGCGGGCTCCGCAACGCTTGTTGCGATCGGCTAACCGGGCTAGGCTTCGGCGACCGGTCGGGCGTAACTGCTGGGCTTCCACCCTTAGTGGGAGAGGGGCCTAGCAGGTTCTTGTACTGCGGACAGAGTGCCGCTTAGGTCCCCCCCTGACAGGATCGAATCTGTAATTCGAATGGCTCCAGTTAAGAGCAACAAGGCCACGAGCCATCCTACTGCAGGTGGCGTACAGCGGTTGCTAGTTTGCACTAGCCAGACAGGGCCCACCACCTCCTACTTGCGCGTGTCGCGTCCCGCGCAGATTACTCCTCCGCCCAGGCGTCGGAACCTGAGATCGGCTGGTCCTGTACGGACGTCGCCTGTCCCGGTCCCCGTTGCAGAGATCCTTGAGCTTCGTCCCCCTACCACCATCCCAGTCCCTTCAGGACTCCCGAGAAAGCCCACCCCTCCCAAGATAGCTCCCAAGGTCACTGAGGTGACACGTATTGACTTGCCCGGTCCTAGCGGACTGAATAGCCGTGGTGTTACGGTCTTGGCTGATGAAGTGCCGTCGAATCCATCTGGGTCCGGCGCACTTCAGGTCATTAAGGCCAAAAAGAAGAAGAAGGGCTCAGCTAAGACTCAGCAGGGCGGCATTCCTTCCGCTAGTGAGCTAACCAAGGAAGAGAGATCGGCTCTCTCTACCTTGGAGCAATTGGAGGCGGCGACTCTTCAAGTCGTGACCGAGGAGGCAGCACCCCCCGCCGAACCTGAGGCCCCACAGGAGACGGCTGCTGCCCCTGAGGTAGATGAGGCAGTTCCCCGCCCCCCTTCCCCAGCTCGTACTCACGTGTCGGAGAGTGAGGACGAGGAAGATGATGTTGAGACTGCCCTCACTAGGCGACGTGGTGATATCCCACCCGTTATTATTACGCTAGCCTTCACTGGCTCGCTGGGCCGACAGAACTTAGAGTTCAAGGCCGAATACGAACCGTTGGGCTTATGCTCGTACAGGGCGCGCGGCGGGACGGCCGTGAAAACTGTTTCCGAAAGGGATTACGCAAATCTTTGCAGGTTCCTGACCGAACGGGGAGTAGCGTACAACTTGCTGCGCCCCAAGAACGACAAGCCTCTGCGATTCGTTCTAAGAGGAATAGATATTCACACAGATGAGGAGGACATCCAGGGCGACCTGGAATTCCAAAGCATAATCGTCCGGCGAGTGACGAGGATGCACTCATCAAGGACAAAGGCCAAACTCCCAATGGTCTTTGTCGATGTGGAGAATTCCCCCGAAACCCGGGATAGAATGAGAGCCTTGCGTCAGTGCTGCCTGATGAGGGTAACAGTTGAGGACTACGTCCCCAGCAAGCGCCCGCCTCAGTGCAGCAACTGCCAGTGGTACTACCACACGCAGGCTAGCTGCAAAGCGCAGCCTATGTGTCGAGCTTGTGCACGCCCCCATAAGACTAAAGATTGTCGCAAGCCGCACGATGTCCCCGCTACATGCGCACTCTGTACTGGCGCTCACACCGCCAATTATGGAGGGTGTCCCGTGGCACTACAGGTTAGAGATGCCACGGAAGGAACGAGCAGGGCTGCCCGACGGAGGAGGGCAGAGCTCGAGGAACAGCGGACGCTCCAATACGAGTGGCTCCGGCAGCAGCGTGTGGAGCGAGCTGCGAGGCAGCAGCAGCTGTTCCGAGAACAGCAGCCGCAGCCACAGGCTCGCGCACCTGTGCAGGGGCCCCGTGCGGAGCGACGCACGGAACTCGGGCCGGTCCGCCAACAGCAGCAGCAAACGCAGCAGCAGCAGGCGACCATCCCTTCGCTTTTGGAAGTGCCCGTTGCCGCGCCTCTGTGGTCCACCGTGGCAGCGACAGCCCCCCAAACTGCTGCCAATAATGTAGGACCCCTTTCTCAGCGCCCTAAGCGCAACAGGGGCAGCAGAAAAGCCACCAAGGCTACCACGGTAGAGTCCATCTCCGCCCCTGTCCCACCGGCCCTGCAGGAAGCTATTGCAAGCACCTCGAAAGGCCCCACCGGTCAAGGCGCGACCTTGGACCAAGTTCAGCACTTTGCCGAGGCGTTGCAATTAGCAAACCCTAACCTCCCGCTCGCCCCAATCCTAGAAGGATTAACCAGAGTGATAGTTCTCCTTATGGAGAATCCTATGTCTGCCCTCCCGGAGATATTTAAGCTCCTAACCTCCCTCGTTTCTCTCAATGGCCAGACGAAGTGACGGAGTTGCTAGGATGTGTATATGGAATGCCAGGGGCCTTAGACATTATAGACATGAGTTCAGGGCTTTCCTAGACGCTAATAATATAGACGTTGCATTTATAACAGAAACGTTCCTGACACCCCAAGTAAATTTAAGATGCGCGGGGTTTAAAGTCTATAGACAAGATAGAGCGGGTAGAAGAGGCGGAGGTGTAGCGGTGTTCGTTCGTTCTACGATCGCGCACTGTGAGTATCTCCTTCCCCAGCTAGCGGCATTAGAGGCAGTGGCTATTAGAGCCTACATAGGTAGACTCCCCTTTCTGCTTATGGCTGCCTACAGTCCTCCGGGCATACTAGATGAACGCGATTTAGATATAGTGACAAGTCTATCCGATAGATTCGTAGTCGCCGGCGACCTCAATGCGAAGCACGCTAGCTGGAACTGTCAACGCCCCAATCGGCAGGGCGATAGGCTTTTTCTTAATTCTACAGGAAACGGATACGTCGTGATGGCCCCTAGGGAACCCACACACGTACCGGATGCTGCAAATCAACTGCCTGACATATTAGACATCGCTCTGGTGAAAGGTCTCACAACTAGAGCGAGACTAACAACCCTGGATGATCTTCCGTCCGACCACCTACCGGTGATAATGGAGATCATGCACCCAGTCGAACTCTCCCCAACGGCTGATAAATTCAAATACAAGGCGGCAGACTGGGTGTTCTTCCAAGACCAGGTAGCCGCTACGCTTCCACCACTCCCCCCTGAAGTCACTCCGGCAGGGATAGATAGGTCAGTTAGCGACCTGACGGAGTGCATAAAGAAGGCAATGGTTGCTGCAATACCGAAACAGTCTTCACAACCGGGACGGATGCAGCTCCCAGCCTATATTAGAGACCTAAAGATCGCCCGCAATAGAGCAAGAACATTGTGGAAGCGTACTAGGTTAGATCAACATAGAATAGAAATGAACCGCTTGCGCAGGCGGATCAGTGAGGCGGTCCACGAGACGGTCGTGGATGCTTGGAAATCCAAGGTTGAGACGATGGACAGCAGAAACATGTCAGATGTCTGGCGTGTATCTCGAGCTCTGTCCAATCCGTCTCAATCTATTCACCCATTAGTAGTCGGTCCAGATGTCACGGCCTTTACTCCTGAGGAGAAGGCTACCGCACTGGCAGACGTTCTAGAGACCACTTTTCAACCCGTGGAACAAAATTTAAACTTGCCCCATATCAGAGCTGTTGAGGAATCGGTTCGAGACCTCCTTAGCAGGGAGCCGGAAAATGGGATACGACCTACGAACACCCACGAGGTCGCCCATATCATTCGTCGCCTAGGCCCTCATAAGGCCGCAGGAGCCGACGGTATCCAAGGAATTATATTGCAGCATCTCCCAAGGTCAGCTATGAAGCGCATAGCAGAGATAATTAATAACATCTTGGCATCCGGTCACTATCCCATTCCCTGGAAAGAAGCTCACGTAGTTCTCTTTCCAAAGCCCGGAAAGGATAAGACGAATCCAAGCAACTATAGGCCTATTAGTCTCCTCAGTTGTCTCAGCAAACTGGCGGAGCGGGTCATACATAGACGCCTCACTGAAGTAGTATTGCCCCAAATCAGGAACGAGCAATTCGGTTTTCACCCTGGTCGTTCCACTACACTCCAGGCACTCCGCATGACGGAGGACATTACCTGGGCTATGAGCACGAAGCGTGTAGTAGCTGCAGCTTACCTGGACATCGAGCGAGCATTCGACAAGGTTTGGCATGAGGGACTCCTCGTTAAGTTACTGGGCATGGGAGTCCCAGATGGAATGATACGCCTCATTTCTAACTACCTCCGAGGCCGTACATTCAAAACCCGTGTAGGCACTAGTTTCTCCACCCCCCGTGAAATTCACGCAGGAGTCCCACAGGGTTCCATTATCGGGCCCATACTTTTCAATATATTCATTAATGACCTCCCGTTTCGCTATATCCACGGCAGAAGTAGTCATCTGTATATCTATGCAGACGACACTGCCCTCTTGGCGATGGGCAAAACCTATAGATTAGCATCCCGTAGATTACAGTCGATCTTAGATCACCTCCAGCCGTGGTTCCACGACTGGAGAATCAAGGTCAATGTAAAGAAATGTCAGGCCATACTCTTTTCACTAAGAGCGAGGCTCGAAGACATACCACCACCACCCACACTTTTCGGACGAGAAATGCCGTGGATGAACCAAATTAAATATTTAGGGATCATTATGGACTCTCATCTCAACTTCCGAGATCACATCCAATCCCTTCTTCGTAAGGCCAACGGGCTGATAGTTAGACACTATCCCATTCTGGCGGCCTTAACTCCTGACAACCTGAGGGTAGGACTTACCATGTATAAGGCCCTCATTCGCTCTGTCATTACCTATGCCGCACCCGCATGGGGGTTTGCGGCAGTGTCCCATCTCCGTAAACTCCAAGTTGTCCAAAACCAGGTGATTCGACTCATTACCCATCTCCCCCGAGTCGCCTCGAGAAGAAAGTTCCATGATGAACTAGAGTTGCCAACCATAGACGAGTTCATTGCTCGACTGGCTAGGAACCTGTATGCGGAAGCTCGTGCTAACCCCAACCCGCTCATATCTGGCCTCGGCCAGTATGATCCTAGGTTACGGCGTAGACACCAGACAGGTCCATTAGCTATACTATTGAGACAGGAGGACAGGGAGGCTGGCGCTACTCCCAGGTTTTGGTAGCTACGACTCAACTCCATGAGACTCCTTGGATAGTGCAACCGCTGTAAAATGACCTTGTCTTAACTGGGCTAAACAAAATCCCTCCATAACATTATCTACTTTTGTTGATCGATGGAAATCTAATAGAGCCAATTGGCTAGTATATATCCATCGATTCATAGAGTCTTTCAACCTAAGAGCCAACTGGCTAGTCTCTGATATTGAGACAACTCATCCTGCCTAAGGTTTTTCCGTGGTTTTCCTAAGGCGCTAAGACAAATGTCGGGATGAGCCCTAAAAGAAATGGGCCACGGACCTGCACTTATATCCCCATGAATCCCCCTAATTAACAATCACATCTCTCCCCCCTCTTCGCAATTGAGCCATCATATAGCCAAATGGCTGGTCTCGAAATTGAGACAAATCAACAAGGCTCATGACCTCCAACATAATAGCCAAATTGGCTAGTCTCTTATATGAGACAACTCATCCTGCCTAAGGTATTCCGTGGTTTTCCTCAGGCGTAAGACAAATGTCGGGATGAGCCCTATAAGAAATGGGCCACGGACCTATATGCCCTTCCCCATATATATTCCACCTTTCTTATAAATTATGTATGCCCTATTTCAGATAATATTAATGGTATATTAAACATACGAGGTCACTCAATAAGTCGCAAATTGAAAGGACAGGGACCTCTCAAATTGCAGTTTAGATTTCACGGCGCTTCTTCCGACGGCCTTCACCTGCTTTGTCATCGAACAACAGATGACGGCGTCTTGCCATCCTAACGGCACACACCAGCCAACTCCTCCTCGCCCCGTTCCGTGATCAATTGATCAGTCTCAGCACCCCTCGCGTATGTGGTACCTAAGAGGTTACGTCCAATTTCGGCTTCCCCTTCAAAATTTTCTAGAGCTCCTTCAGGGGAGCAGCGTAACCCGGAGTGAGACTAGTGGCCAACAGGCTTGGAGCTCACATATTTAGTTTTGTACAGCCCCCAACCCCTTGCAAGGACGCGTTTTGCGTACCTTTTAAATTTTCCTCCCAATTCTCCTTCGATTTTTCGATTTTCGAGTAGTGTTGCCCCAAATCAGGAACGAGCAGTTCGGCTTCCACCCTGGTCGTTCCACTACACTCCAGGCACTCCGCATGACGGAGGACATTACCTGGGGCATGAGCACGAAGCGTGTCGTAGCTGCAGCTTACCTGGACATCGAGCGAGCATTCGACAAGGTTTGGCATGAAGGGCTCCTGGTTAAGCTACTGGGCATGGGAGTCCCAGATGGAATGGTACGCCTCATTTCAGATTACCTCCGAGGCCGTACATTCAAGACCCGAGTAGGCACTAATTTCTCCACCCCTCGTGAAATTCACGCAGGAGTCCCGCAGGGATCGATTATCGGTCCCTTACTTTTCAATATATTCATTAATGACCTCCCGTTTCGCTATATCCACGGCAGAAGTAGCCATCTGTATATCTATGCAGATGACACTGCCCTCTTGGCGATGGGCAAAACCTACAGGTTAGCGTCCCGTAGATTGCAGTCGATCTTAGATCACCTCCAGCCGTGGTTCCACGACTGGAGAATCAAGGTCAATGTAGATAAATGTCAGGCCATACTCTTTTCACTAAGAGCGAGGCTCGAAGACATACCACCTGCACCCACACTTTTCGGACAAGCAATGCCGTGGATGAACCAAATTAAATACTTAGGGATCATTATGGACTCTCATCTTACGTTCCGAGATCATATCCATTCCCTTCTTCGTAAGACCAATGGATTGATAGTTAGACACTATCCCATTCTGGCGGCCTTCACTCCTGACAACCTGGGGGTAGGACTTACCATGTATAAGGCCCTCATTCGGTCTGTAATAACCTATGCCGCACCCGCATGGGGGTTCGCGGCAGTGACCCATCTCCGGAAACTCCAAGTTATCCAGAACCAGGTGATTCGTATCATAACACATCTCCCGCGAGTCGCTTCGAGAGAGAAGTTCCACGATGAGCTAAACTTGCCAACCGTAGACGAGTTCATTGCTCGATTGGCTAGAAACCTGTATGAGGCCGCTCGTGCCAGCCCCAACCCGCTCATATCTGGCCTTGGCCGGTATGATCCTAGGTTACGGCGAAGACACCAGACAGGTCCACTAGCTATTCTCTTAAGACAGGAAAACAGGGAGGCAGGTGTCACTCCCAGATTTAGGTAGTAGATTATTAATTCATGACTTAATCTAATAAGCAACCGCTGTGAAATGGCCTGCTCTAACTCGGGCTATAAATCCATTCTATCCCTCTTACAGGTCTACGGAGTGAAGAGTCAATTGACTAGTCTCCGGATCTGACAGAAACCATCAAAAAGCCAATTGGCTAATACCGTTATGATGGTTAAATAACTTGAGCTAACATATCGTCCCCAATAAATCCGTTTTGCTGATCGATGGAGTTGTAATAGAGCCAATTGGCTAGTCTACATCCATCGAATCAAGTCATTTTACCTAAGAGCCAACTGGCTGGTTTCTAAAATTGAGACATCTCATCCTGCCTAAGGTTTTTCCGTGGTTTTCCTAAGGCGTTAAGACAAATGTCGGGATGAGCCCTAAAAGTAATGGGCCACGGACCTGCATTCACTTCCCCAGACATTGGTGACGGCTCAAGATTAATGATTGCTCACATCGAACTCGGGCCCTGGCAGGGTTCAATCGTCCCCTTGTACAGATCACTGGAGTCATCAAGGAGCCAATTGGCTGGTCTCCTGATCTGAGAAAAATCATCAAAGCGCCAATTGGCTATTGTAAGATTAATCCCTACGCGTTCGAATCTTCAAACAGCCAAACTGGCTATCACCGTTTCGTGCCTAGACTTCTCCTCCATCGCGTCTCTCCTCCGGATCAGGTCGCTGTACTTCTGCCCCTCCTCCTCCCCGTATGTTGTAGCTAATCAGTTACGTCCATTTTCGGCTTACCCACTAGAAATTTCTAGCGCTCCTTCACTGGGGCGGCGAAACCCGAAATGAGACAAGTGGCCAAGAGGCTTGGAGCTCACATATTCAGTTTTTCACAGCCCCAACTCCCCCCTTGCAAAAAGGACGTGTTTTCACGTACCTTTAAAGTTTCTCCTCCCACTTCCCCCCACTCATTCATTCATTCAGACACAGGATCAGTTGCCTCAGGTACGCCGAGAAGAGTCTTGCGACCTCGGATACCACTCCACTGAAGATGTCTGCCGCAGTTGCAGACGAAACGTCTGGTATAAAACCAACTAATAGACCACGGCCTCTCAGCCCGGAAAATGAATCTACATCTATAGACTCCGGCCGTGAAAGCCTACACTGCAAGATTATTATTATTATTATTATTATTATTATTATTATTATTATTATTATTAGGATCATGGCTTAAAACACAAGTATTGTCTATGTCCTTATATAGCTAAAACATATTTAGAGAGTTTAAAAGAATTGATTTAAGGAACATTTTGCAGCAATATTCCAATGTGACCCCTGTTTAATTTCCTTACTGCTAAGAGAAAGTTACTGCCACATTTGTGAGTAGTTTTTCCTACATGTGTCACGCTATGTACGTTAGCTAAGATTAAGGCAAGAGATGAGGTCCCAAAATGAAAATAACATATAACACAGGTCAAATATAATCAATTGGACTCATCCAGACTTCTGGAAGGGACTTAGGTCTTTTGATAGATTTGACAGTCAGTATGAGCGAAAATATATTTTGTGATAATCGTTTGAATAGAATGGATGACTGTCGGTTTAACCTGTGGCAGAGAATATTTATGTTCTTCATGTAGGTACTCACTAACTCTGTACAAGTGCAAAGAAGGTTTTCAGATACTTTGTAGTATGAAAGTTCTTAATCGACTTTGAGTGCATATTCTTATTAGAATATTTGGGGGGACTGGAAGTGCAGAAGAGGAAAAAACGTACGAAACATGTTAATTGGAAAATGAGTTCTATTCAGTCAATACTTAACATAAACACAATAAAACATGTTATAATAACATTTACACAGATTTTAAAAACAAACGTTTTCGCCAATTTTGATTGGCATCTTCAGGTCGTGTAGGTCGAATGGAACATTTTATAAAAAGTGAACACTTGGTATATGACGTTAAAAACCAAAGTTACAACTGTAATATCACTTAAAAACAGAGAATAGAATATAGCAAAAAGCCTCCACGATGTGTGTAGAATCACTGTGTTGAAAGAGGCGTGTGTGAACCAAGGAAACAGCAAAACTCTTCAGTCATTGCAGATACAGTTTTCAAGATAGATTTGAAGATGCTACGAACAGGTCGGTCGTGTGGCCGTTATGGAGAGCAGGAAAAATCCTGTAAATTGTAAGGATAGAATGAATGCCTTTGAAAGTACGAAACATGACTTGTTTTAACTCAGGAAATCCTAACTCATGTAACATTTCTTAGAGATAGTTTAAAAAATGAACTACAGTAATGTTATTCTTAAAAAACTCAACCACATGACAGGTCAAATCGGCCCAGAGGATGGCGAGAGTTAAGGCTTTCACCTTTACAATCGGCATTGGCAGTAGGAATGTCAGTTCTACGTGCCTACCGCCTTTATTCCCAATGAAATGCCCTAAGTACTCATTTCTCCTGAGACTGAATAGACTCTAGGGTCATAGTGCTGCTGGAAGGATTAGATTAATGGAAACATCCATGACCTCATCGGAAATCGAACCCGGAACCTTCCGGCTTGCAGAGATAAAACTTAGCCGCGAGGCGCCCCGATTTTATTCTTAGTTGATATAATTAATAGTAAATGGTAATGATAAGTGACAATCGAACAGATTATTCTGTAACTATCTTGAGGACCTCTTAACAGCAAAAGAATAAAACACGAGACTATAAGAAATACGAAAACTAAAAGACAATAATGGATATTGTGTTACGGAATATACGGGCCAAATAAAAAATTGTACAATACCAAAAACAAACAGAATATGGTAAAAAAACTAATCTTCATATTTTTCATATATAAATATCAACATACCTCTGATTCAGGTTCTGGCTGATATGGACAGGCAGTACATTTCACTTGACGTTATGTATCAGAGGTAAAACAATTGTTTGTATGCATCTGAAGTCTGATTGGTGTAATATGTAGCTAATCGACGATGTATGCAATGGAGGGTGCGAAAGGAACTGTCCACCCTACCCCATTATCTCCTGGCTTAGTTCAGTCTGTCTTCTGACAGTTGACTAAACAACAAGTATCAACATTTTCGTTTCTAACATGAGACCTTTCAAAATATGAATATTTACCGTGAGGAGACATAACTGTATAATAATGTAATACATTAAAACTTCTGTTAAAGGATACATCTCTGTACGGATACTTAGAATGCCACCTACAGAATTGCATGTGGGCATTCTCTATATCGGACACAGCTATATAAAACGATTCTATACATAAACTTTTCTCAGTAACAGACATCAGACGCACCCAACGAGTTAGATACTATAGAGAGGACAAAGATCTCAGAAAGTTGAAGACAATTGAACATTGGTCCGCCATGTTTCGGCTAGTCAAAACAAAGGGGCGTGGCTCGGATGTCGTAGGAAATGACTGTGATGAAGTTAGTATTATTGTGAATTGAGTTACATATTAAGACTATGTTAATAAGTAAAAAGTAAAATACACACAAAACTTTACGTTTTATAACAGCTGTAGGCCTATGTTTTATTAGTTTCACTAAATATAGCCCAGATATTAAATGACAAGCTATACTCGATGCAACCCAAGCAAAGAACCTAAAGACGAATGAATTTAATCGGCAGAAGAAAAATAAATAATTTTTTGACTTCGTCACAAATTTAATTACCCTACAGCTAATCTAACCTAATATGAAATTATGTAATTCAGTGCTCACCAGGTGATTTCAAGAGAGACGACGTATGTAACTAATAGGAGTAAAATATAGGAAAGGTAGTGGCGAAAATTAAAAAAAAATATCAAATAATTAAGTTATTGGGAAAAATTAATTTGAAATTGGAATTAACACAGAGAACTTTCGAAAACTGCAATTATTAAAAATACAAATAACCTCTTATCATGCAACATAATAATTACAGAATGACACTAATAGAAAGTTACTCATGATCATAACTCACCACATTTATTGAAACGATAATATACTTACGATTAACATTGTTATCAGAAACAACAGGAGCCACAGCTAGGTGCACTTCTTTTCACGTGATGGAGACATCATGTAGTGTAATATAATTTGAAACAAATATTGTCGCGTGATGGAGACATCGTGTAGTCTAATATAATTTGGAACAAACATTGATCTCACACGTCTCGCAACTAGGCAGAGGCTTTTGCAGAATAAAACTGTTCTTACATTATTTTGAACAATAATGACAAATCGTGTGTGATGCAAGTGCTAACTTTCCTCTTTGTTAACAAAAAGAGCCCTACGCATTAATAAAAAGAAAATTGGAGTAGGCCCTATAAACACAATAAATACTAAACTCTTGATGGTACAAACTTATTAATACAGATATTTCGCTTATGCTCAGTCCGTCTTATCTTATAATTCTCTGCGGCAATGGCACCTGTATTGAGAGGGTTTAATTATCCAGCAACGAATATTATGATTTACGGTACATTTAATTTAAATCCGAGGGAATGAGACATTTTTAGAAATTTTAAAGTCTTAATTATTACTTTTTCATTTATAAATCAGCTTTTTACAAAACCTATAGCGAAATGTTTAAATTAAATATTGATGCATCTGAAAAATATAATACATGTACCAACTCATTGCAGTGTACCTTTGATAAGCACTCCTTGCGGAGGCTGGCGGTACTATAGACCGCCACGTTTTTTAGGGAACGATCCATAGTACTGTTGGCCTCCGCAAGGGCGCTTATCATAGGTCTTCAGCCTCTCTATAGTATCTAACTCGTTGGACGCACCAGAAACACCGTGAGTCATCTCATAACCCAACTCCTACTTTCTTACACTTCCTCAACTCTGGCGACAGAACAGTTGTCCTTTGCAGAGCTTCCCCCACCAATGCTTTTACCTTCCTTTACGAATGAGGAAACCCAGACTAACCGGCTCGGGTTCGATTCCCGGCGGGGTTAGAAATTTTCTTGTAAAATTTCTACCTCGGGACTAGGAGAGATGGCGGTGCACAACTTCTAATCTCTACATATATTGATATTGATATATTTATTTCTAAAACTCTTATTTGGTAATGGGTCGCCACCACATCTCTGTATTCGTGCTCCCCATTACCTTCTAATTACAATAAACTTTCATTGACGTGTGCAGTCATCTTGTTTTACCTTTGTTACCTCTATTACTATAATACATAGCCTACTCTCAATTTGCTTTCTAACCTCTCCCCTTAAAATTTCCCCTTCTTTCTAATGAACACCTCACCACTTTTATTGTTAACTTACTGTATATTTGAAGTACTTCCTATCGTCTAAGTGAACTAACTTTTACTAACACTATTTAATCACACTCACTCACTTTCATCACTAATTTACAATCAATTCTACCTCTCCTCACTTCTGTCATCACTCTTATCCCCTATTTCTCCATTAAACACTGAATCACATGTTTATTTTGTTAAACTGTTCCCTTTCATCCCGATAAATTTTCCGTTTGCCACTATTTTTGTAAGTCAACTCAACCTTCATTTGTAAACTTACATTAAAATACTTGCTGTCTTCCTATCATTTCAATTTCTCTGATTGTACGCTAATTTAGTCGACACTCCAATATTAGTAACATTTCACTACCAATTACTATTAACAAACACTTCTAATTTTCACTAGTCACTTCCTTTATCAACTCTTGTTTCTCTGGACACTAATTCACTTATTCGTTCTTACATTCTCTCTCCGATTGTTTTGCTAGTTACTCTTACTCCTTGAACACTCACTTTATTGTTTCTATGTGTTTTGCCACACTTTTATCACTCCACCCCCCTTAAGCACCAACTTCGTAGACTGTAGTTCTGCGGTTCCTTATTTCCTTCCTTTCCCTCACAAGTAGATGGACTACCCAAATATTCTTTACTTCCCCTCTTTGTCGGCTCCGGACGTCTTGCTAGTTTCTTCTTAACCACCTTCTTGACCTGTTTTCTATGACCTACTCTTCCCGCTGTCAGCCGATTCGTCATCTTATCCCTTCCGCTATTGTCAGCAGTCTTCAGTGACTGTTGCTTGCATGGTGACGAAGGACTTATTTGCGACCACGCGTCTCTCCTTTCAATGACGTCATACGTGTCTGCTTCCATTCTTCCTGAACTTGCTGTTTCAGACATTCCTTGTGTGGTTACTGCCCTCGCTTCGGATTGTCCTGAGCTAATTGAATTCCTTCTTGAAACTTCTGCCACACTTCCTTGGCTACTAATCTCACTTCTTCCGCCCATTTGCTTGTTTATAATCTTCCTCATTTCCATTTTCAAGTCCCTCCTGTTTCCTCCTATAACCTCGGACTCCAATTCCTTTTGGTTCAAACAATTTTCTAAACAAAATTTTAGATCGAAAATCTCATTATTGATATTCAATTTATCTCCATACAGCCTGGCGAAATGTCCGTTCTTCCTAGCCGCCCACATAAACGGTAGCAACAATCTTCTTCTACATCTCGTCTTATAATCATAGTCCAACTCGAGTCGAATGTTTGAGCTTTTTAAACACTTTCTTCTATACAGAATTTTCTCCTTTGTTAACATGTTTTTGAATTTGACCACGATAGGTCGATTGAACCCTCTTCCGACCCTGTAGGCTTCTTCAATTTGTCCGTCGCTCACATCCATGTTGAAAACCTCCCAGCACACTTTGAATACAGTGTCGTACGTTGTTTCGTTCTTTTCCTGTTCCATTTCTTCTACGCCGAAAAATAATAAGTTCTTCTTCCTCTGCTTATCCTCCCAGAATTTTAATTTCCTCTTCATTTGTATGTTTTCTAGCTTCATTTCTTCCATCTTCCTTAATCTCTAAATAGTGCACCAATATGCCTGGGTTAAATCCCAAATTTCTCCGCAGTGCATATGAAGAGAAGACATATATTACTGTTGATAGTGATTCGTCTGTCGGATGGGGACGTTAAGCCTGGCGGCCCCATGTTGCTATTCGGCAGGAGTAGACTACGTGCCGGCACCGGGTTTCCCCTTCTCCCTTCCTCACCTTCATCAACATCCTCACCCATTCCCTACACTACACTTACACGAACACTTAACATACACTCACCCTAGTACACAACATAACTCTTCACAGATACACATCATGCATAACGTGGCTTGCCTAAGTGGTGTGCAATTTGAAAATGGGTTACAGTCCTGCCATCTGTTCGCAGTATACGGAATCCGAATCACGCAAAGTGGAGTAGACATTAGACACACACACACACACACACACACACAGTGAGGAAGCAGTACGGTGATAAAAATATTCTATAGAGAAAGGTGATGCTAAAAATTTAAACTCACTTCCAATGTATGAATGTATCTAGAAAATTTAATTCAGAATTCGACAAAATTTTTAAACTTCTTGAAAATTTAAAATGCATAAATGTTAAATGTTTCAGTCAAATTATTCATCTGAGATTTTTTATATTCAAATAAGAAAATATTATATGGTATTTAATGCGTTTTAAATGTGTTACTTTTATAAAAATCTTATATTCTAGCTTATAATTAGTAAAAAAATTCAAAATAAATAGGATATCTGTATGTCAAAATATTGTACGAGTACCTTGATTTTATGTTGTTTTCCAAAAAGCGCACACTTCGCAATTTTTTATTCCCGTTGATATGTCAGCTATTCAGAATTTCCACGGTATAATTTGGCGTCAAAATGTATATTTTTCATATTCTGTATTATTCCACATGTTTCTTCATCCTCCCGTTCCTTAAAACTTTTTATACTGCATCATATATGAGAAGAGAGCTGGTAAAAGTTCTGACGGGAGTAGAAAAATGTAAGAATGGTTTCTTCATGTTTGTCAAACATCTTGCATGATTTTCTCCTCGGGGTTTGAACTCGGTCGATAACGTTAAGCTGCAAGAAAATTACACCAGCGCAGAGTAAAACTTTCTCATAGTTGCACCGACAACTTACAAGTTCGACAAGATATTACAGAATGTTTTCGAGATGAGAATTGCGTTCAGACGGACGGACGAACACAGGATTGTGTGTGTGTGGGATGAGGGGGCACTGCAGCAGCCGAGGATGTCTTATTTCTACTCCCATGCACAAACTTCTGTGTCTGGCTTGTCACTGTTCCAAACCTCCTTTTCCTATTTCCACCCAATCTTATCTCGATCTGGATTTCTTTTTGATCTCCTTTCTTTTTACTCCTTTTATTATACTGTGTATATAGAACTTATTGCGGTGTTGTAAAGATTGTTTCCTGAAAGATGTACAGAGTGGAAATGATACAGGGACATCATTCTATTTTTACTACCATTTCTAATAGTAGGCTGGCTATAACTTAGGATTAATAGTTGAGAACTGGAAACACCGTTTGCTACCCCCTTCCACGTCTGGAGTTCGATGATACTGGCGTAAAATACAAATAAATCACTTTACTAGGTATAGGAAGGAACAAAAGTCGTTTATCCATTTACGTAAACTAGGAAATATCGCGATTTTCAGTTCGATAATTATTTTCATTATATGTTTTTGTTTAATCAAATTACAGTACCGTATTAACAATAAGTGTTTTTAGTCACGAATTGAGCTCTCCATTCGGACGTATTCATTATGCTGTGTATAGGCCTATTATACTGTCTACAGCATATTAGCGTACAATATAGAGAATGAAGTTAAATTGAAAAATAATCATAATATGGATATTTAAACACATTTCTGAAAATGGTGGCCGTTCATTTTGATACTGGCTTCAGTTATTTTCTGCATTTTATCGCACTATAGAATATTGTACCTAATTCCAATTACCAGTTTCGGCCTTCGTACTATTAACTCATGTTGAAATAATTCTGTACCTACTCCATGAAAGAGTACCGTAATTTCCCATAACTATGGTCCAGGCACCCAACTATGGTCCAAAACGCATTATGTACTACTTAGTCCCCCTAGAGTTCGGTGTTTGCCATTTAAGGCGCCAATGTGATGGAATTATGTTCCCCATAGATGCTTCTATTTACCATTACACGTGGAAGTGATATGGATGCTTAACAAGGTCAGTGTGCATCGTTCTATTGAATGTGTGAAGACACGAAATCATTCAGTTTGTTTTTGTCTGTTTCATTAAGCTCTCTTCTGTACAACTGGTAAATTATATATCTATGATTGTTTGTACAATTAAACCTGGCTACATAGTGTTTACTTTCACGTAATAATTAGACTGGCAGAGGTTAAGACCTCTGCGTTAAAAATGTTTAACCTCAAGGCTAGAAGTCCGTCCTCAATTATGTACCACAATTTTTCGTGGACCATAGTTGCATTTCATTTTGAAATATTTGTTTTAATGAAATGTGAACAATGTGATTATTTAATTGTGCAAATACGGTATCTCAGTATATTCTAAAACACCATTTAACATTATAGTCCAGTAAATAAAGAAGCAGGCTGTTCCAGCATCAGTGGTACTAGCACGAATAATGGTCCGGTAAAACAAAAACTTCATGGTAGAAGGCTCACAACCGTCCCTGTAAGTGACTATGAGAGCGATGAAGTTGAATTGGATACAGATTATGATGTTTCCGGTGTACTCTCCATATTTACTGACAGTGAGTCAGATGTGGAAAAGAAGACGAAATCTGTCAAATTACTGCTAAAGGCACTTAGTTATTTGGTAGTTACATATGAGGAGGAATTGTGGCCAGGGAAAGTTTTGGAAGTGAAGAACAATGGAGCTGCTGTTTCATGTATAGTAAGAAGTGGCAATTACTGAGGTGGCGAGAAATGGAAGACATTTTACTCCATGGAAAGGAAAACATAATGAAACAAATTGAAACAGAGAGATCTATTTTCAATTTCAGAATTGCAAGAGAAGTGGATATTCAAAGGATAGAAATAAGCGTACTGAATATAGTTTTCAGTATGGTAAATAAATATTATCAGTGAATTTATTTGCATAATATTTTGCTAGGAATGTGTTAGTTTATTTTGATACCATACTTTTGTTCTTTAATATACACTCACCGGCAAAAAAAAAACGGGCCAACTACATTTTATTTAAAATTTTTGAAAATTGTAGGATTTTTTTAATAATTGTAGGTGTGCTGAGGTTCATTTAGTTATTCATTTATTTTGTGATACGTAACAATGTAATACTGAATACGTAATAGCCAACAGTGATCTGAAAAGGAGATTCGTTCATCTTGCAATATTGTGACAAAACTCTTCGGACTCATTTCAAGCTATGTTGAAGAAGTCTACAGATTGGTAAGCTCCTTTGAGGCAGTATTGGAGTACTTCATTGTATATAAATGTCACTAAGTCCTACCGATTCAACTAAATGGTTGCATTGATAGAAGATGTGAATAGTCAGCGTTATGTGGCTGCAGTTCTTGGGACAAGAAGAGCCTTCCAGAAAATAAGAGAACTTAACGTGAGTAAGAGAACTGTAAGGAGACGTCTGGATGAATGTGGGCTGAATTCCAGAAGACCAACTAAAGGCCCAGAATTGCTCCAGTAACATCGTGATGAACGATTATGTTTTGCTCACAATCATGCTAATTGGAACCTGGGACAGTGCTCTTCACAGATGAATCGAGATTTAGTTTACAAATGCACGTGAAAGCGTGTGGAGAAGAGAAGGAGAATGTTTTTCTTCATGTACCTTCAGTTCACGTGTGAGTTTCCAAGGTGGATCAGTAATGACATGGGATGGCATTTCGTATGAAGCTCACACAGAATTTGTTTTCATTAATGGAGGTGCTTTGACTGCTCCAAGATACATCGATGAAGGTCTAATTTAACATGTGATACCATATGCCTCACTTATTGATGAAAAGTTCCTGTTAAAGAATGACAATGCTCGCCCACATGCTACAAGAATCGTGGATGAGTTCCTTCACGACGTTGGATTGAATTGATGGCATGGCCAGCAAGACATCCTGATATAAACCATATTGAACATGTGTGGGTCTTTCACGACGTTGGATTGAATAGGATGGTATGGCCAGCAAGAAGTCCTGATATAAACCCTATTGAACATGTGTGGGGTAATGCTGGGAAAGCGAGTTAGAAGTTGACTAACTCCTCACAGCAACTTACATCTGCTTCGAAATGTTCTAAGTAAAGAATGAAATAGTATCGACCAGACTGATATCCAGAATCTGATCGAAAGTTTGAATCGGCGAATGGTAACAATCATACAGAGGCATTATCTGCTTTTAGTAACATCTGGGTGGCCACAAAATCAGTTTAACATTTGGAAGAAAATTGAAACAATTGGTAAGCTTTTACACCTTTTAATTATATCCATTGCTTGGCGATGAAATTAATAGCGCAAGTGATAATGAAAAAGAGTTTTTTTTTCTGGGAAGCAATTTTTCTTCATTTCATAATGGGTTTTCTGATTCTCACCTCATAAAAGAAATTGAGAAATTTTAGGTGGCCCGGTATTTTTGCCGGTGAGTGTAGTTGTTGATTATTGCAGGAAAATAACTTTCAGATTTTACTTGTTTATTGTGTGTTGATGCAATGTGTACTAATAAAAAGAATCCATGTACTTTTCATTTATTTTTAATATATCTGTGCTAGATTATATTTATACCTTTAAATTAGAAACTCAATGTATTGATTTACGAATAATTACAGCTCCAGCTATAGTCCATTCATGCTTTCAAGCATGAATATATGAGTGGACCATAGTTGGGCAACTCAGAATACAACTATGTACCAATGCTTATTGTTTTTTAACACTTGTAATTAAATAATTTCAAACACGTATGTCAATATTTATTTAGTATACACTTACAAGAGTCCGAAGCCAAAATTTCACTTAATCTGGATGAATAGTATTGAATATACAAAGAATAATGTGACAAATGTGGATTATGGTTAGGCGAAACTACGGTACCTTACGTACTGTAAATTCAATCTTCACTTCTGCCCGATCAGCAGACATGCTATCTACTGTCCATCCTATTGGTTATGTAGCAGAGTCGTAGAAAGAGAGGAAATCACGTGACAGTTACTTAACGAAGCCCTTTCATTTTAAGTTATTTTAAACAGTTGTATAATATTACGTAGACGTTCAATTTCTAACAGAAATTAATGTTTTCAGAAAAGAGCTAAGACAGCCCAGCCACTAGCCTTTACAGAGGGGTGAGCAGAAGCGAGTAGTGGAAACCGGGATGTGACGTAGGCAAACGAACGACAGTGCGAAAATATGATTCAATATTGAAAGCTCTTTCGTCACTGGAAAACACATTTCTGGAACGCACTATACTCACTAACTCAGTACTGCTTACTATGACCGCATACGCGGCCTTGGTTCTGTGTGGATAACCGTTAGAAGTTTACTATTCTAGTAGAAGGTAGGGAGTGAAGTACATTAAAAAATTCAGGTACAATAAAAATTGAAGTAAAAATAAAATTATGTCCCTGTATAACTGTGCAGGGAATAATATATATTAAAATAATTTTATTGTGCGAAGTACATGGTTCGTCATGAAATTAGGCTGAAAATCTTGGCAAAGGTGCATTCCAGGCTCACGTAGGAATGCACAAACTCACGCACTCGATCTGAATAGCAGCGTTCGGTCCCTCAGTCATCACAGTAGCGTTGTCAGATCTTTATTACATGAAATAGCGTTAATTTAATGTTTGTTCATGTGTTTTTATTTAATATGCAAGAAAACTGTCCCTTTTATTTAAAAACTGTTAAGGAGTAAATTATTCCATGTTTCTCTAACGATATGAGTAAAAGTCACAATCGTACGGGTAGCAATTATCCAGAAAACAATGTTAAAATTGAAGGTGAAATACTTTTTCTGTGAAAAATAGGTCTATACATTTAGGACTAATACTGTATTAATATTTTTGCTGTACTCTATCCAAGGAATTAGCTGATAAAATCTGAACATTTACCTTACTGCCACCCTCTATATATTTACTCTATCTTTATAGAAAATGGTTCTCGTATACCTTCTACATTGCAACCTCTTCACTTATTATTTTGTTTGATACTCGTACTTGTTTATTGAGATAACTGTCCAGGGCAAAATAGGAACTAGAAAACAACTGCATTGTGGATACACATCGTTCGTTCAGAGTATTGAGCAACGTTTTCATGTAGCAGGTCACACACATCTGCCCTCTTATCGTGACTTTGCTAAAATTGAAAAGTTTTCAAGGAATCGAACCCAAGCTGTTACGATCCAGAAGGATGGCGACAAATTCGATTCAAATGTAAAAAAGGAAGCTATTTCATATTAAGTAATGACGCAAGATGACTTCGTGACTGTGTATAAACTAGTTAAGATGAGACAACGATTTGATTCTGCCCACAATTTTTTACTGAACTGTCCATCTATTGGAGTATTATGCAGTACATGGGGACAGTGATCAAATCTAATTGGCAGTTTCACGCACTTTCTATTCCAGCCATTGACTTATTCGAATTGTTTCTGCCCACAATTTTTTACTAAACTGTCCATCTATTGGAGTATTATACAATACACAGACATAGTATCCTTTTCTTGACTAGCACTTACAGTCTTCTGCTAGTTTCACACCGAATTCAGACGATGCCATAAAAATGGACGTATTGTCAAACTACTTTAGTAGAGCTGTATGCTGTATGCTATACAATGAAATATATTTGAAGGGCTTGGGATCAGACAGTCCTATGCCACATTTTGGCAAAAATTGAGATTTTACTATCTGCAAAGTCTTACGCATTGTACTTTCTGTATGTGTGAGTAGTGTTGCTTTTGACAGAAGATGACATGGCAGAACAGTTTTGTTTGTTTTTATATTCTTCTGCTAGATTGATACTTTTTGATTTAGACAATCCTATGCCACTTGAATTGAAGATGGCGGGGAAAGAGGATCAATGTAGAAAGTGGCGGCCCTGCAAAAGGAAGTTATTTATGTGTGGAAATGATGAAACTACTGATGTTAGTGTAGTGAGTTGAGATGAATACTTACCAAAAGAATTGAAAGACAGATATTAATCTGATAATGAGGTAACGATAATAATTATATATTGTGGCATGGAATTGTTTTGATGCTGAAATTTGTAGCTCACATGTAAGAGAGCATTCTAAGCAAATTAATTTAGTATTCATGTTATATCTTCTTGTTTATTAAGATAACTGTCAGGGCAAAATAAGAACTGAAAAACAACAGCATTGTGAATACATCTCGTTCGTTCAGAGTATTGAGCACCGTTTTCATGTAGTACGTGACGCACAGCTGCTCTCTCATCGTGACTTTGCTAAAATTGAAAAGTTTTCAATGAATCGAACTCAAGCTGGAAGGATGGCGACAAATTCTACTCAAATGTAAAAAAGGGAGCTATTTCATATTAAGTAATGACGCGAGATGACTTTGTGACTGTGTATAAACTAGTTAAGATGATAAGAAAGACAACTAAACATGATAAAGGGACTGATCTTCAACTGTTTAAACATTTAAGTTTCATGCAGAGAAATCCAGATACTATGTAATGAACTTCTGTAATGATGATTTCCTAGCAGTTTCATTAAAGAAACGCGGCCGATTATGTGAACAAATCCTATTGGGACCAAAATACTCAGAACGGCTTCAACTTAATTCTTTGAAATTCAAATATATTCAACATCTATTCCCCTATATACCAGCAGTGAATCACACCTTCTTCAATAATCTGCGACCATGTGACAGATCTGAAGATACCACTGTGAACTAACATAATACTGAGGAGTTATTGTAGTTGGGGAAAACTATATTATTTCCTTCAAATATTTTCGTTTGTGTTTGATTAATCATAATATGTGACTTCATGCAAATAAATCAGAGGAAATTGAGGAGTTGTACTAGTTGCAACAAACTACGTCGTTACTTTCCAATTTTAAATTTTATTTGTGTCTGAGTAATGTTATGTGTTTCTATGTAAAATAATTCTGAGGAAATAGTTGCATAAATTCAAAATAAAAATGAATAAAATAAAAAATTACATATTCATAAGCCCATTTAACGTGAAATGAACATAAAATCCTAATTCAGCTAGAAAGTCCTATGCCACTCGTGAATTACATTTTTTCGGAAATCTGTTAATATTTCACAACGATGGTTGCACGCAAATATATAAAACTAGTGACTTGTGCACCAAATGTTACAAACTAAGTTCATTACAATTAAAATTAAAATTACAATTTTTCAAATTTATTTCCAATGAAGAATACCAGACATTTTGGAAGTCCTTATCCTAAGCAAGATTAATCCAGTCTCTGCCATCGTATCCCACCTTTCTCAAATCGATTTTAATATTATCCTGCCATCTACGTCTGCCTCCCTCAAGGTCTTTTCCCTTCAGGTCTTCCAATTAACACTCTATAGCATTTCTAGATTAACCCATACGTGCTACATGCGCTGCCATCTCAAATATCTGGATTTAATGTTCCGAATTATGTTAGGTGAAGAATACAATGCGTGTAGTTCTGCGTTGTGTAACTTCCTCCATTCTCCTATGACTTCATCCCTCTTAGCCCCAAATATTTTCCTAAGCATCTTATTTTCGAACACCCTTAATCTCTGTTCCCCTCTCAAAGTGAAAATCCAAGTTCCACAACCATAAAGAACAACCGGTAGCATAACTGTTTTATAAATTCTAACTTTCAACTTTAAATACCTATACCTTACAGCCATTAAATATATGGAAAAGATCCATACCACTTGACTAATAACTATAAAAATATTTCACTTTAATAACAATATTGTTATCTTACGTAAGTTTTGTATAGACTACTATATAGCCGTCATTCAGTAAATATTATAGAAATGAAGATCTAACTTCAGATATTCTCTACGCCTACTTATATAACCCGAAAAGGTTTCGCTTTCATATCATCAATAAAGCATTAATCTGTATAATTGGTGACAAATACATCATGACATTCACTATAATAAAATTTCATTTTTAATGGTCATAATGTCATGAAACATTCTTAAGTTTAGTAGTTTTTAATATCCAATACACAGACAGCTGTACTCAGAAAATTACACACCATAGAATCCTGTTTTTAGTAAGTTTTGAAGTTTTTAATAACCAATATTACAGAAACGTTCAGAAAAAGTTACACAAATGAAGCTCGACATATTGGCATTATGTCAGCATCTGAACTCTAAATATGTTAGCAATCCTGCAGGTCGTAGCCTTCGTGTGATATTGTTTATTGTAGTGTGTTTGTGTTTTGTTTTATTCTGAAAGGGCCATTACCTATTTCTCAAAACTGACTACAGATGGATTTTGGAAAATAGGAAAATGATGTAGAAAAATTGACATTTCACTAAAAATTACAATTTTTCTGAAAAACTTTGGGTTTCAAGCTTCAAAATGAGGGGCCATTTATTAAAATCCGTTCAGTCGTTTTCCCGTAATTTCCATTACCAGTTCAAATTATATATATATATATATATATATATATATATATATATATATATATATATATTAGTTACTAAAATTTAAAACACTTCTACGAACGCAATGAAAAATATGAGAATGTCAATTATGTGATTTTATGATTTACGGATTTTTTAAACCATGTTTTGTCTTATATCTCAATTTCAGTCCAACGTGGATAGGACTATCTGATCCCAAGCCCTTCATTTATAATGTATGTATTATAGTTTAGTAAAATATTCCTTGCACTGTTTGAGTAAAAAGTATTGTTTTAGTGATCATGGACCAAGAGTTATAATACTTTCTAAAGAAATTTTAGTAAATGAACAGCATTATACTTTCAGATCTAATTATATTGTACTGCACACGTATGTTGGTCCTTTCAAGCCATCCTATACGGAATGTTTAATATTTATCTTTTATGGCAACAATGCTTATTAAAAGAGAAAAATTCTTTCCGGCGCCGGGGATCGAACCCGGGTCTTTGGTTTTACATACCAAGCGCTCCAACCACTGAGCTACACTGGATCGAATCCCTCTTCTCTAGTGTTTTTGCCTTTGTGGCTTGACTCTATAGCCTATGTTGACATTTATATTAAGTCAATTGCCATTATACAAGGAGCGCACTCAATTGAGTGAGTTGGTGACCGGGATTCCACAGTAATATGCACATTCGATCAAATGCAGTGGATTGAGCTTCGGTGTAGCTGAGTGGTTAGAGAGCGTTAGCTTTATACGTAGAACCAAGGACCCGGGTTCGATCCCGGCGCCGGAGCGAATTATTCTCTTCTAATAAACATTGTTACCATAACAGATATATTCTGTAGGACCAAAAAAATAATCTCTACGTAGATGTATTTTTTACTACTACTAAACCATTACCATCACAGGATTAGTGATATGGCCGCACGATCCGACATTGGTTGTACTGGTCCTTAGTTTTCAAACCACTTGAATTTATTATTTTGTTTAGGTGAAATTTCGTTCAGTAAGATACGAGTCGAACGCTGTAAAACAAAATTCTGTGACGCTTGAAGAGGGTTTTGGGTGTTGTTACGATGGGATCATGTATATGTAATTTTGTAAATAAAGGTTTTTATATATACGATTTTCCCATCAACAAAAATTAATCCCAAAATTAGTTGTGGTGGGGGTGGTGTTGGGCAATGTGTCATCTGTGCAGTGTTGTCATATTTCTCTGGGTATGTTAGTGGAATAAAATGTATTTATAATATTTATTCATTTCAGAATGACATTCTCGATCGAGTTTTGTTATTATTCTTGGTTCTAGTTTTCAGAAATAGGACGCTTACATTGTGGTCATGAAGTCTGGAAACAAAGGGAAACATCTGTCTATCTCTTTTTCTCATTTTTTTCCTTCTTGCTACTTTAAAATTCCCCTTTTTCTGCAATTTCCCTGCATTTCTTCCTGTCTTCCTTTTGTTTTCCAACCTTTCTCACCCTTTCTTTCTTTTCCTTTTGTTCTTCTCTTCCTACCTATTCCTTTTCATCTTCATATACTTTTCATTTTCTGTCCTTTCTTATCTCCTTATCTTCCTTTTACTCTTTATCGTCCCATCTTCTCTTCCTTTCCCTCCATTTCCTAATAATTTATTCTTTATTTAATTTCTCATCTCCTTCTCTTCCTTCCTTCCTTTTTTCTGCCATCTTCTGTTTCCTTCCCTTCTTTTCCTTACGATTACCTTTTTTGCTTTCTCTCCTTCCTTATCTCCTCTTTCTTTCTTCTTTTTCTCTGTCAACCCTTTCTATCATGTCCTTATTCTCTTTCTTTCCCTCCTTTTCCTTCTAGTCTTTCTCTATCCTTTCTTTCCTTCCTCATCTTCTGCTTTCCTTCCTTCCTTTTTATATCTTCTCTTTCTTATCTGTCATTTTACTTTTCTTCTATTCTTATTCTTTCTTTTCCCTTCTCTTTTTCTGGGCTTTCCTTCCTTTTTATAACATCCTTTTCTACTTCAAGTTATTTTATCTTTCTCTTCTTCATCTCTTTCTTTTGCTTTCATCTCCTATTTTCATCTTTTCTTTTCTTCTGCTCGTCTTCTCTTTCTTCTTTTCCTCATATTCTTATCTTCCTTTCTTTTCCTCTCCAATATTATTTTTGAGTTCTTTACAGTATCTCAACTCCTGTTAAATTCGAGGATATGTACACATTCATATTAGACGACTTCATTCTTACTTCGGTGACTTTCACTGAACATAATATACTCAGTACAACAGAAATGGTAGCACGGTTGCATTTGTTGAATGTGGACGTATTTGTAGAAGTGGGAAATGAGTAGAAAGCAAACCACAAACAATTGAAACATCGGTATGACGTATTGCTGTGGTTTTGTAATGAACAGGGAAAGGATTTATATGTAAATACATATTTACTTATAAAGCTAATATAATTTATATTTTGCATTATCTTTATGTTTCACAATGTGTAGGGTTGAAAAATCCTACTTTTATTTTCCATATTTTTCCATATTTTAGAGTTTAGTACATATTTTCGTTAATTTCCATATATTTTCCATATTTCATATAAAACAGTCCATATTATATTAGGTTTAACAATAAAACAAAACAAAATTCCATTAACTTTTAAAAATACATTTCAACAATAGAGATTTAAACACATGTTCAGTAATCCCTTTAACATCAGAGTTATTTGAAAATTAGCAGTCCTATCAACAATGGGAAAGTAAGTTACAAAACTGTATTAATTTAATTTAAAATTTTTAACAGACTTCAGTTGTGCAGCTCAACAGTTAAATGCCAGTCAGAGTACACATAGGTTCAGTTTTGTAAATCATACTATAAAGACGGTAAATATGCCAAAAGTACGTCATTCAGTCAATTTAAAATCAAAACTAACAAGTTACATTTCAGAATTTAAAGAAGATGGTTTATCAACTGACAATAAAATATTATTTTGTAATTTGTGTCAGTGTGCAGTATCATCTACACAAAAGTTCCTGGTGCAACAACACATTACAACTAGTAAACATCAGGCCAACAAACAACTAAATTCCAAGCAGAGACAATTGTTTTTAACACAACCAACAACATCGAATGTAAGATCTGAGTTTAACATCGACCTGTGCCGTTCTCTCATCTCTGCTGATATTCCTCTCTACAAACTAAAGAATAAGGTCTTCAGGGAATTCCTTGAAAAATATACTCAACATACAATCCCGGATGAGTCAACACTTAGGAAGACGTATGCTCCATCCATCTACGATGAGACAATACAGAAGATAAGAGATGAAATTAAAGATAGTTCAATTTGGGTTTCCATTGATGAGACTCCCGACAAAGAAGGTAGACTTGTTGGTAATGTAGTTATCGGTTTGTTAAGTGAACAATATTCTGAACGAATTCTTTTACATTGTGATGTTCTAGAAAAGTTCAATAACAAAACTATAGTTAAACTGTTCAACGAAGCTATGGGTATCCTGTGGCCAAAGGGTATTATGTACGATAATGTGTTATTCTTTATTAGCGATGCTGCCCCTTATATGGTCAAAGCTGGACAAGCATTATCTGTTGTATATCCTAAATTGACTCATTTTACTTGTGTGGCGCATGCATTTCATCGTGTGGCAGAAGTGGTCAGAGACAATTTCCCTAAAGTAGATTTGTTGATTTCATCAGTGAAAAAAGTATTTCTCAAAGTTCCCAGTAGAGTTAACGTGTTGAAAGAAATGTACCCTGAAATTCCATTGCCACCAAAGCCAATTTTAACTAGATGGGGTACATGGCTAGAAGCAGTTGAATATTATGCCGAACATATAGACTCTATTAACAATGTTCTCCTTGCATTGGACTCTGAAGATGCAGTCTCAATTGATACTGCGAAAACAGTTACCTGTGACATAAGTGTGAAGAATGACTTAGCTCACATTCAGCATACATTTTCATGCATCATAAAAACGCTCAAAAGTCTCCAAAATAGGCACCTTTCACTATCTGAAAGTTTTGAAATTATAAATAGTACTGTGGAACAACTGAATCGTGGTAGAGGTAAAGTTGCAGATGCAGTAAGAGCTAAGGTGGACACTGTACTTTCAAAAAACCCTGGATATGAAGAACTACAAAAGGTTGTTGCTGTGATGAGTGGTGAATCAACAGTGAAGATTAACTTGGACTTATCCCCAGCAGACATTGTGAAATTGAATTATGTACCAGTTACTTCTTGTGACGTCGAACGCTCTTTTAGTCAGTATAAATCTATCCTCAGAGACAATAGAAGAAGATTCACTTTTCAGCACTTGAAAGAAATGTTTGTAACCTATTGTTATGGTAACAGACAATAAAAATTGTGTTTTGTTGAAACTACATTGGAAGATAAGGTACGTCCATTATATTTTTTGTTTAGTTTGATTAAAATGTACCAATATTTAACGTACATAGTCATTTTTTTATAATTTTAAGTCCATATTTAATTCCATATTTTGGTAAAAATCCATATTTAATTCCATATTTTGGTAAAAATAACTACATATATATTTACATATTTCATATATTTTTAGTCCATATAAATCCGTTCCCTGGTAATGAATATGTGATCATAAAGTCTGCAGTATAATTATGAAAGTTTCTGGTATAATTCCAAATATGAGATGTCGAAATTAAACTGTGGTCGGATTGATGCAAGATTTGCGGGCACTGAATTGTGCCGAAACTAGTATTTAAACTTAAAACGAAACTGACTACATATGTACTGAAATATAGATGTTGAAATGATTAATTGCCTGTAATTTCCCACGATGACAAAATAGTTTCAGATTCAAAAGTTGGACACAGCTTTGCTTGATTGTTAACAGGATACTCAAATCTTCCTCTCTCGACTCGTAACTCAAGATATTTGTTTTCTGAACACTATTAATGTAATGTAATGCAATGCAATGTAAGCAATGTAATGTATGTAGGCCTATGTTATGTGTTGTGTGATATTTCTGTATGTATATACATATAATATTTGTTAGGTATGTAATAAATATGTTGTATGTACGTAATGTACGTTTATGTTGTAATGTAATTTACGTATGTATGTATGTATGTATGTATCTATAATTGGGTTATTTTACGACGCTGTATCAACATCTAGGCTATTTAGCGTCTGAGTGATATGAAGATGATAATGCTGGTGAAATGAGTCCGGGGTCCAACACCGAAAGTTAGCCTTCATTTGCTTATATTGGGTTAAGGGAAAACCCCGGAAAAACTCAACCAGATAACTTGCCTCGACCGGGATTCGAACCCGGGCCACCTGGTTTCGCGGCCAGACGCGCTGACCGTTACTCCACAGGTGTGGGCAGTATGTATGTATGTATGTATGTATGTATGTATGTATGTATGTATGTATGTACAGTATGTATGTATGTATGTATGTATGTATGTATGTATGTATGTATGTGTGTGTATGTATATATGTATGTAATACTATGTATGTATGAATGCATGCATGTATGTATGTTTTAGTATGTATGTATGTATTGTATTGTATTGTATGTACGGTACGTACGAATTTACTGTAGAAATATTGCTTTCTTGTGCTTTTATGTTATAGGCTATACTGGATAAGCATCTGACCATGTGAATACCGTTTTCATGTCCCAACGATATGATTCGTGGTTCGATTCGCGGCATGGGGACTGGCAGATACTTATCTTACGTCAATGCAACTGGTTGTTTGTCCCTTGTCATGTGTTGTCTCAGCCGTGGTCCTATTTTGTGGTGGTGACCACACGACCAAGCAGACTCGCAATGTGCTTAAAGTGTTGGTTCATAGCTATACACCCTCCCCTATAGCGCATTTATTTGTAAGTCTGTAGGAAATTAGAAGATTAAACAGAAGAAGAAGAGTATACTATATATCTAAGTATTTTGACTAATGGTGGGTACTTCATTGTTCATCATTCACCCATATTATGCAGCCAGTTGCGTAGATCAGTTTTACCCACAGAGTCGTCGTCCAGGGTGCGCCATAGGAGGCTGGTCTACTGAGTGAGATGATATGGAATGAGATAATGATAAAGATTTGTTGAGATGCCACAGGGGAATCGGAGGTCCCGGAGAAAACTCATGTGTTATCTGGACCACGGCCTTGACTAACGCAATTCATAAATCGCGGGTACGGCGGGTATCGATCCAACATTCTTAGTCACTGGACGATAGTGGCAGCTACAGGATATAACAATGTGTTATGCAATGTATGCATGCACATTATACTAATTATTATCACAGCACTTTGAGTAATGTTTATAATAGTGACCTCTGAGAAAAAGATAAACAGCGAAAAATTTATATTGTATTTGGTTTGAACAGCCAATGTTAATTTGAGGGTTATATGTTGCAACAATTCTGATTTTTCCACAAGGATTTATTATAGAAAGATACGAGATTGTAATAAATATTCCATGCTGACTTTGTTATGATACCACCTCCTTGTGAGTAATTATGAAATGTCAAGTTATTAGTTTCTATTCTGATTATTAATTTAGCACTGGAGAAATAAATTTGATTGAATACGAATGCCTATCAAAAGAAATGGCCTCTCTCGATTCCTGGCTGCGCTCTCCTGTGTACCAGGCAGACTTCGTACTGCACGCTATGCTCTAAGATTCTGAACCACTTTGTCGTCCGCGTTCCGGTGAAGTGTAGACGAGAGGGCCTTGACCTTTTCTGGAATCTGAGCGTAATGGGGAGCATATTGATTTTTTGCTGCTGCTTTTGCTGCTGCACATCAATTTTCAATTCACTTCCATGTTACGTGACGTTTTATCAAGTGTCAAGCTCGAAATTTCTACCCGCTCCTTTTAGATTCATGTTATATTCAGTTTCTTGCAAGCTGAAGGCTGTCGAGTCCAAACAAAAATATTTTGCTCCTGTCTCAATTTTATTTTGTTCTACTTTTTCCTTCCTTTTGGCTCTTTCGATCAGCAATATTAGCAATGAAGATTACTTTCCAGAAATTTGAATAACTATGTTACTTAATCCAGTCATTCACGAAGGAATTAAACATGTTAAAGTGTACAAAATTGGACCTATAACGAAACTGACACCGGTGCTTTAATTAAACTCAGATGATGACCAAGAATATGATGATGACGATGATGAATGATAGTAGCATTCAGCACTGTTGACTAACGGTTAGCATATCTGACCGTGTAACGAGCGGGCTCGGGTTCAAATACTGGTTGGGACAAATTACCCGGTTAGTGTTTTTCCGAGTTTTACCTAAACCAGTTGAAGCTAAAATGTTGGGTGACTTACGGCGTTATACTTCGAACTCATTCCACTGCCATAATTACACTTTCCGTCTTTCAACACCATCTCCGTTTCTTTCCCATACTTTTGGCTTGCTTCGATGCTCCCAAATTTGGTCTCCGTGTTGTATGGTCATTAGTTGCTGGTGGTAGTGCTATATACCATGGGCTCTCACAGGGTCTCATGATGCCTGCGTGGAAAAAGAAGGGATCCTGCAGTCTGTAGCGGAGTTCAAAGACAGCCCATAGGGGAAACTGTAGCGCGGTAGGGCTTAGAGCATGCAAATAATTCCATTCCGGCCTATGTGGAAGGGCAGTCCCCAGCCCGTTCCCCTGTGTTCAAGATGAAGTGATAGAATGTTAGGAGGAACAAACCTATATAAAGAAAGCATTATTACAGCATGCTAGCTTTCCAGAAATGAAGTCCATTTCATGTATCTTCATGTCAGATTACTTACTTAAGGCGTTTAGATAACTCACAGGTTCACTGTCGTCCTCACAAAAAGCCCGCCATCGGTCCGTATCCTAGTAAGATTAATCCAGTACCTACCATTACATCCCACCTCTCTCAAATCCATTTTTAATATTATCCTCCCATCTACGTCTCGGCCTCTCCAAAGATCCTTTTTCCACCGGCCTCCCAACTAAAACTCTATATATACATTTCTGGATCCGTCCATATCTGCTACATGCCCTGCCCATCTCAAACGTCTGGAAATAATGTTCCTAATTATGCCAGGAGAAGAATAAAATGCGTGCAGTTCTGCGTTGTGTAACTTTCTCCATTTTCCTGTAACTTCATCCCTCTTAGCCCCAAATATTTTCCTAAGAATCTTATTCTCGAACACCCTTAATCTCTGTTCCTCTCAAAGTGAGAGTCCAAGTTTCACAACCATACAGAGCAAATGGTAATATAACTGTTTTATAAGTTCTAACTTTCAGTTTTTTTGAAAGCAGACTGGATAACAAAAGCTTGTTAACCGGATAATGACAGATACTTTACTTATTCAGCGTTTAATTTCCTCCCGAGTATCATATTTGTTACTGTTGCCCAAAGTTATTTGAACTTTTCCACCTCTTTAAAGGATAAATTTTCAATTTCTATATT
The DNA here is from genome assembly GCF_040183065.1 of Periplaneta americana. NCBI lineage: Eukaryota > Metazoa > Arthropoda > Insecta > Blattodea > Blattidae > Periplaneta > Periplaneta americana. The sequence continues at coordinate 145,456,631 of NC_091124.1, read as the reverse complement.
TCCATTTCGTACTACGTTTTGGTCACGAGACATGATCATATACAGTCCTTTGTCTTTTCTGGGTTTACTTCGAAATCTATCTTTTTGGCCTACTTGCTTCAAGTAGAATTCTCATGTTGTCCCTAATAGTCTGCGGATTTTCTCCTAACATGATTAGTTCAGTAAATATCTTCCACTGTCGAATAGTTAATTGTGAATAAAGGGAAGAAAGGAAGAACTAGGCGAAAACTTACAAGCAAACATTGGGATGGGGGCAGAGAAGAAAGTTATTTTTTTTTTATTTCACAATGTTAACGATGTCAAAATAAGTGCTCATACAACTTTTGGCTACTCGTCCGCAATTACGAGGGCCGTAAAAAGTAAGTTCGCCAGTGGCGTTAACAGAAAGAAAACACAGTTTCATTGAAAAAAAAAAATGTAACAGACACAGCAATTATCGAGTTATTTTTCAATATAATCCCCACCGGAATTTAGACATTTATCATTACATAGGATCGACAGAGAAATGCAGACGGCTGTAAAAAATGGTTCGATCTCAGGCGGCTGACTTCTACGACACAAAAATACAATTGATTCCATGAAATGACAAATGTCTCAATTTCAGTAGAGGATATGTTGGCAAATAGCGCAACAATTGCTGTATCTGTTTTAATAAATCTTTACAAGAAATTGTGATTTTTTTCTGTAAACGGCCCCAGCGAAAATCACTTTCTGGACAGCATCGTAATTACGGTCGAGTGGCCAAAATTTGTGTAAGTACTTCTTTTGACGTTATTAATACGGTGGAAGAAAAAAAAATATTTAGGTATAGTCAGCTAGATTCAAAAAAAAAGACGGACATCAAGGAGGAAAGAAAAGGGAAGTGAAACGGATAGTTAGCAATAATCACCCAGACAGAAAGAAGAGAATAGCCGGACGAAGAGAGAGAAAGAGAGAAATATGTAAGAAATTAAGAGAGAAAAGAAGAGTTAAGCAATAGTAAGCAATAGTTGCAGATGGGATGAATAGAATAGTAGGCGCAAGAGAGAAATATGTAAAGGTAATTAAAAATAAAGAGAAAACAAGATGAAAGTGAGAAAGAAAGAAACAATGCTAGACAGGTATACATAAATGAGTTTAGCCTCTCAAAGGAAAAGTAATCAATACTGGTTTACTGGTAGCCGAATTCGCCCTGGTCGAGTTCAATGAAGGATTAATCTGAGGAAGGAGACAGACGGGAGGAACTGTTTTGTCTGTACTATCAGATAGGTTTTTATATTATTTATATTAATAGTCCTGATTAGGTAAGACATTTCTTGTAATATGTTATACCGAAGAAAGCCAAAGCGGTGCAGATATTCCCAGTAAAATAACTAGAAATGACATTAAATAAATATAATTAGAACAATCGAAGCGCACGCCATGAACAGAGATGTGGACTGCTTGTTTAGTCTGTGGCTGACTGACGGTGCTACACTGTCGCGTTGGCACACCTGTGGTTTACACGAGTAGACCGCTCCCCCACAACTTTCCATGACTCTCAATTATTCGCAGCTACCCCGCATATCTGAGAGGCCTCTGCTCGCCACCACCTGCGACCCACCTAGAAGCCCAACCTCCCGATAGGACATCTCCACTCAGTGATTAGATAAGACTAGAATAACCCCACAGAAAACCCTCTGAAATTTATCCTCATGCGTTCTTCAGTAAGCCAGCTATCACTTGCTACAAACTCATTTTTCTCTGGTAATTTCTTTGAAACGCTTGAATACGGTCAAGAGAACTATTTCTGTCTCAGGTAATATATTTACGGTTGAGGAATATACTTTAGGTACCGTAATTTCCCATAACTATGGTCCAAGCACCCAACTATGATCCAAAACGCATTATGTACTGCTTAGTCCCCCTAGAGTTCGGTGTTTGCCATTTAAGGCGCCACTGTGATGGAATTATGTTCCCCATAGATGCTTCCATCTACCATCACACGTGGAAATGATATGGATGCTTAACAAGGTCAGTGTGCATCGTTCTATTGAATGCGTGAAGACACGAAATCATTCAGTTTGTGTTTGTCTGTTTCATTAAGCTCTCTTCTGTACAACTGGTAAATTATAGATCTATGATTGTTTGTACAATTAAACCTGGCTATATAGTGTTTACTTTCACGTAATAATTAGACTGGCAGAGGTTAAGGACTCTGCGTGAAAAATGTTTAACCTCAAGGCTAGAAGTCCGTCCTCAATTATGTACCACAATTTTTCGTGGACCATAGTTGCATTTCATTTTGAAATATTTGTTTTAATGAAATGTGAACAATGTGATTATTTAATTGTGCAAATACGGTATCTCAGTATATTCTAAAACACCATTTAACATTATAGTCCAGTAAATAAAGAAGCAGGCTGTTCCAGCATCAGTGGTACTAGCACGAATAATGGTCCGGTAAAACAAAAACTTCAGGGTAGAAGGATCACAACCGTCCCTGTAAGTCACTATGAGAGCGATGAAATTGAATTGGATACAGATTATGATGTTTCCGGTGTACTCTCCATATTTACTGACAGTGAGTCAGATGTGGAAAAGAAGACGAAATCTGTCAAATTACTGCTAAAGGCACTTAGTTATTTGGTAGTTACATATGAGGAGGAATTGTGGCCAGGGAAAGTTTTGGAAGTGAAGAACAATGGAGCTGTTTCATGTATAGTAAGAAGTGGCAATTGCTGAGGTGGCGAGAAATGGAAGACATTTTACTCCATGGAAAGGAAAACATAATGAAACAAATTGAAACAGAGAGATCTATTTTCAATTTCAGAATTGCAAGAGAAGTGGATATTCAAAGGATAGAAATAAGCGTACTGAATATAGTTTTCAGTATGGTAAATAAATATTATCAGTGAATTTATTTGCATAATATTTTGCTAGGAATGTGTTAGTTTATTTTGATACCATACTTTTGTTCTTTAATATACACTCACCGGCAAAAAAAAAAAAAAAAACCGGGCCAACTACATTTTATTTAAAATTTTTGAAAATTGTAGGATTTTTTTAATAATTGTAGGTGTGCTGAGGTTCATTTAGTTATTCATTTATTTTGTGATACGTAACAATGTAATACTGAATACGTAATAGCCAACAGTGATCTGAAAAGGAGATTCGCTCATCTTGCAATATTGTGACAAAACTCTTCGGACTCATTTCAAGCTATGTTGAAGAAGTCTACAGATTGGTAAGCTCACACGTATACAAATGTCACTAAATCCTACCGATTCAGCAAAAGTGGTTATATTGATAGAAAGTGGGAATAGTCAGCGTTATGTGGCTGCAGTTCTTAGGATTCCTCGATCGACCGTACAACGAGTGTACCATCGCTTTAGAGAGACAGGAGGTTATTCCAGGAGACCCGGTTCAGGGAGAAAACGAGTAATTTCGGCTCGTGACGACCATTTTATTCTCTTAAACACATGAAGAGATCTCCATTTCACAGCTATTGAGACCAGAAGAGCCTTCCAGAAAATAAGACGTGAATGAGAGAACTGTAAGAGGACGTCTGGATGAATGTGGGCTGAATTCCAGAAGACCAACTAAAGGCCCAGAATTGCTCCAGCAACATCATGTTGAACGATTATGTTTTGCTCACAATGATGCTAATTGGAACCTGGGGGAGTGGCAACGAGTGCTCTTCACAGATGAATCGAGATTTAGTTTACAGATGGACGTGAAAAAGTGTGGAGAAGAGAAGGAAAACCTTTTTTCTTCATGTACCTTCAGTTCACGTGTCAGTTTCCAAGGTGGATCAGTATTGGTATGGGGGTGGCATTTCGTATGAAGCTCGCACACAACTTGTTTCATTAATGAAGGTGCTTTGACTGCTCCAAGATACATCGAGGAAGGTCTAATTTAGCATGTGGTATCATATGCCCCACTTATTGGTGAAACGTTCCTGTTAATGCAGGACAGTGGTCGCCCTCATGCTATAAGAATCGTGAATGAGTTCCTTCACGACGTTGGATTGAACAGGATGATATGGCCAGCAAGAAGTCCTGATACAAACCCTATTGAACATATGTGGGAACTGCTAGGGAAGCGAGTTAGAAGTCGTCTAACTCCTCACAGCAATTTACAGCAACTCCGAAATTTTGTAAGTAAAGACTGGAATAGAATCGACCAGACTGACATCCAGAATCTGATCGAAGAGTTGAATCGGCGAATGGTAACAGTCATGCAGTCATGTGGAGGCAATATCCGCTATTAGCAACATCTGGGTGGCCACAAAATCAATTGAACATTTGGAAGAAAATTCATATAATTTGTAAGTTTTACATCTTTTATATATATCCATTGTTTGGCGTTGAAAATAATAGCCCAAATGATAATGAAAAAGTTTTTTTTTTCCCCTGGGAAGCAATGTTTTCTTCACTTCATAATGAGTTTTCTGATTCTCACCTCATAAAAAATTGAGAAACTTTAGGTGGCCCGGCTTTTTTGCCGGTGAGTATAGTGGTTCATTATTGCAGGAAAATAACTTTCAGATTTCACTAGTTTATTGTGTGTTTATGTAATGTGTACTAATAAAAAGAATTTGTACTTTTCATTTATTTTTAATATTCTTGTGCTAGATTATGTTTCTACCCTTAAATTAGAAACTCAATGTATTGATTTACGAATAATTACAGCTCCAGCTATAGTCTATTCATGCTTTCAAGCATGAATATATGAGTGGATCATAGTTGGGCAACTCAGAATACATCTATGTACCAATGGTTATTATTTTTTAACACTTGTAATTAAATGATTTCAAACACATATGTCAATATTTATTTAATGTAAACTTACAAGAGTCCGAAGCCAAAATTTCACTTAATCTGGATGAATAGTACTGAATATACAAAGAAAAATGTGGAAAATGTGGACCATAGTTAGAGGAAACTACGGTACCAATATGCAGAAGAATATAGATAAAAAAAAATGCAAAATGAAAGGATAAAAAGAAAATGAGGATTGCGTAAACACAGCAGCTGTATTTATTAGCCTACTATTTATTTATGTATTTCATTTACTTACTTAGTTATTTATTGATAATTTATTTTTATTTTTTATACATTTACTTTATATTTATTCATGTATCTATTCATTTACCTTTTTATTTATTATTTATTTGTCTCTTTCTTTGTTTCTTTAATTGTTTATTTATTTAACGTGCTAGAGTTTAGGCACTTTTTTACCTTTTTATCCATTTAAATATAACAAAATACAAAAAAGTCACAAATAAAATTATTGTACATTTTGTTTACATAGACATATTACCAGACTTTCACTCATAACATGCTATTAGTATAATCAATTTTATAAAGTACAGTTATTTTAAAGAAACACAAAAAACTGGTTATCATACTTTGCACTGAGAACACGCTAGTAATTTATTATGTCTACACATTATATATTAATGTTTTTCTTTTTAAATTATTGATGTAAATATGAAGAAAATACAAAAAAGAGTCACAAATAAAGTGAATTTACATTGTTGTATACATACTCATATTAAACTTATTTAAAAAACTTGCACCCCCAACATGCCAGTAGTATAGTTTACATTTTATTTTTGTTTATTGTTAATAAAATAACATGTACAAAAATACAGTCTTAATTTATTCTTCTCTGAAGGAGTAAAAAAGAAACGATTTTACGAAGTACAGTCATTTGAAAAAAAAACAACACAAATTTGTACATTTAAATTCATAATACTTTGTCATACTTTAATAATAATAATAATAATAATAATAATAATAATAATAATAATAACAATAATAATAATATAATAACGATAATAATAATAATAATAATAATAATAATAATAATAATAATAGTTTATTTAACCTGGCAGATTTAAGGCCATACGGCCTTCTCTAACACTCAACCAGGAGTAAAACTGCGTTACAAAAAACACTACGAAGTACACTACAATTTTACAGACAAAACTGAATAAAATAATAATAATAATAATAATAATAATAATAATAATAATAATAATAATATAATGTAATCAACAAATAAGTAGAAATCAGACATAATATATAACATAAAGAAAGTAAGGAAAAAGCATAATTAAATGTGAACAGCAGGTCAAAATAAATGAGACATACATAGTATAAAAACATAAGACAATTATTGATGATGATAATAATAATAATAATAATAATAATAATAATAATAATAATAATGAAATAGTGAAGTACAAAGCATACAATGAATAGAATATGTTTAGGTACACAGCAAGGTCAAGTTATACTTTGCACTTACAACACACTAATAATATTATGTTTACAACTCTATCAATTTCTGCACACATTTACTGTTATTTTCAATTGTTGTTTACATCTTTGTCTTTAAAAACACTTCACTAGTCTCGATCTTAATTTGCATTTCTCGACGAAATCAGGCCTTTTCTACCACATCACTGGAATATAAATATATAAAAGAAATAACGGTATTTAGTGGCTTCGCAGGCGAAATCATAAATGTGTATAACGTCCACTGACATCGTCAATATTAGGAATTTTAGTTTTCGTGTGATATTTCTTGTTAAACATGTGCAGTCAATCTGTTGTGTTAATTATTTATTTTCTTTCGGCGTCGCCAATGTGCCGGAATTTTGTCTCGCAGGAGTTCTTTTACATGCCAGTAAATCTACTGACATGAGCCTGTCGCATTTACGCAGACGTAAATGCCATCGACCTGGTCGAGATCGAACCCGCAAACTCGTGCACAGAAGGCCAGGACTGTACCGACTGCGTCATCCAGGCCGACTGTTCTAATGTTCGTTCTATTATTCCAAAATGATAGTGATGATGCTGTGGCCCTTAGGCCCTTAGGCCCTTTTCCGGACCATGATCTCAATTTTTTTTCCTCCATTCTTCTCTTTTTCTTGCAGTTGCCTTCCAATTCCTTTCTCCAGCATCATTCTCATTCATCTGTTTCGAGGTCTTGCAACTCGTCTTTTGCCTCCAAAGTGTCCTCATGAATTTTTTTCGAGATGCGACCATTCTTCTATACTCCATTCGACAACTTTTTGCTACAACTCTGTTTGTGGGACAAGAATTTCTCCACAAAACTGTATAAATTGATTTAATTTTATTTGAACATCATCTGTAACGCTGCCAGAGGATATTTGTATTACTAAACTTCTCAAAGATTCATTAGTAGATCCTGATTACAATAGTGTGGATTAAATTTCATCTGCCTTGTGTATATATATATATATATATATATATATATATATAAATATACATAAATAGTGTATATATGTGTCTTTGTAGAGGAGAAGGTGGAAATATGAGCTACCATTTTGTTCTCTTCATAATAATGGAAAATGGTGTGGCATATTGCTTGGAAATCTTTATTGACATACAAAGTAATTATTCATATACAATTTTTCCAGTTTTAAAGGTCAATAGTTGCAATAGATATTTGCATATAATTACTTTTTAAAAGAAAGACGAACTGATCCTCTATAGGTAGTGGGGTTTAAATATGGGCTACCACAAAAATTTGAAAATGAAATTGGAAAAAAACAAAGAAACATAAGTAGAAAAGCTGTGTCACATCAATGGCAATATTCTCTAACAACACAAATCACTATAGTGAAAATACAGGATGTGTTAACGTGCTGGTAGTATGGGCTACGTATCCCATATTTTACACATAGCGGTAGCCCATATTAGCAGAATCGACTCATGAAGGTTTCTAAGATTATGTATGGCAATTGTTGTTCAAAATAAATATTACTCTTATGCCATGTGATAGAGCTATTCTTAATCAGTGCAACACATGAAGCGTGATTTCTAAACACGAAATACATTTATTTCAATAAAATTGAAACTACATACCTGCAAAAACTTTGAAATTGATGAAAAACACAAAGAACACACCACATCCACACAACAAAGGCAACTGGTTTGTCTCATTGTGCACGCAGACTGATGGACATGAGATGTACTTTTAGAGCTTTTTCGCTAGGTAACAACACCACATAGGCCTATAGTAAAAAACGAGGTAGCCCACATTTCCACCTTCGCCTCTATTAAATAATATAGAAGATTAGAGACATCCTTTTGTTACACTCTGATTTATTTCTCCACAGTTTTCGATTTGTTTACCGTTAATGTTCACTATTATTTCCATTTCGGTATAAAAGTATTTATGGTTCGATGGTATTATGCTATTTCGATTTGCATCAATATACTCACACTTTTGTTCGGAAACAAATGCAAACTATGTTAAAAGTAAAAGCAGCTGTATTGATGGATGTGTTAATGTAATCGTATGTAGTGTGCAGGAAAGCTACTGTATTGATGGATGTGTTAATGTAATCGTATTGGGTGTGCAGGAAACATAAAATTAAAAACTAATATTGAAAAGATATTGGGTTTTTAATAGAAAGGCGGAATTTCAGATGAAGCAGGGGAAATACAACTAGAATGATATTGTCATATGGAACTTATGAATTGATAAATGATAACAAAGAGAAGATATATGAGTAGACTAAGAAAGAATATGAATGTAAACTTCTTTTTTAATTCATGCCACATAAGAGTGTTTAACAAGTAAATGTGTCGAAATCTTTGTTAGTAGAAAAATAGCATTAGCTGTCAATAAATCTGTCGCACAATACTAACATTGTATATTTTATTTTATAAGGGATAATTTGTTTTTGCAGTCAAACTGACTTTGTGTCACTGGAATCCCATCGTACGTCCAAATACAAGTGAAGGGCCTGCCTAGGGACATGTGGGATTGCCTGTTCGAAACCTGGGAACGCAGCGAACCTTAGTGTTGTCAACCTGTATGAATTGAGAATGTGCCTAACTTGAGAGTCAGCGCAATACAATTATCTAACATGGTCGCAATGCTGGATTGTAGTACCCGTTCCCCTAAATTCAATTCAAATATGAAAGTTTTACTATAATAATTTCTAAGTTTTCAATAGTTTTCTATTATTTCTCAGAAATGGAATACTTGCGCAGATGACTAACCTGACAGTTACTTCGAAAAGGCTATGTGATTCGTTCCCTGACAGATTCTTTGAAGTATCTTCTGAACAGGTAATTTGGAACATACAGGGCAACTACAAAAGAATCATTCGTTTTCAAACTGCTATATTTTCCAAAGTATTACTCGTACAACAATGAGTGATGCATCAAAAGAACCGTACACGCAACACATTATTCTCACACTCTACAAATGTTCCATGTGTGCCCCTCGGGAGACACGACATACGTCCAGGCGGTAGTCCAGTTCGTTCCACACATTGTGTAGCGTTGTCCTGTCAATGGCTATTACTGCATTATTGTTGCGCTCCCTCAGCTGTACCAATGTTTGTGCCAGTGGAGGTACGTAGACGCCGTCCTTAATGTACCCCCAAAGGTAAAAGTCACATGGCGTTAGGCCTGGTGACCTGGGGGGCCAAGGGAACAGAGCTAGGTCATCTGCACCAACACGCCCAGTCCACCGATTCGGCAGTTCATAGTTCAGGTATTCATAAACATCAAGCATCCCGTCTTGTTGGAAGACAAGACAAAATTGTCTTCCAACACACAAAAACTCTTTCCTTGTTTTGTCACCATTTTGTGCAGGCACTACACTCATGCTGCCAACTGATGTACCCAATGCAAACCAGGTGCGTTTCCGGTTATTTTGATGTATCATTGTTGTACGAGTAATACTTTGGAGAATATAGCAGTTTGAACACGAATAATTCTTTTGTTGTAGCCCTGTATTTTGGTCTCGTAACTGTACTTTGCACTGACGTTTCAATTCGGCTGTTACTGCATTCTGTTAGGTAAATTCATCTACTCTAAATAGCCTAAGTTACAAACACTCTGTAAACAAAATATTACCTTATAATTTGTACAAAGTTTGACCCTTAACTTACAATAGGCCTATACGCTGGAATAATAATAATAATAATAATAATAATAATAATAATAATAATAATAATAATAATAATGATTTATTTTAGCTGGCTGGAATAGCATTGCTGTGATAAAATTCTTCGAATATAAATTGAAGAATATTATTTTGAACAGCCGCTTTTGTTTACAGTTAGAAATCAATATATTCGTATTTCGTCCCATAATATTTGGCTTCATTATTTTGTGTTATCAAACCTGCTAACTTCAATAACAGTACAAATGGATGTAAACAGATTATCAAATGGATTTATATGAGTTTTCATATCATACATTTTAAGTAGTGATTATGAAATCATATCTGAGTAATAGAGTGAACGAGTTAGATTTAATCTGGAACAGTAATGATAATTTCATACGATACGAATTGCTATACAAAAACCAACTCCCCCTACTGTGTGAAAATTCAATCATTATTCTGTTATTAACAGACGAAACAAAATTTTGTTTCTGTGAACTTCAATTTACATTACATATATCATTTATATAAATAATGTAATATACTTCATTGGTTATTGCATTATGTGGGTATAGAGATGATAATGTTAGGATATCGGGAAATACATTGTACATATGAGGCTATTAGTTGCAGAACTCGTCTTATCAAAAAGAAAAACAGTTACATATAGTGTGGCATAGTTGAAGTTGTTCCCTATCGTATGGAATTTGTTTCTACATCAAAGCTTGTCTACTTAAAATTTTATGAGATCTCCAAAATAGTTATTATTTATTTATGTATTTGTTTATTTGCTAATAATTGTAACATAAAATATATTATCAACAGATAAAATTTTAGCACATTTCTGAAAGAGTAAAACTCGTGCTCACGGACGAATTCCCGAATTTAAATTAAGAAGTATATAATACAATTTTTTTATGTCTACTACACAATAAGAATATAGGCCCTTAATAAATTAAATACATAACTTGCCTAATCCATGATAAAATTTGGAATTTGGTTGTATTGTATTATATTTGTTTACATTCCATGATATTCATACATCACTTCACAACTAGAATATGGAACATGTAAATAAAGAAATTAATCATTATAAAAAGCCTTAATTATGGCCATAGTCTATTTGAAATATAAATAGAAATGTTTTATAATATATTAGTACAACACAAAGGATTAGTGTCGATATTTAATACAAAAGAGAAATATTCATGCAGCGTTGTTGAATGTCATAAATTCACCTACAGAATAGAAGGCGTGAGAAATTAAGTACTTCTTTACTATCCTCTAAATAATCTTATCTTTGAATTCAAGTGTTCATATCAATAGGGGCTATTAATGTTTACTGCCATATAACGTACTCTTTTTAATAGCACGACAGACCTGCCCATGGACTAAGAAAGTCTTTTTTTTTTTTGCAGAGTACTTATGCTATGAAGTGTTTAATTAGTTACAAAGCTTTCACAATTACATATGAGGAACTTTATTATTGAAAAAATATACTGACAAGCCATGGGTAATATGTGTAATTTTTTTTTAATTCTCCTACACGATTCCCTAGATTTGGCACCTTTGTGGTAGATGAGGTGTTGAGGCACACTTCCTGTTTGGGTTATATGTTTTAGTCGGAATGACATCACTTGGTCAACCACCACACTGTCACTTAGTTGTCTTTGTAAAACCTCAAGAATTTAAAACAGAGTTGAGCAATTAATTTTTTCTAAGATAATGCGTGAAGTGCAATTTCACGGACTGTTAACAGTGTGTTAAGTGAGACTTTTCAACACCAATTCGTGAAGTGAACATAATGTACGTGAAATAATAACACCAGTGCTTGAAGTAAGCAGTGTGCATGAGATAGTAATTTGAAGCTATCGAAAAAAAAAAAAACATTATTTGGTACATATTCGTGAATATTTGAGTAACACTGCAAGAATCGTTTCTCAAACCAACACTCCTGTCAAAATACTACCCACTTCACGAACTTGTATGATAAATTACTATTTACTCCGATAGCGCATGAAAGTTTCATTCTACCCACTATTAAAACACTAGTGCACAAAAAGTAAGTAATCATCTTACACACTCCTATTCATTTTACGCACTGCGAAAGAAAATGTAATATTCAATGCACATACTGCAGCCAGTAATGCATTACCTAGATCTTTCAGACGTAAATATTACACATAGGTACCGGTAACACAAATAAGTAACAAATTTAATATTCATATCTACAATTTAGCCCTTAGTATTCTGAAGTTACATGTAGTACTCATTGTAACAAGATTTATCATTCAACTGTTCTTAACAGCTTTGTTGATTATATGGCCGATTTAGACGGCCATGAAATCGTGAATATAATTAATAAAACCGGTTGCTATTCCATGGATAGTTACTTACTTAATGGTTCTGAGTTTAGATGGCCTTGACATTGTGATCTTATAACCTGTCCAACTTTAAATATTTATAATCGATTAAATGGCGATCTTACTCGTGTTAATTATGTAAGCATGTGCGGCTTACAGCTGTTTCGGTGCTATTCGACACCATCCTCAGAGCCTACTAGATCTCGGCGCTATCTCAACTTTGCTGCCTGTTGTGTGGGTGCGTTCGTGGGATGAAGAGTTGTGTTAAACTCACATGCAAGAGTTGCGACAGTTTCTACATTGGACAGACAGGCAGATCATTCCAAACTCGATACAAAAAACACATTAAAGCAATAACCAGAGGACACAATACATCTCCATATGCCGAAACATAACTAATGCTAACCACACATACAATAACATAAATACAGACATGGAAATCCTATACATACAGTACAACCCAAAAACCAAAAACTCAACACACTAGAACAATATGAAATATACAGACACACTAAAACACACCCCAGTCCAATTCTCAACACACAGATCAATTTCAGAACACACACTATTTGACACAACTCTTCATCACACGAACACACCCACACAACAGCCAGCGAAGTTGAAATAGCGCCGAGATCTAGTAGGCTCTGAGGATGGTGTCGAATAGCACCGAAACAGCTGTAAGCCGCACATGCTTACATAATTAACACGAGGAAGATCGCCATTTAATCAATTATTTATATTCAAGTGTTAAAAGTAGTGTACTATAGATCCAACATGGATTTACATATTTATTTAATGTAAATTTATGCCATCGTAGAAAAAACATTGTATGACGCACATTCGTAAAGTTATCTTTTTTACCCTCGTGTGTATGTGAATCTCGTATTTGTCTCGTTTCCAAACTTTACACTCATGCCAAAAAGAGAACCTTTATGAAATTGTTTCATAAATAACTACTATTAGCAGTCGGTCTGCATTTCATTAATCAAAGTAACCTTGCTGATTATGCTAATCCACCGAAGAAGCAAATGCACTTTGTTTAAGTTTCATTAACAAATGACTCTAATTTATTGGAATTTATCACAAGTAGTAAGCTTCCTTATTCTTAGATTCTACGAACACACAGTGGGATTCTGTAAGCTGAGATTCTCACGACTCCCGCTATCAACACGCGATTTATCTTCCTCGATGAACAAACACGCACATTGCGGCCAAGGGACAGCCGCATCGGAAGCAGGTTGTTTCTGTAGGTTTGTTGTTATCAGTTTACATTTGTATGGTTAAACTACAACATGTCAACTTTGGTGTAGAAGTTAATACACTCACAACTTCCGCTCTCTCACATTGACACAATAATAATATCCGGACTTAGAGGTGATGGCATACTTTAGTGTTTGGTTTCGTCTGTGTGCTATTATTATTAAATAAATATTCCCTGTAAAATTCCCACCTATATTTGTACTTTATTTAATCTCTCGTAAATTGGCAGGTCTGATGTTACTTGCTCTTCGCAGTTACCAAAATCTAAGACATTTAGTTCAGTATTTCGCTAATACCGTGAACGCTTTGTCATATGGTGCAAAGTATGTGATAGGCAGGATTTAAACAATAAGAAGGCATCATAACTGTTGTATGCTCCTGGCAGATATATAGTCCGCAACAAATTTTAACCACGGTAGGGTAAACTATATAGTCATTGGTACCTGTTCAGTGACTGACACTAATTTGCTTTCGGGACTTATATTAAGGATTTGATTTGAATGTGACACGTGCGCATTTAGTCATTTGTTTATGTTTTGATACCTTCAACACTCGTCTGCAGCGCTCTGTTTCCTGTCATGGTGGCTTCATATCCTTCAATGTGTCGGGATTCTGATTAGATATACTTTTTCTTAAGGTGAGTGTTAAGGAACTGGTTCGAATTTTCATTTACTGGGCTCTATTAAAAACAACACAGAACATTTTAATACACACAAGCAATATAAGGAATGTGTATTTCACGATTTATAGTAAAATTTCATACCATTGGCCCATTGTTAATGCGAGTAACAGAGGTGCCAATAACTGTAATATAAAAATATTAATTTTGAATTGTTGGCACCCCATGTCAATAACTGAGTTGAGAAGAATTTAAAAAAGTATATATTTTTTTTCAATGCCATGTAATCATTATTGTTCATTATACACATCATTTTGCCCCCATGCATTTTTATTCAAAATTAAAAGTAATTGGCATAGGTGCCAATGTTACTTTCTTGCGTGCCTATGATAGAATAAGACAGTCATTGGCATTGCCAGATTTTTCACATTACTTTGCAATTTATTTCTATACAGATCACTCAACGAATAGAACACAATAAATGAAAATAAAAGAAAAACGATGAAAAAGGAGGGAGGGTACAATCAGGTTGACTTTCAGGCAGCCCTTAATGCCGTTCATGATAGAATGTAAAAAAGCTTCAAAGAATTATGGTATTATGCTCAGTGCTGAAAATCCACCTCATAGCCATATCCTAATACCACAAGAATTATTCAGGCAGTCGACTTAGCTGTATTCAAGTCACTGAGAATGGCCTGGAGGACTGCAGTATTAGAATGACACAGAGAAAATCATGAGAAGGTATCGACAAAATAATTTTTCGCTCTTGTCCTAGAGGCAGCAATGAACAAAATATAAGTTAGTAACTGCAGTTGTAGAATTATTCAAAGCCTTTAGTCTGTATCGTCGAAATTCTAATGGCATTGGTTTTTCAAAGTGTCTTGGTAAAAAAAAATCCCACCCTGAACATTAAGAATCAAGAAGGCATATTTCATATAAAAGATTTGACGCAATAGTGGGAGTTCCTTACATAAAAGATCTAAAATGAAGAGAATGGAGAAATGATCAGGAAACAATAAAATTGTATGTATGTGTGTATGAGAGAAATTCTGCTCAAAATGAATGAAGTATAGGAAATCAAGAAGTATAAAATAAGAATAGTAAAAATGAAGGAGTGGAAAGAAAAAATAGTGAAAATTTAGATGCCGTTGATAATTAACTACTCAAAAATGTTCCCATAAGGATAAATGAGGTAATTGGGAGCACAATGATACAAAATTGAATTTCAGATCTCAAGAAGCACCTGGAGAGGAATAAAAGACAAGTAGTGATGTAACACAAGGGAGAAAAGACGTTTCTTCGTTCCTCCAAGAAGTTTTCTACTGGCCAGGGTACACCCAGAAGAAATTTTTAAAGAAATACAGAAGGAATTGCCTTTCGTAATAGCCTGCAAATCTTGGAAGGATTTGTTTCAAGCAAAGTAAGCAAAGAAAAAAGAAGAGGGAGAAACTAAAATGGAAAGAACTCGCAAGAGAGAAGAAAGTAAATTGACAACAAAGAAGCTTAAACAACCAGCTGCTAAGAAAAAAAATCAGGACCTCCACCTGTTTCTGCAATTCAACAACAAATAAACATAACTTGGAAGAACAACATTAATAGAAGTCAATCTCTAAATCATACATTGGTATCCAAGGCAGTTCAAAATCTAAATTACATCCTAACGAAGGAATGTGCTTCGAATATAAAAAAAATATAAAAAATACGGATACCGAGTGTTCAATTCTAACGAATCTGATATTTTATGTCTGTATTAAATGTATAGATTATGCAGATAACATAACTGTTACTTGGCATATATGTCTGAAGATTCAGATTATCTTGCGTAAGCTATGCCAATAACTGTAGTAGTAACAAGTATATATGTAGGTGCCAATCACTGATATATATACAGGATGTTTCAAAAATACGGGGCATAATTTCAAGTATGTATTTCCCGCATTTAGACAATCAAAATAGTTCATTACAACATGTGTCCGGAAATGCTTTATTTCCGAGTTATGCCTTCACAACATTGAAATTCACCGGAACGTTTTTCTTTCCGCAGGTCGTTGCCGTCAAAGAAGACATTAAGAGGGCACTCTGACAGTTCATTCCGAGGCGAAGGTTACATTCAGTGTTGTGTAGGCGTTAGACTGTGCGACATGTATTCAAATCAAGAGCTGGCAGAGATACACTTCAATTACGGTAAGGCGGACGGCAATGCTGCGCTGGCTCGTCGTTTGCCTGATCGGAATACATTTGTACGTCTCCATTACCGTCTGTGCGAGTATGGAAAATTTAACTCTCCTGGTTTGGGAAGGGGACGACCAAGATCTACAACTCCAGAAGTACAGAAGGAGATTCTGGAGGCTGTGAACATGACTCCTTCTATCAGCACACGAAGGGTAGCGTTGCAAGTCAATGTTCCTCATACAACTGTCTGGAGACTGTTGAAAGAGTATCAATTGTATCCTTATCATTTGCAACGTGTACAGGCCCTGTCACCAGTAGATTACCCTGCACGAGTTAGGTTCTGTCAGTGGTTCTTGCAGCAGTATGGTGTAAATCCGAACTTTCCTGCCTTAGTATTATTTACAGATGACGCACAGTTCACACGAGATGGCATAACAAATTTCCACAATCAGCATGTATGGGCGTATGAAAACCCACGTGCAACTGTTCCATCTCATCACCAGGTGCAGTTCTCCCTCAACATGTGGGCCGGTATTATTGG
The DNA here is from genome assembly GCF_040183065.1 of Periplaneta americana. Lineage (NCBI taxonomy): Eukaryota > Metazoa > Arthropoda > Insecta > Blattodea > Blattidae > Periplaneta > Periplaneta americana. The sequence goes on along the minus strand of NC_091124.1, from coordinate 145,439,770 downwards.
TGATCGATTAGTTGGACCCCATGTACGTACTTGTAAACAGACATACGGGGCAGGCGTACACAAACTTCCTGGAAAACACCATACCTCATGATCCACTGATCAATCGTCAACACATTCACTTCTTGCATGATGGTGCTCCTCCACACTTCAGTCGTACGGCTCGCCGGTACTTGGATCGAATGTTTCCTGATCGATGGATAGGTAGAGGTGGCCCAATTGCTTGGCCTCCACGCTCACCTGATCTGAACCCTCTCGATTTCTACTTGTGGGGCCATTTAAAATCATTGGTTTATTCGTCTCCGGTGCCTGAATTGGAATCCCTTCGGAATCGAATTGTGGCATGTTCTGAGGACATACGCAATACTCCTGGAGTTTGGGATCGTGTTCGCAGGTCAATGAGACATCGATGTGAGGTCTGTATTGAAGCAGGAGGTGGACATTTTGAACATCTTCTGTAATGACAACGACCTGCGGAAAGAAAAACGTTCTAGTGAATTGCAATGTTGTGAAGGCCATAACTCGGAAATGAAGCATTTCCGGACTCATGTTGTAATGAACTATTTTGATTGTCTACATGTGGGAAATACATACCTGAAATTATGCCCCGTATTTTTGAAACACCCTGTATATATATATATATATATATATATATATATATATATATATATTTTAAGTTCCGGCATATTTAATATATTCAATATTTATAATGAAAATATTTCAAACATATCATTATAATCCTTGAAATATTCTCTACAGATTCCAATAATTAAAATTTAAAAATTACATCAATTAATGAGGATGAAAAATTGAAACTCAACGAAAACGTCTTACGTGTGCCAACGACTATACAGTTCACCCTACTATATTTTTAGTAAAATACACTCCGCTTGTACGTTGTGGACGGCAGTTTTTCTTCAATATACTAGGTCTGTTATGTGTTGTGTTCCCAGAATAAACTTCAGATTATTATAAAAAAAATTCTCGTCTACAGAATTATTGGGTGAAAAGTCACAATCTGATTTTGTTAAATGCAGTGAAGGCAACCCTCCAAGGGGGGAACTTCAATAGCCAACACGCGCAGTCGGTCAGCCTATTCAAGTCGATTAACAAAGGACTGTGAATTGTGTTGCTTTGAAAGCCTGTCTTCTTGTAGTTCGTGAATGCTAAAAAGCATTCGATTTTAAATTTATCTTTTTCTCTAACATAAAAATGCTCAATATTAAAAAATTCACTTTATAATTTCGATTCATATTCAGTGTCTCCACCCTACGTTTCTGTTTTCAGTTAGGGTGAAACAAGCTCTCTTGAATTGCGACCTTAAAACCTGTTTAACATGACTCCATTGGGAGGAAATGTAAAGATAAGTAGTCTTCCTACGTATGAGTAGATTTAGAGCCACTGATATATCATAGACTAGACTAGACAGTTTCACACAAGTCACCAGTCTTATGTCGTTCACTGGATCTTGGTCATTAACGTTACAGAAAGAGTTTTACCTGACTGGAATCTTCCTCAGTAATAATATGGTTACTATGCTGACTGTTAGATCCAAGGTTCGCGGCTTCCAACACAGTCGAGGGCGATAGATTTCAATGGTAGATGATGATTTTAATATAATGGAACATCAGTGAATAAAAGATAGTAGAACTATCGAGCGAACTTTCCAGCAAAATATTATATTCACTAAAGCTGTGTTTTAATTTCTCTACCTAATAACAGGATAATCAACATTTTGTACACTGAGTTTGGTAAAATGCATTTTTCAGTAATACAGGAGTATATGAAAGGACATAGATATTCCTTCACCATTTTCACATTCACCATAGTGCTTTATTCCTTGCTAAAATCATTTGTTGTAGAACTAGATCTTTCTCATTACTGGGTATCGGACGAGATAACTTGAGAACGGACCTCCACATAATTATGCAACTCGACTCCGTTGTCATTGCATTCCCCATGTTCTTATTTTAATCGTCTTCTTCTCCTTCTAGTCGCTTTTCCTTATATTCTCCTTGTTCTCCTTGTATTCCTTTTAATTTTCTTGTATTCACCTTATTCTCATGTCCTTGTATTCCTCTTGTTCTCTTTTCTTCCCTTTTGATATCATTGTATTTCCCTTGTTCTTCTGGCCTTACCCTTATATCTCCTTGTTCCTATTTTATTCTCCTGATCTCGTCTTCCTCTTCTTTTCATTGTTTTCCATTTGTTCTTCTTGCCTTCCCCGTGTTATACTTACTTTCCCCTTGTTCTCCTCGTATTCTTCTTGTGTCATCCTTATTTTCTTAGTCTCCTCGTTCTCCTTGTCTTCTCCTTTTATCTTTGTCTTCTCCTTATTTTCTTTGTCTTCCTTGTTCTTCATATCATCTCCTTGTTTTCCTTGTCCCCTGGTTCTACTTGCTCTTCCTCTTGTTTTCCTTTGCTTCCCCTTTTCCCTTTTTGTCTTCCCTCTGTTCTATTTTTGCATTCCTTTTGTTAACTTTGAATTTCTCTTTTTATTCTTGATTTCCCTTTATATTCCTGTATTCTCCTTGTACAGTGTGATTATAAAGTTCCAAGACGATTTTTGGGGAATCGTCAACTACAGTATGTCCCAGAAAAAAGTATACCGAAACTAGAGAACAGGAAATTTAATTGATAAACATACAGTGTCAATCAATTCTGTACACATAAAGTGAATCGGGTGGAGATGAATATCGGGGGAAGAGGCTTAGTTCTTAGTAGTTTCACATTCTTCCAAGAGAGAACGCCACGCACATGTCTTCATGATCACTGAGACAGTTGAATGTCTGTAAAGAGGAAGCTAACTCATTTTGCCACTTGTTATTGTTGTGAGAAGAAGAAAACAAGAATACTGCTCCTTTTTCTGCTATGAAATAATTGAAAAGTTATGTTAAAATTTTAATATATCCTTGAATTCGTAATAACTGTCAAACCTTTGTAATGAATATTGTAGTAAAGGTTGTAAAGTTTGTATTGTTATCAACCAACGACCTTCTTCCGCAATCTTAGGTTGCGTCACAGCACTAGGCATCTTACCCCGATACTTGGGGAAGATGGTCACATTTTTTTCGGGATAAGATGGCAACTTGTTGCAAGAGTTTCATTTTTTGTTTTACTGTACGGAATATGTAAACATTACGTAAGACCCTCTGAGAGAAGTCAGTGGATTGAGGATAGTCTTCAAATTGCGATGGAACATGTTATAACAGAGGGTCTGAACTGTTTTAGAGCATCGCAAGCATACGGGATTCCTTACCGTACTCTTAAACGCCGCCTAAAAAGAATGATTACAAAAAAATGTACTGGATTGAATTCATTGTGTGCAAGAAGTGATTTCACGAGTCTTGCACACGGAAATAAAATATATGCAATGACAGTGTTACTAAGTAGTGATAAACGAGTGAAAAAGTGTCCATGAGCTTTAGATTAAGTCAATTTTGTTATATACATGTATCAAACTAAGTTCAGGTAAAAAACACATATCAGTAAATGTGTTAATTGCATTTGCCATCTTACCCGACTATCGGGGAAAATGCCTACAGTGCAGGCAAGAAGAAAACCTGTATCTATAAACAAGGTAATTAACCCATTTATGCCCAGATTATTTTTTTTTTTTTAATTTTTGTTTCACATATCATATTAAGTGAGTCAGAGGGACGTTGTAAGCATGAGGAACTATGAAAATACTGATTTAGTTACTTCGGTAAACATTTATGGGATGGGTCGATAACGACCCACTAGGCACTTCCTCGAGAATTTGTTCATTATAATGTTTCGATGATTTCTTGTTTTATTTATACTTTTGCGTAGTATGCAACTTGTTAAATTTAAAAGTAATGTGTAAACAAATCATTACCATATTAAAAACGCATACGATTTTTTTAAAATATTTATTGAATAATTTCCCTGAGAGCTATATTCACATTTACATGTATTTTACATTCACACATCTGAAAGGAAACCTTGTAAAAAATCCGTGGCGCTACAGCCCTTGAAGCGCCTAGACCGACCAGCCGGCTGCTGGCCTCACGCCCACACGCCGAAGCAGAGGTGGACGATCATCCAACCAAAATGGAGGTATCGTGTGGTTAGCACGATGATCCCCCCCACCCGTTATAGCTGGTATAAGGAAACCTTGTACTGGAAGAAATAAATAATTTGAAACACACAATAAATTATGGTACATGACATAAGGTCCACACCTGTGGTTAGCGCATCTGGCCGCGAAACCGGGTTGCCCGGGTTCGAATCCCGGTCAGGGCAAGTTACCTGGCTGAGGTTTTTTCCGGGTTATTCCCTCAACCCAATATGAGCAAATGCTGGGTCACTATCGGTGCTGGATCCCGGACACTTTTCACCGGCATTATCACTTTCATCTCATTCAGACACAAAATAACCTATGTTGGTACAGCGTCGTAAAATAACCTATTAAAATACATGACATAAGTCCTAAGTTCTACTCATGATTTGGTGCATCTCTGACATGCTTTTACATTGTCACAAATCTTGTATCGCCATCTTTGTTGTTGGGTTTAGTGACCACAGTAATCCTTCCTCCGGTGTTCTTTGATGGTATCGAAGGAACGAACTCGTCTTCCACTCTTTGGAGAAGTGTCAAATTTTAGGCTTGCGTTATTTCGTGGCGGAAGGCGAGTGCATCCAAAGACTTTCCATATGATCGACTGACTGAGAAGCCAAGCATTGTTCATGCACACATCTAATAACCACGAAAGTAATGGTGTGTGCCATTTTTTCCACGTATATCAGAAGTATGTACTCCACTCATTTTGCAATTATATTTACGGAAAACATAAGGCAGACGAACTTTGATTTCCTCTTCTTGTAAAGGGGCTACTTCATGTTCGTGAGACGTGATGCTCACCTTTATTTCTTTCTCGCTTTATTCTACGTGTCGGTGGTGGGGAATTCTCAATTTCATTGCTGATAAGATCTGAATATTTTCTAATATCGGTGCCTCCTTCCTCATTATAAGGCTGAACAATGTCTGGTAGCTCTGTCACTAATTCTACTACGGCTTGTAGTTGAGCTCGGTCGGAGTCCTTGCAATCTTCATCTCCAGAATCAGCATCCGTTATCCTCAGGCAGACCAATGAATATATCTGTCCCGTATTTTGGGATTTCGGAAGAATCAGATCTCTCCAGCTATCCTAGAATTTAGATTACTGTCAGACCAGTGAGTCTGAAAAGAGGGAATACTTATGATTATGGAAACTGTTATGAAGGATCTCAGTTTTCAGATGGGGCCAGTAGAGAACTCTCATGAAGATAATAAAAGGACAAAACGGGGTCATTCTGATTGTTAATCACACCCGGCTCTCATAGGTGCCGCTAGTGCCGAGAATTATGAACTACTTAGTTCGTCAAAGACTATCCAGAGTGCATCCCAAGCGGTGAGATATAACATTACACAAATAAAACAATGTTGTAAACGAAACCGGTAATAAGCCTGAGATATTCTTACAAATGCTATCAGAATTATCATCCCCAAAAGCACTCCTAATCCTTACACAAACTTCTATCCAGGTAGTTGTTCGTAAAAACATCACTGAAAGAAAAATAATAAGAAAACAAAATGATTTCATAATGAAAAGCTATGTGAAAGGTAATCCTCGAATAAGTGCTTAGTGGGTCGTTATCGACCCACACTAAATTCTAAGCCCTACTGTACAGCAAATAGCGTAAATATTGACAAGAACATACAAGATACATATTCTCCTGAATCTTCTTGGCAGGAAACACTGATTGTTAATAAAATTCACGGATTGAACAGATTTTTTACTCACTTTTTCTTCTCCTAGGCAGACGGTAGTTGCGTCATATTTATTCGGCAAGTTCCGGTGCAATAATAACGTGGTCTGTTGGTTTCCCGCGTGTTCCACAAGTGCATTGTACCTTTGTGCATCTAAGAAAAGCAGACACGTAGTGTTGTCTAGACTAATTCGCGTGGAAAATAATTTTAATCAATGGGTCGAAAACGACCCACCTGGGCATAAATGGGTTAATGTTTTCTGTTTTGTACCAAAAATATAATTTCAAAATACCTTCCAGACTTTGATATTTCAATATAAAATTCAAAACTAAATGAACAGTATTTTAAATTTTCAATCAGAGAAAATGGTAGGCATCTTCCTCCGATCCACTCTACACGTCGTAAAATTCTCTATTATTTCTTAGATATGTTTCGTAATACCCCTGAAGATTGCTGAACATTTTTTTGATTGCCGCTGTTATTATAGAGTGAAGGACATATCTGAAATTTTGTTTCTGGTGATGTTTGTGGGTTATCTGATCTCTGTACACACGCTCTTTCAGGATATGCATAAGGAAGATAAGGTCAGAGGAATTTGCAGGAAAGGGATATTCGGTGTTTCTTGAAATGACTCGTCGTGGAAACTGCTGGTGCAGAAGTTCTAGTGACTCTCTTGCAGTGTGTAGGTTAGCACCATCTTTTTTCAAGTACTGTGAGCGGAAAGGATGATGTCTACAGCTACAAAATCTTCTTAAATCTTATACAAAGGGTTGAATAATCATTTGGCTATACCTTTTCTGGTTTGCACCTCACGTTGTCCATGTTCATCTTCAATAAGTAAGGTCCAATAAGATCATGCCCTGAAATTGCACACTAAATTGTGACTTTGTCGCTGTATTCAGAACATGTAAGACATTCGGTTAGCCTTTCGAGTCCAAGAAATCATGTCGTTTGCTTGTTAATGTATCCATCTAATGTAACATGACATTAATCCAATAATCAGATGGAGGAAAGAAAATCTTTATTTCGTGACACATTTTCACAAGTCCGAGCATGAAACACACGCCTTTGCTTTAATAACGTGCTTGCTTGTATGCGATACGAAAATGCACCCAATTCATGGATCATTAGTTGACCTGACGTTCTCTTCAGATTTAATTCTTTGACGATCCATCGCTGGCTTTTCTTAGGAAAATTCACCATTTTGTCAAGCACCATACCAATATGTGCATTATCTGTAGCTGTTTTTCTCCTCCCGCTTCTACTTTTGCGTTGACACAAAATAAGCCAGTTCGCCTGTATTTACTCACCAAGAGTAATATCGTCCGGTTTGATGGTGGATCTTTATGAAACTACTCTTCAGAAAGTTCATATACCTCTTTCATACTAGCTCCTCCATCTCGACCAAATGCGTATGAACGAAAGCAACGCTCTACGATCAAATATTTTTGTTGTATACTGAGCGACATTTTGATTATGTTTCTTTCACAGACTTACTTAGCAACAACTGAAGTAACAATTAAGAATGCCGCCAATAATTTTTCTTATCGAGCTGCGAATGCAACATAATCAATCTTCGGTATACTTTGTTCTGGACCACATTGTAATAAGTTAATAACAAGATAAGTGGTACTACAGTACTCTGTCCACACATGTGGAGTTACAGTTTGCGCGTCTAGCCGCAAAACCAGGTGGCCCGGGTTCGATTTCCGGTCGGGACAAGTTACCTGGTTGAGGTTTTTTCCGGGGTTTTCCCTTAACCCAATATGAGCAAATGTTGGGTAACTTTCGGTGCTGGACCCCGGACTCATTCCACCGGCATTATAACCTTCATCTCATTCAGATGCTAAATAACCTAAGATGTTGATAACGCGTCGTAAAATAACCTACTAAATTAAAATAAAAACTACAGTACCGTACTGAAGAGACACCGAAAGACAACATCAATGCTTTTCCGCATGACCTTCACCAATATCAAAACAAGTGTCCTAACGGTTCAAGGTAACTCTAAACACCTTCTGGAACATATCCACAGTGATCATCTTGCGCGAGGACTACGTTCTATGGCGTCACGGAGATTTTCCACTTTCTCATTGCAAATGGGTGGTCGATCTGAAAGCTGGAGCTTGTTTTCTGAATTTTCGTTGTAGGCTAACTTATCACAAACCTCCTTGCACGTTCTGTCTCTTACATGTACTGAAACAATTGCCACATATTCTTATAAAGTCACCTGTACACGGAAATGAGATTGATGAACGTTTTTCCCAAAAATGTTTTGGGAATTTATAGGATACTGCAGACTTCTTGTTCTCCCTGTATTCTTCTCGCACTCATTTACCTCTAGACTTTTAGCTGAAATTATATCATTTGTGGTGGCCGGAAAGCTCAGTTGGTACAGAAACTGGCTACAGACTAGAATATCTTGGGTTCATTTCGGAATACTGCAGGATTTTCTCAGTAACAAAACTTCCAGAACGGCACCTAGATTCACCTAACCTTCTGTTAAATTTAGTACCGTGTCTTTTCCGGCATTTAAGTACAGCGGATCGCGGTGGCGAGTGTGCCGACCACACCACCTAGGCCAAATTCTAGGTCAAGAAAGCATGGCGCTCTACCTCCATGCCCCGAAGCTTCTTCACCGCATATATAGGGGATACCTTTCCTTTTTAGTACAATTTGTTTTGCTAATGAGACTGAATATATCGACGGTGAATAATATTATTTCCCATATAGGTGTGACACTCCTGTGTTTCTTTGATTAAGTGCATCACCGCGTATGTATCACAGCGCTGTAGCACGCTTTTCGTACAATCTGGCGGCCAAGTTTCGATCCCCAGAATGCTCGTGTTGGAATTTGTGATGGACACAGTAGACTTAGAAAATTTTCTCGTGGTACTCCTCTTTCCATCTCACAATCCACCAACATTCCACGACCTATAACCTGCAATATTAAAAAGTAATCTGTTCTATGGACTTCGGGCTCTGAGTACTTTATTGGTCTCGTCTGGGGATAAGACCTTGCTCTGCAGAGCTAAGGTAAGATAATGCGTTTCACCTGCCAGTATCGTATTTATGAAGGCCAGTTAAAGTCAACCGTCGAACTTGGGAAAATCATTGCGTGTATCGCGTACACAGGGTCAATAGGAATTTAAATGCTTTGAATTTCCAGTTTCCGGCACTCGTAAGCTAAGGCACACAAACCTGACGTGAAATCTTATGAGAATAAATAAATCAGTAAAATATGGATATGAGTGTACAATTTTTCATAGTTAATTTTATGGTTTGGACTAAACAAGAGTGTAGAAATACGTATTCCTCATTACAAAAACATTTATGTTGACAGAGTTTTTGGATTAAATAAACAACATTGAAATATAACAATAACATTTCGATAAAATAATATTTATACAGTCTGGCACTGAAAAGAATAATTGAAATTAATAACGAACTTCTACCGCAAAATTTAAACAAAATCTCAGTGAAAAAGTAATACACATAAATGAAAGTTTTATGCGATAGATTTCAGCAAATATCTCCAGGCAAACGAACTGAGAAAAACGCTGATGTATTACAGTTGTTCAAAGGTAAAATGTAATAACATTTCTCCAGGCAGTCGAAACTTAAGTGGCCTTAAATATTTTAATAATTCCAAAATATTCTAAGTAGGCCTATATGTAGTAGATACTGAAAAAATTGTTAAAATAGAATATGGGAAATGTTTCAGAGGAATTCAGTTCGCTTCTCCTTCACTTATCACCTCCAAAGATATTTATATTTGTTTTCTTAATACGAGTAATCAGAGGCTAGAAGTGAAGAGTTATAGCCTATTGCAATATTTACAATTTTGCTTTTTAGTAATGGGCCCTATTGTGATTCGTTTGAATGATTATTATTATTATTATTATTATTATTATTATTATGGTTATTATTATTATTGTTATTATTATTATTATTATTATTATTATTATTACTGTATTTAGGAATATATTTATAACGATCACATTCCCATGTTAAATGTATTTACACATTTAGTTTGCATTATAATGAATATATCCCTAAGTAATATAATGTTGAAAATTGTGTAATAAATATGTATTATTATATTATTATTGTCATCATCATCGTTATTACAATATTCTGGCAGGGAAATGTTTTTATACTTCACCTGCCATAGGGCCAATATGTGCTTTCAATGTCCTGTCTTTGTCTCTTTTATTGTCGTGCGGTCATCCTCTCTGGACTAATAGTTTAGAATATAATCTGTTTAATTCGTGGTTCGCGGTTTTTTATCCGGCGATGGATTTTATAGAGTGATCAAATTTTTGCATACCTTTCTTCAGTCAAGGATGCGTGTACCTCGTTTTAGATATATGGCACGCAAATAACACTGTTCTGCGATAAAGGGCCAGATTTTTCGTCATTTCTCGTCCATGTCGAATTATACTGTCTGCAGTTGAAAAATCGATTAAATGAATATAATTGCTACTGTTGCCTACTACTACTACTGCTACAGCTACCGCCACCAATGTGATAGTTTTACGCCATGCTAACAACATTGCAAGGGAGTTCCTTTGCTTTTGGATGTTTAATGTTGGTCAAGAATCTGACAAGCATATTCATCAACAAAATTTGTGCATGATTTGTAAAAGTTTAAAATTTACTTCTGTGCCATTTTCCATCTTCATTTGCGAAAGAAATACGAAAAATGTAAAGAGATCTATGGTAGCATAAGTTCCTGGTCATATGTTTAGCACGGTCTAAAGACAGCGTAAGATAAACTCAATAAATTACATGTACGCAATACCTAAGGGATGAACAAAATTCTTTGCTTTCCTACGGAAGTCGAAGCTGGCTAGATTTATAGCTAGAAACGGTACTATACTGATTGATTTCAAACATCTTTTGTCTATTCTAATGTATTCCGATTACAAATTGAAACAATTTGTCGGAATAACTTTTCACTGACTGTTATTATTCGATTGTTTAAGTTCAAGAGATTTTATAAATAGAGCAATAATAAGGTAATAATACAGTAATAGCCTATTATATTAATACCAATTGAGAGTGGTAAATATGTAAGGTTTTCTTTTATTTTATGGTGATTTAAAAATAGTTCCTCAATTGATATAAATTTAGAAGATATTTTATGTTTACTCTCTGATTTAATAAAATACAAAATACTGTAACATTTTAAGTGAACGTTGGCTGTGGAATTTACTATATATATATTCTTACAATTTCCGTTTACATTAATATCATTTTGCGTCTATTTACACGCTCAGCAAAAAAAAATTCATAACAAACAAAAGGATCCACGAAATAATTACGTCTTGCAAGTTTCAGTTTAAGAATGTTGTATGCTCTTTATAACTTTTCCATAAACTTCCTCTTTGTATTTCTTCAGGGCTAAAAGGTAAATATTTTTATAGCTTATGCTTAGTCCTGTTTGAATTGAGTAAAGACGAAATGAAGAATCAGTATTTTAACATCAAAAGACATTTCTTGCAGTCAGTAGGAGAAAATTTTAAACAGATTTCCACTTTCAAAATAGCTTTCCACGCGAAAGATTCTGAATCATAATTACGGCTAGTCAAGATATATTATTTGTTGACAAAATTTAGGTTGATGCATCGGGGGTACTTTACTTTCCTTCCAGCTTTCCAAAATGTCTCCATCATTACATTTTCACTATCGTAAGAAAACATATCTAATCGTAGGATATATTATAGTCTCTGATAAATAATTAATGGGTGATTGTATACAGTGTGTTAATTAAGTATGGAATATTGCTAATAACTCTTTATACTGGATATTCATTTTATGAAAAAAAAACCAAAACAAAAGTTGTTGGATATATCTAACCAAAACTTATGACTGTGGTCTGACAAAAGTGTTGAGTCATGTACAGAGTGTGGCAAAATAACATTTTTAAATCGATCCCTATATTAAATTATACATATTTGAAATCTCCATTCAATTTTACATACAAATAGAGGTTTCACTCAGCATAAATGATGAATACTCTCTTGTAAGTCTTAAGGTTCTTTCAAATGCTTTGATAATGTAACAAAATAAATGTGTGTATTCATATGGAGTAGGTCATGAAACAAACAAAACAATAACATAATTGTTTCAGAGAATGTTTAAAATTATAACAAATGTTCAAAATGAGAACCATTCACGGCCAAACAATGCCCCAGTCTATCACGAAAGCAGTCTATTGACTTTCTCATAGTTTCAGAAGTGATCAGTTACATCTCATTACTAATCCTTAAGTTCAGGTCTTCAATACTGATCGGTCTATCACGATACACCCTGGACTTTAAGTAACCCTACAGGAATAAACAGGAATAAATTCAGGAGTGATCAGTTCCATCTCAATACTAATCCTTAATTTCAGGTCTTCAATACTTTTCGGTGTATCACGATTCACCCTGGACTTTAAATAACCCTACAGGAAGAAATCCAATGGGTTGAGGTCAGGTGATCTAGCTGACCATTCAATGTGTCCTCTTCTTCCAGTCCATCTATCAGGGAACATTTCGTTGAGGAGATTGCGACAGTCCCACTCAATATGCAGTCTTTCATCTTTCGGCGTTCCTGATCTGTTGCTGTTCTGTCATTTTGGTTATGTTCATTTTTCGCCTTACTCCTTCAATATTCTCTAAAGTTCCTTCAGTGGAAGAGCTCCGAGAGACACAAGTGACCAACAGGCTTGGAGCTTATAAATTCAGTTTTTCTCAGACCCAAAATCCCTTGCAAGGATGCGTTTTCGCGTACCATTTAAAAGTTTCCCGTCACATTTTTGGCGCCTACTTCCTTTTGTCTTCTGACGCAAGCAATGGTCGAGCCATTCAACTTCTTCCACTAACCTGTTTTATTGTTTATAGAAAGGACAACGATGCTGGTAGCCGTCACAATCTCGTTTTAAGGCATAGATATTTGTTTGCCTGTTGTCACGGTGAACGCCGTGTTGTTTTAAGTGGCTGGCTTCCAGTGTCATATTGATCCCACACTGCGGAAGCCCTAACAATGTATCCATCTTACGTCAAACAAAGAAAAACCCACAAGTTTATGTAAGGATCACTTGATATATTATTATACCTACCTTTATAATAACCCGGTTTCTTCACAACATCTATCTGTACATATAGGATTATCTACAGCAGTGATGTCAACTGATGCCCATAGGAGCAAGCCCAGGATGTTAAATGTTATGTTTTATTTAACGACGCTCGCAACTGCAGAGGTTATATCAGCGTCGCCTGATATGACGGAATTTTGTCCCGCAGGAGTTCTTTTACATGCCAGTAAATCTACTCAAGCACACTTAAATGCCATCGACCTGGCCCGGGATCGAACCCGCATCCTTGGGCATAGAAGGCCAGCCAGGGCACAGGAGAGTCTGAGGGCTTTACAGCGGAAAGGAAAGAGACAGACGAAAGAGGTAGTATATGTCGCTTGGTTGAGCTATGTACAGTTGTCAAAAAAAAAAAAAAAAGTGGCCGCACTCGTGAACAGCGAATATTTTCAAAGTCCACTTCGGGTCGCGGCGATGCTACATGATGCATGTGCTTGTACAAGCAGTTCCGGAACTATGAAAGTGTTCCATATCTGCGCCTCGTAGACCAGCGGTAGAATGCTTGTTTAATGATTCAAAGGTTGTTGGTTCGGGCCTTCTTCAAGTTTTCATTTTATTTTGTAATCGTTTCTTTAGCTATGTAAATGATATTCAAATTATCATTTATATTCATTTATCGTTCTTAATGGATATCACGTTATTTATATTTTGTTATCGTTCTTTAGAGATATGAATAAAATTCAAGTCATCATTTGTATTCTGTTATCGTTTTATAACGATATGAATAATAATAATAATTATTATTATTGTATCTCCAATGGGGGTTAGCCCTATTTTACATATGTATGTTGTCCATACCTGTGGAGTAACGGTCAGCGCGTCTGGCTGCGAAACCAGGAGGCCCGCGTTCGAATCCTGGTTGGGGAAAGTTACCTGGTTGAGGTTTTTCCGGGGTTTTCCCTCAACTCTTTACGAGCAAATGCTGGGTAACTTTCGGTGCTGGACCCCGGACTCATTTCACCGGCATTATCACCTTCATATCATTCAGACGCTAAATAACCTAGATGTTGATACAGTGTCGTAAAATAACCCATATGTATGTTAAGGCTATAGTTTTATACACAAAAAAGATAAGCATAAAGAGAAATGGAAAAGAAAATTAAATTAGCTTACGCGATGTAAAATAAACAATCCGTAAATTAGGCATTGCGATTGCGAAACAATTATCATGTATCAATTTGAAACATACAGAAACATTAACAACACACATACGTAACACTTCTATAACACAAATATGCAGCTTTCCGTACCATACATCATAAATTAATACACAATAGTCACACAAACACAATCAAACTATAATTACGACATTGCGACGACATCAAGCATCCCATAACTAACTCACATACATAACAAATCAAGCATCCGTTACAACACATTCACTTCAACATAGTAACCACACTTTTAAAAGTTACAAATTTGGCCCCAAAAAGAATAAATGGGACATTGTTATTAATTACTATTCTTCCACAATTTCTTAAATACATCTGTAATAAATCTGTGAAATTCCGATATGAATAATATTCACGTTTTTTATATTCTTGTATCGTTCTTTAGCGATATAAATAATATTCAAGTTATCATTTATATTCTGTTTTCCTTCATTAGCATTATAAAATAATATTCAAGTTATTTATATTGTTATTGTTCTTTCGCAATATAAATAATCTGTATTTTATGTAAGTAAGTTAATTATTATAACACAAATAACCATCTTTCTTTGTAAAATAGGCTATTTTATTTAGATAATTAAATACATATTATTTAATATCTTATATTAATTAAACAAACCGCTATTTATCATTTATATTCTGTTATCGTTCTTTAGTGATACTTTATAAATAATATTCATGTTATTTATATTGTAATCGTTCTTTAGCGATATAAATAACATTAATTTAATATTAGGTTTGGAAAAATTCAGTTGCAAAATACTGGTATCAGTTTTTCTTTTTGTATTATTACATTATACTATCTGAACCACAATAAAATGAAAAGGAGTAACGAGGAATTGAACCTGAGACGTTGACATCTAAATTCCGACGTTCGTCCGCTGAGCAACGAGGGCAAAAGTGTGGAAACATTTTCGGAAAAATTGACCCAATCGCACTCTAAGATTTTCTGATGATTCGTAGAAGCTAGTCCAGGATGCGGGGGGCAAAGGCTAATTGGGATTTCCCGGTCTTTGATCGGGTCAAACATCCCGATAAAACTAATATTTAAACCTTGCCGTGACTTTCTGTGAAGTCCGGAGGGCCCAATTAGTCAAATCCACTCTCCTCATCTCCACGCTTGGGTCCCCTGGAATCTAATAAGATGCGAAAGAGACAGTGGTGTGCGGAAAGCAACGGGATGTTACTGCATTTAGGCCTATCCTTCCCAAGAAAACTGCAAACATGAACAAAGGAAGCTTTTAATAGAAGAAGAAGGATCTTCTGCGGACCTCTGGAAAAAGAACTAAGGAAGAGACTAGTGAAGTGCTTTGTGTGGAGTGTGCCATTGCATGGGGAAGGAACCTGGACATTACGACGAAATGAAGAGAAACGAATTGAAGCATTTGAAATGTGGATGTGGAGAAGAACGGTGCGTATGAAGTGGACAGACAGAATAAGAAATAAAATTGTGTTTGAAAAAGTGAGTGAAGAAAGAATGATGCTGAAACTGATTAGAAAGAGAAAAAGGAATTGGTTGGGTCTCTGGTTGAAAAGAATAATAGACGACATTAGGATATATGAATCATATGCTGAGACTAAGAGGAAGGCAGACAATAGGAAAGATTGGAGATTGCTGGGTTTGCAATGAAAGACCTGCCCATGGGCAGAACACTTATGTATGTATGTTCAGAATGCCTGGAATGTCGTGTCTAAGAACAGTCGCTATTTGCAAAGACTAGTCGATTCCATGCCCACTCGACTGCAAGATGATCGAGATAAGAGGAAGATAGACTAAATATTGAATTGTGGCTTTTTGTTTTGTATTATGAACGCTTAATTGTTTGAATGATTTAAGGCCGACGCCAGTAAATTTGTTTTGTTTATGCCACGAAAGATATTTTTATTGAGAATAAAATCTTTTTTCTTTCCATTTGCAGCCACAATATCATAATGATAAAGTCATGGCATAATATATTAATAAACCTGATGTTAATTACTAAAATAATCTTAAAAGAGAAAGGAGCCATTACGTATAGTTTGTCTTTCTCAAAAACAGAACAAAAAAGAACATAAAAAGCACGAGGTTGTAGTCGAACGCAGGACCTCAGGAATAAGAGGCTGGAACGCTACCATTACGCTATCGAATAAGACACAGAATACTTCAATTATAACTGTAGATATCAGGCAACGTGGTCCAACAACATGTAACATCGCCTGTCTCCGAATTGTAGCGAAGATACCCGAAGGGAACTTTGTTTCAGGAGAGCGGCCACTTTTTCTTTTGACAGCTGTACATGGGATGGCCAGCACTGATTGAATGGATAAAGGGAAGAGAACTTATTAAAACTGTTTCCATGTTAATTTTTGTATTTGTCTGAGAAGTATAAGTGCATTATAAGAATGTTTTAATTTTAATGTTCATTTTTCACAAGTTTGCTTTTTTATTCAAAAGGAATATTTTCTCAACTTTTTTACAGAAAAGTGAAATTTTCGGATATGTTTGTTTAGTAGCCTTACAGGTACTAAAACAATGTTTTCGTAAATCTAGTATATCGTAAATACGTATTACTGAAGATAGTGTATTAAAATGTTTGAAAATATTCGCATGGAAAATGTTTGTAAGTAAATGAATTAACAAAGCAAATACTGTTACTTCACAAACAATAGATATGTGCCTATATGTTGGTAAAACGTCAGCTCTATAGCTTCAACAGATTTCGAGATAATTTAATATTCTAATAACAGAAAGTTGCACACCAATATCACCTAAAAGCATAATGCGATAAGAGTTTTATTGTGTAATATTAGTTACAGTTAAAACATATACCTAGACAACTTTGCTTTGTAGTATAATATTGTTTTGATTACTTTATAAGGCTAAAGACGCCATCAATATCAATTTCAACTTATCATGTCATATTCAGTGTCTTTCTTTGGGATAACACTTTCTTTATGAATGATGTGTTTCATTCACTTAGTACAGTATAGTTGTAGTTATTGTGGAATTTGTGTGAATATTCCCTCTTTACTCTTTATTATGTTATTAACGTTTGAAACACAACTGCAATATTAGGCTCAGAAATAGGTGTTAGTACTTTTATTGTAACTGCAGCCTACATTTCATTTACACAATTTATTATAGTTTCAACTTCTTAGCCTTTATGTACCTTACGGTAAGTGTTCATCAGACCAGGAAGATTTTATTCTTTTAGATACTCTACCAATGTCAAGGCAGTTTCAAAGTCCGAAAAGTATATTTTAACACTTAAATGAAAACATTCACATTTGTCGAATATAAAGCACATGACTAGAAACATCGCTGTTACATCTATCTCCCGTTGCAGTTTCTGTAGCTGAAGTTGCAGCTACATTCTTGAATTTTGCAAAGCTGTAGATTATTTACCTCGATCGCTCTGAATATCATGACTGCTTTATTAAACACATTATCATTAAGAAGTCTTTCCATACGTGTTTATCATAAAGTTCTACGCCTATCAGGAATGACCCTGGAGAAACCTTTTGCAAACAAAAGTAACTTTATAGGGTGTAAAATTATAGCTGTGCATATTATATTTAATAGCTTGTTCCTTGAATTGAATATAATAGAAATTGTAATACAAAATTAGTCACAAATCAATATTTTCCGCAGAAAATGTTAATTGTCCTCTAAATTTTAACACTGTTTTATTCGATACATACTGATTTTAATCCAATCATTAAAGAAACAGATAAAGAATGCAAATCTAGTCTTTCAGGTAATGCTCCCTGTAAAGCAGATTTGAATAATTTCAAGGGAAAAATTGTTCCTGGACCGGGTATCGATACGTGTTTATCATAATCCCGGGATCGATACCCTGCCCCGGAACAATTTTTCCCTTGAAATTATTCAGATAAAAAATGGTTTATCCCTTTGCAGTTTTTAAATAAAATGGATGGCTTCCTTGTAAATTAAAAAAGAAAAATATTGACGCGTATCGTTATTTCTTGCCATTAGGAAATCAGGCAACATTACTATAATGCCTAACAGCGTATTCCGAATCTCACCGGACCGGTGGACAACAATGACCTCACGCTGCAGCGAAATAGGAACTAAACTGCTGGAAGGATCGATGGCTGTCATGGCGACTGTATAAGTTGTTGTCTGTGCTACGCTAGCATAATTTTGTGAAATTTCCGTACTGCCATCTCGTTCAAAGAAAAGAGAGCATAAACAACTTATTTATTGAACCAGTAGTAATAACTAGTCCGTTGACATGTTTCGCTCATAAGCCATTAACATATTGTTTTCACGTTGTGCTCATTACAAACAATACAGCAGAACTAAAGCAGAACACACCGCCATGACACAACAGTGCACGATGTCATTCGTCTGCTAATTCCCGCCCTATACAAGAACCAATCAGATTCACTGATGGCGGCTGATGGAGACTGCCACCACCTCTGCAAGCTGATGGCACCGGTGCGACACCGGTGGAGCATCAGTGACTCCATCGGTGAAATTCGGAACACCGTGATGCCATCAGGTTGCTCAGCGCTGAGATTCGGAATACGCTCTAAAGGACGGAATGCTACTATTCAGACCTCGTACGTATATGTTTGTAGGTGAGCCGTTGATCGCTGTTGCCAAACGACGTAAACTATCTGCCTAATTTTCTAATTAACCATGCACTTAATAAAAAAACGCATTATATATTATATGTATTTTAATGCATTCTTCCCCTTTTAACCTACAGTTATGTCACTTGCACCCTGTATATATCTAAAAATTAGCAATAATACTAATGAAGATATTTTTGGAGGAGGAGAGATAGTAAAAATGAAGTTATATGAACCTATTAGAAAATTAAAGATTTATTAATTTGTCCTACAGAATAATACCTGTAAAACGTTAACATATTATATGCCTAACTTGGAATCAGGCCAAAAGGGGAAACATTGAAGGAGGAGAGTTCGAACTTGTGCTGTGGATTGAATTCGGCGTAGCTCACTGGTCAGAGCGCTTGGTACGTAGAACCAAGGCATCGGGTTCGATCCCCGGCGCCGGAGCGAATTTTTCTCCTCAATATTAATTAGTTATATGAACCGTTATTTATAAGATCTGATAAATCCACGTTAATTAATTTTTCGAAAACTCTCAGATTTATTAGTGAACTTAAATTTATTAGAGCAGTTATGTAACTTACTGTTAAGTGAGATGTGCTACAAAGCCGAGAACAAATGAGTGACAATTTCAGAACTCTTAACAGAACATATGATTAGCATATTGCAAGGCCGTAGCTATAAACATGAAGAAAACACAAGAAAGGGTGCGTACTGCATACAATCGTACTCTTAGGAGAGGTTTTGATTCTCTATTGTACGACTGAAAATCGAACCCAAGTCGAATGATTTTGTCACTGTGTTTTGGTGTAAGCGAAGGATATGCGATTATACGTCAGTACCGTATTGTTCACAATTTCATCCTTTCAACTACAGATTCAAAACTGAAAACATTGGTATTTTGAATAATTTATCCCCTAGGAGTAATAGATCACTCTTAAGGACGACTACTGCCTCCTCCCATTTCCGATGTTAATAATTCAAGCTGTTTTATTCCCCCACTGCTCTACAGTCTCTTGCTACGCTTGTCTATGTCTCAGTGATACATATTAATTCGATTCTCTCCATTATCCAGTCTAATGAATTCGCGCCTCTGTGAACCGTTCAGAAAGTGTGAAGACAAACAGGTTATTACGTACGTAAGATGTCTTAATTATTTTGTGTTTAAATGTTCCTCTTTGATGTACTACTTGATGTATTGTTATTGGTACGAAGGTAAATTCGATACTCAAGTCTAGAGCTTTTACGGCAGACGAGTACATAACATTAAGAAACGCATCCTAGCTTTCGCCATTAAGTAAATTAGTCTTTATTATCCTTTCGGTTCATCCTGCTCCTCCCACAAAGCAAGGCAACAGATGTCCCAGGGGTACTGCTCCATATCCAGGCACAGCCGAGTTTACGGACTGAAAGTAAGAGGTTGTATATACATATATTGCACAGAAACTTGGTTAATCCCGGATTTAAACACCATATAATATGTTTCGGCTGGCTTTAGGTACAAGTTTATGAGTGCAGTCAACATTGAACGAGGTAGTTGCACAAGGAGACCTGGCGCAGTAGAAACATATCCTTTCCAATGGTTATTACCCAATATTATAGCAGAAGAAGTTTAAACCACTAGTGACGTATTGTATTTTACTGTTCACCTTTGAACTAATAGACTAAATAGATAGTTCAATTTTTGACTTATTCCTTCAATGACACGTAAAGAAACGGCTTACATGATAGATTCGCGATCTGCAAATGAGCTAGATAAGCAATCCTTTATGGTTGGAATAAACTCGAAGAGTCAAATTGATTAATTGAAACTAGACTTAGGCAACTAGTGCAGCTTTTTATTCATATATGAAACAGACTTAGAAAAGTAGTACAACTTTGCATTGTCGTAAGGAAATAAACTTAGACAAATAGTGAAACTTTGCATTCATGTACTCAAATAGACATAAACAAAAAGAGTACTGAAACTGACATAGACAAATAATGAAAATGTCAGAGTATACTTAAGCAAATAGTGTACTGTAATAGACTTAGACAACTAGTACAAATTCGTATTTACATACTCAGATAGACTTAGACAAACAGTGTAATTTTATTTACTTACCGGTACTTGAAAAATACTTAGGAAAATAGTGCAACTTTAGACTGTCCGTCACATATAGTGAAACTTTGAATTTACGTACTGGAACAGACTTAGAAAAATAGTACAACTTTGAATTGTCGTAAGGAAATAAACTTAGACAAATAGTGAAACTTTGGATTCATGTACTGAAAAAGACATAGTGGATAGTCGGGTAGTATCGGACATCGGGTAATATCGGACAGTGAGTTTCTTTCATCTACCACACGATGATAGTACCTGATTGACACGGTTACGTTTCTGTTATGTCGCATAGAGAATCGTAACCATGTCATTCAGGTACTACCATATGGTGGTAGATGAAAGAAACGCATTTCCGATACTACCTGATGTCCGATACTACCCGACTCTCCCCTAAACGAATAGTGAAACTTTTAATTCACGTACTGAAACTGACTTAGACAAATAATGAAACTGATAATGTATACTTAGGCAAATATTGTACTGTATTAGACTTAGACATCTAGTATAAGTTTGGATTTACATATTCAGATAGACTTAGACAAACAGTGTAATTTTATTTACTTACCGGTAATTGAAACATACTTAGGCAAATAGGCAGCTTTGAACTGTAAAGGACATAGGCATATAGTCAAACTTTGAATTTACGTACAGAAACATACATAGACAAATAGTGAAACTTTAGATTTACATACAGGCACAGACTTAGACATGGAGTATAATTTTGGACTTATATGCTGAAACGTACGTAGACAAATAATGAAACTTTGAATTTACATACTGAGACGGACTTAGGCAAATGTTGCAACTTTGAATTTACGTTGTGAAACAGACTTAAGCAAATAGTGCGACTTTCGATTTACGTACTGGGACAGATTTAGACGAATGCTGAAATTTTGAATTTACATACTGAGATACAGACAAATAGTATAATTTTGATTTACTTACTGAAAATTCTCACAAAAATAGTGCAACTTTGAATTTACGTTCTAGGATCAACTTATGCAAATAGTATAATTTTGTGTTTATATACTGAAACAGGTTTATATAAATACATCTTACACAGATAGTATAATCTTGAGTATACTGGATGGACAGATTTTGAAAAAAAAAATAGTTTTCACTCAAGGCAGGAATGAACTGTACAAAATATCCACTCTGAGGCTTATTGGATAAAGTAGGGAAGAAAACTTTCAACACGTCCAGTATTAAAGTTTGCACCACAGGTGTAAATATTATAAATAAGTATTGACCTAAGAAATTTGATTCTACAATATAAATTATGACACAAGAAACAGGTTTGATATAAAGCATGAAGAGTACCATCGTAGGAGTACTTTATTAATCTTTCTACTTTTAATGAAGAAGAGCCATCCATATTTGTCTCATGTTACACTACATAGAGAGAGATTGGTATCTTATGTCATAATTAAATTTAACTAGATCAGTAGTTGCTGTGAACTTGCCTTAGGCTATCCTTACACTTAAATAATACCTTCATTTATGCGAAGAGTAATCTAGTATTATGAAGAACGAATACAGAATTATTCTATTTGCTATTTATGAGAAGTAAAGAAGAACGGTATAAATAACATACCGCTACTCCTGCAACCTTTTAGAAAGGTTATTCAAACATGAGCTTTAGCCTATTTTTCAAATAGATTTTTTGTGCTTACAGATTATTGGCTGCTAATATTTCATTTAATCTTTCCCTTACAAACATATCCATGTACGACTTTATAAGGGGGATTTCTATTTCGTCATTTCGAAAGGTTCTCTTGTTGAAATAGTGATAAATTTGACTTAGTAGCTGGAAGAAATGACTTAGACAAACACATTTGACGTCATTTTACTAGAAGAACTTGTTCAAATGAATTATCCAAATATAGACTCAACCTAGAACATGTAAGATATGAATCAAGAAACTGGAAAATATTGAAATATAAATTCAGATTTTGGTTCACTCAGCACTTCAGATATTGTATTAAATTTACCTTAACTTCTCATCTCTACTTAAAACAGGAGCTGAAATATTATCACGCCATCTGTATGGTTATTGAAAAGTTACTATCCATTGATAATCATCTGGTGCTACGTAGCATAAGTGTAACGCTATGGCGGCAATAAGATGTACACATAGAGCGCATTACTCTTACACGAGGACGTTGCAGAGAATTATCATAAATGAATACTCATCATTGGAAAGAAACTGCTTACCAGTAAACCAGTACTATGGTGAAACATATGACGAATGCAGATTGTTACTAGTGACGAATAGGATTCTGCCAACATAGTCCGGAATACTAGACACCATGCAATACGAGAACTTATTGCTAGAAGTCTTCCTTCCTTCTACGAGGTTCACCAAGAAGTCCACTGCCTTGCAAAAGATGGAAGTTCTCGGCGAGTTGACATCATTGCCATTGATGGAGGAAATGACACAGCAAATATCATCGATCCCACTGTGCGCTTTGAAACTGCAGTTGAACAACCTGTAGCAGTACATGAAGAAAAGAAGACCATCTATGATCCTACAATTTAATACTTTAGGGATTATTATGAACAATTCCAAAATTCTCAGTTGAATGTTTAAGTCTTTTGGAATTTTTAATTGTTTTTTTTTTCTGTAGAGGCAATGAAATATTCTGTTCAGATTTTACGTAATCACTTGTACACCTAAATTACTTTATAATGTATCTGATTTATTAATAATTATTGAATAAACGTACCTTCCCAAGGGTAGCTTCCTTTTGAAAATAATAATCGTAATACTGCTAGTACAAATATTTATTGTATTTTTACGGCAAAAGATTCCGGACGTAAACTATCCCCCCATTCGGATGACCAGGAGGGGGATGCTGGGGAAGGACATATTATGAAGCAATCCAACAGAGAGAAGAAAAGAGAAAGGCAGAAAATAGAGAAGACTGGAGAATGCTGGCTTTTCTCTGAACGATCTGCCCTTGGGCGGAATACTATGAATGAATGAATGAATGAATTTTATTTGTATTTGTTAAGTATGCTGTGCCTTTTGGCAACCCTTGCTGAAGGGAAGCTTCCTTTGTAGAATTTTATATACAACGGAACATTGTGTACTTCATTTCAGTTGTATTTTTTTCTGACTTTTTTTGTTCCTTACTTAACGACGCTTTATCAACTACTTAGCTATTTAGCGTCGATGGCGTTGGTGATAGCGAGATGGTGGGATGAGGCCGAGAATTCGCAATGTGATTACTTAACATTCGCCTTACAGTTGGGGAAAATATCAGGATCGGAAGAAACCCAACCAGGTAATCAGCTCAAGAGTGAATTAAACCCACTTTCGAGCGGCACTCTGAACCATTAGACAACATACTACCTCAGTCTAGTATATACAGCCACGAAACTCAATACGTAGGGAATATGCATCCATAGATAGTTCCTAGCCACTAGGATCGCTACTATCGCCTCATCACATACAATGTGAAACAGTACCGGCACAGTCTATTGTTCCAATTACCCTCACCAACTCAAGCTTCGTGACTGTATATACTACACTGTGGCACTATCGTTTGCGTCAGGGACGAGTTAAAATAGCCAAATACGTTACAGAATGACGTATTACCTTTCCCCCACCACTACAGCACAGGTATATGCTATCTGCGGTATAAAGAGTGTTAAAAATAACGTTTCAGGGATGATAGAGAAGGTAAAAACAAACATCTGTTTTAAGTGTGTATCAGGTTAGATGAAGGAACAGACCATTCGCAGCGAACTATTTCATTATCAGTCTGAACTCTTTGCAAGATATTTCAGATGACAGACGTAAAGAATATAATGTCCTTGAAAAGCTACAAAAAGGAATCTAAGACAGATATAAAAATGTTAGTAAAGTAATTTAGTTCATCTTGTAATCCATTTACAGTAGAAAATATTGATGTTCCTCTCGAGTTACAAATGGAAGTATCTGAACTTAAACATGACGTGCACATTAGGAGGAAAGGATTTAGTCAGGGAGTTGCCGAAAGGTAAATACCCGCAGATGCATGAATTTGAAGCCAGATTAATGGCAATATTTGAATCTATATACAGTATCTTTGTGAGAAATTCTTCTCTTACATGAACAACACGAAATCTTCTGTAAGACCTAACATAAGCAACAGAAACGTGTATTCGCCTTGGGACATCAAAATGTTACCTCAGAAATCAGCTTAATAATTCAGAGTAAATATTAATCCAATTTTCGTAATACTAATACTGTGTATATTATTACAGTTAAAAAGTTAATTTCATAAAAGCAACTGATAATTCATTTACTGTAGAAATCCTTTCCGAAACATTTTACATTCACATTACAGTATTACAGTATATTCTGTTGCAGCAGCCAAGACACTTACTTACTTACTTACAAATGGCTTTTAAGGAAACCGCAGGTTCATTGCTCGCTCACATAAGCCCGCCATCGGTCCCTATCCTGTAGGCTACTAGATTAATCCAGTCTCTATCATCATATCTCACCTCCCTCAAATTCATTTTGATATTATCCTCCCATCTACGTCTCGGCCTCCCCAAAGGTATTTTCCCTCCGGTCCCCCAACTAACACTCTATATGCATTTCTGGATTCGCCCATACGTGCTACATGTCCTGACTATCTCAGACGTCTGGATTTAATGTTCTTAATTATATCAGGTGCAGAATACAATGCGTGCAGTTCTGCGTTGTGTAACTTTCTCCATTCTCCTGTAACTTCTTCCCTCTTAGCCCCAGATATTTTCCTAACAAACTTATTGTCAAACACTCTTGATCTCTATTCCTCTGTCAAAGTGAGAGTCCAAGTTTCACAACCATACAGAACAACCGGTAATATAACTGTTTTATAAATTCTAACTTTCAGATTTTTTCACAGCAGACTAGATGACAAAAGCTTCTCAACCGAACAGTAACAGGCATTTCCCATATTTTACTGCGTTTAATTTTTCTCCCGAGTGTCATTTATATTCAATCGTTTATTACTTTTCCTCAGTGATTTAGTTTATACGTTCTACTGTTTTATATTGTACAGTGACATCAAAAACTTTTTCCTTACATTTTTATTGTACCTTTTTTGTACTATACCGTGCAGGCTTTGCTTAATGGTAAGTTTTAGTTACCATGGCAATATTTTGCACAGCATAGGTACAACAGAACAGAATCAAAGCAACGGAAATGAAATTTTTCAGGACAGCAGGATATACTCTTTTAGACCGAAAAAGGAATGAAGAAATTTTAGAACAATTAGAAGTAGAACCACAATCATAAATTTGTATAAATATATGATCTAGTACTTTACACTCGACAAAATATCGACAATTACTCATTAGTGACCAATATACATGATTATAAAATTATAAATAGTGAACAAATTAATATTCCATATTGTAGATTACACAAGAGCAACACAAACTTTTTAATTATAGGGATGAAATTATATAAGCTCCCAAGTCAATATTATAAATTACCAATCAATAGCTTCAAAACTACATTTTACAATTGGTTATTAAATAATCCTTTTTATTCTGTTGCTGAGTGTTTGAACACAAATTTGTATGAAATTGTATTTTAATAAATAGGTTTAATTGCAATTTAGTTAGTTTTCTTTAATTTAAAAGTTTCAAATTAGTTCATGTTTTCATTGCATTATTTAAATTTTACTGTTTCTTTTATGAGTGTTTTTTTAAATGTATTTATATGTTTTTCATTGTATCCTGACGAAGCCTAAAACTGTATGTCTAATTGCCAAATAAATTGAATTGAATCAGGAAATAGTTAAAATGCAAGGAAAAAGTTTCTGATGTCACTCTATAATATTAAGTTTAAAACGATTCAAACATATAATTATTATTAGGAGACTGATTTTGATGACCTAAAAGTTAGTATTGCAACGTGGTATAGTTCAATATCAGAAAAAAATCCTTTATCTCTGGTAAAATCTCATTGTCATTGACTACTTTCTTGCTCTCTGATGAACACTAACTCCGAAACCTATTCATTAATTTTTTGACAATGAATATAAACTATAGGAGCACTATAGTACCCTCCTCTGTGGTGCGCCGTTTACACAGAAAACATTTTTTCTTTTTCATTTGAAATACTATGTGTTTGGCAAATGCTGTTTCAATTCCATAACACTGCAAACCAGGCGATTTGTACTGTATTCTTAGAGATAACCAATGAGTTATACTCAGTGTCATTTTTAACTTTTAGGTCATCAAAATCCGCCCTGTAATTATTATGTTACATTTACTAATATGTGGTTTCATAAATTTATTATTGTTATTATTATTATTATTATTATTATTATTATTATTATTATTATTAGTCCTTGAAAAAGGCGTGTTATACAAATAGCGTGATACACCCAGAAAGAAACAGACAGACAAAGAAAACAATGATGGGCGGTATTATGACCTACCACTGCTTATTATTGCTACTACTTGTAGTAGTATTCTCTCTCTCTTTCTATAAAACCTGTTTTAAGTCCCCCCACTCTTTGTGTGTCCTACCTACTTCCCGTACCGTGCCGTGCTATGCCGGTGACTTTTTCCGTCTTACCGTTTATATTGGCATTTAGCTTCTTTTAGTACTCTTTTACAGGATTTATTTCTAAGTTAAGTTACAGCTTGTACGACAAATTTTAAATCTAGCTTCGATATGACCTTGAGAAGTTTCTTTCTGAATATTTTCAAACGCAACAGTAATAATGAGTGAAATATTAAATTGCTTGCAATTTCTATAACATTTTTAATTGCAATAAAATTGTAAGTGTAGAATCTGTGATGGGAGACACGAAGGAACAGATACAAGATCACAGGACAGGAGCGATGTTTTTAAAGAACAGTTTGTAGCCTACTGTGCACAAGAAAGGGCTGTGAATGTTGTCAATTATGGAGGTCTGAGTAAATCATTAGTTATTCTGACCACGACCGCGTCACCCACCCCAATACATAACACCCGGAAACGCGTCGCAACTGTGGTGGAACAAAACGTGTCCTCGCGCGTCGGCGGCGGTCCGTTCTGTCACCGTATATACAGAATACTACAATAATATATCTACAAAGATAACGTCGCCAACATTGAACATTTGGCGCGCAACTTCTTTGTTGTTTTAATCGCTTAGCCCCACATATGGATAATTATGGCAAAGGTAATTACAGTTGTTGTGCTACCGTCAACTTAAGTCGGATGACTTGCTGAACGGATGACTACTGCGTTCGACTCCCGCTCACACTTATCATGATTTCTGACACCACCATTTTATTTATAATGGAAAAGAAACGATCTTACTGAAAGAGCTGGAGCTCTCAGGATATGATAGGAAACCACATTGTTAATGAACTTAGGTTCTAGACTGAATTACTTGTGAATGGAACTATCCATGATTTATTAAATATATATATAAAATATATACAGTAGTGGCAAAAACCCGAACCGAACCTTGTAGCTGATTTCAGAGTCTTGTTCACTCCAGAGCACGATAGACTGGTAACTAAGACGTTCGTGGTTCGAATCCTGCCTGAGAAGGAAACTTTTTTTTGTTCCTTATTCATATTTATTCCCAATACTTTTCCATTGCAGTGATATTTTACTAATTAATTAACTTATTCCCAGAACATGAATTCTTTCAGAAATCGAGAAGTATTGCTTGATGCTTCCATCCACCGCGTGAGATTTTGCCGCGACTTGAAGAGTGAAGTACAGAACGATCCAAATTTTCTTAAAAGAATTGTGACTAGGGATGAGTCTTGGTGCTATGGGTACGATCCAGAATCAAAGCATGCATCGAGCCAGTGGAAAACTCCAAATTCACCACGACCCAAAAAACAGGTCAAGTGCGATTCAGTGTGAAAACAATGTCGATTTGTTTTTTTTTTTTATGTGAATGGCATTGTCCACAAAGAGTTAGTTCCGCCAGGGCAAACAGTAAATCAACATTTCTATTTGTATGTGTTGCGAAGATTGCGAGAGAGTGTGCGACGAAAACGGCCCGAAATATGTAGAAACAGGAACTGTTTGCTTCACCACGACAATACTCCAGCCCACACAGCTCTGACGGTCCGACAGTTTTTGACAAACAACAACATGATGCTTGTGCCAAATCCACGCTACTCACCCGATCTGGCTCCGTCGGACTTTTTTTTTTTTTTTTTTTTTTGTTTCGACGGATGAAGAAATGTTTCAGAGGAAAGCAATTCAGTGATGTGGATGACGTCAAAGAAAACAAGCTGAAGGCTTTGAACAGACCCTGCCTCAAAAGTTCGGCACTGTTTTCAGCAGTGGCAAAGCGTTGGGACAAGTGTATTAATACACATGGACAATACTTAAAGGGGACTAAAGTACTGTGAATGTTGAGTTCAATAAAAATGCAAAAAAAAAAAAAAAACAAACAAAAAAAAGACATTCTGCTTAATTTTTGGGTCCCTCCTCGTATAGCCAACATTTACAAAATTAAAATTCATTTTCGTCTTGTTATTTTGTTAGGAAATTTGTTATAATATGATAATTGTGCTAGTTATCGACCTCTATATCTTTAATATCATCATCATCATCATCATCATCATCATCATCAACAAGATAGGCCATTTGGCCTGTTTCGTCTCAGAAGTTGTCTTCCCAACGACGCCTAGGTCTGCCGATATCGCGCACCCCTGTTGGGCGATATTGCAGAACCTGTTTTACTAATCTTTCATCCGGCATCCGGGATATATGTTCCTTCCACTGAACTTGATTTTCTTCAATTCTCTTATTCAAACAAAAAATATTCAGGTGTGCTCTTATATCTTCACTTCTAATGTGATCTCTAAGAGTACAGCCAGCGACATATCTTAAGAATCTCATTTCAGCTGTCTCTATTATTCATTTATCACTTCTATTTATGGCCCAAGTCTCAGCCTCATAAGCCAATACTGGTACTGCCATTGTTTTATAAAATTTTAAAACCGTGTCTCTTCGTGTTTTGTTTTTTAGTGTTCGTTTTATGGTGCCACATATACTTTGAAATTTATGCACCTTTTGTTTGAGATCTCACTCCTCATCGAAAGATATATCACACCCCAAATAATTAAAATGTCGCACCTGTTCTAATACCATATTGTTGAGGATAATTTTGGAACGTATCTGATATTTCCCAATAAAGGCCATGGCCTTCGTTTTTTCATGAGAGACATTTAGATTGTACTTGGACATTGTTTTGTTTAGCTGAAAAAGAGCTAGCTGCAGTTTGTCCTCCTTATCAGCAAAGACTACTTGGTCATCGGCAAATAGAATAGTATTTAAAATCGTCGATCCTACTTTAAAATCATACTTCAACTGCGCTTGCCATTCGGCTATTGCTGCGTCTAAATAAACATTAAAAATTGTAGGCGACAATGGGCAGCCCTGTCTTACTCCTAAATTGACAATTTCTTTTTTGACATTTAAAATATTTTTAAGATTTCCTTTATCTATACTGATGACCGTCCCTTCATACATTTGCCTTATCATTTCCACTAGATGTTGTGGATATCCTTTATGTAATAAAATGTCCCATAGCTTTTCTCGTAGTACCTTATCAAAAGCTTTTATATAGTCTATAAATAGCAGGTGTGTCTCTTGATTGAATTCTCTTCTTTTCTGAATTATTTGCTTTACTATGAATATGCAGTCTGTACATGCTCGTCCTCTTCGGAAACCATGTTGTTCGTTATTTAATAGAACTTCCGATATGATATTTAGACGTCTTGTTATAATTTTAGCAAAAATTTTGTAACTTGTATTTAGAAGGCTTATACCTCTATAATTTTTGCATTCGTCTCTTTTGCTCTTTTTAAATATTGGCCGTATTATAGCTATTTTCCATTCACTTGGAATTTGCAAAGTGGACCAGCATATATTTAAAACATCTAGAAAGCGCATTTTTAATTGAGGCGATGCATATTTAATTAACTCTATATTCATTTCATCGCCGCCTGGAGTTTTATTAGCTTTGAATGTATTTATTATATCATTTAATTCTTCTATTGTAATATTATCTACGTCATTGTATTCGTTACTTTTTTGTTGTGGCTTGATATCAATAGGGTAGGTCCAAAGCTCCTTAAAATATTTTAGCCAGTCATCTTCAGCGATATTATTTAATTCTACTGTATCCTTTTCCGATTTATTCAAATGTCTCATTATCTTATATGCCGATGTTTGAGCTCCATGAACATCATATTCTAAATTGCTGATATATCTGTCCCAACTCTGTCTATGTAGTTTTCTTGTTTCTCTTTTAACAAGAGCACTTCGTTTCCGATATTCAGTTAAATCACTTTCAGAGTTCGAATTTAAATATTTTAAATATGCTTCTTTTTTATCTTTGATTAGTGATGCAATTTTATCATTCCATATACTAAGTCCTCTCTTTGTTAATTTCTTATTTCTTTTTCCAAGAGCTTCTGTTGCAGCTTGTATTATGATTTGTTTAAGGTCTTCCCATTCTATACTAACTTTTAGGCTAATTCCTCGCTGATCTAAATATTTATCCAAACGTTGACAGTATAATCTCCTTATACTATCTTCTTTTAATAGATGTACCTTAAATATTTGTTTCTTACTTTCATTTTCTTTCTTAGTTCTTAACTTCAGCCATCTTTTCAAAATTTTAATTTTGGTCATTAGCATAAAGTGATCTGAAGAAACATCATAGCTTCGGTAAACCCTCGTATCTAGCACTTGGGACGATAATCTTTTATTTACTAAGATGTAATCTATTATACTCTTCTGACCTCTGCTAGTCCACGTGTATCTGTGAATATCTCTATGTCTGAAAAAGGAATTTGTCACTTTTAAATGATTAAAAACAGCAAAGTTTCTCAAACTTTTGCCATTTTCATTCAATGTCTGTTCTCCATTATTCCCTATTATATCTTTCACTGGTAACTGGCCAATTCTTGCATTTAGATCTCCTCCCAATATTAATTGATCATTTTCATTGACCGTATCTAAATGTTTTTGTAGGTCTTTGTAGAACTGTATGCTTTCTTCTTTTCTCCCTTCTTCAGGGGCATATACACTTATTACTGTTAAATATCCACGTGCTACTTTTATTCTAATACTGAGTAGTCTTTCATTGATTATTGTATAGCTATGGATTCTATTCCTATACTTCTTTAGAATTAAGATTGCTGTTCCTACAGCAGCTCGTTTCTCTTGCGGCACACCACTATAAAATAATATATAATTGTCCAATTCCTTCGATCCTTGAAGTTTCTTTTTTGTTTTAGAAATTAAGGCAATGTCTACATTGCCTCTCATTAATTCTTTTTCCAATTCAGCCTCTTTATTACATATTCCCCTCACATTCCAGGAGGCTATGTTTAGCTCTTCCTCAATACCTTTGATCAATCTCCTTTTTCGCTCTTGTGCCATCATCGTTGGATCCGTCCGGCTATTCCCATTCTGAGATTTATGAGTAATTAATTTTTTCTATGGGTGGGTTACCAGCCCGACCGCAAAACCCCCTTCGAGGAGGGCCAGAGTTTGATTTTGGAGTACTTTCTCCTAGATGATTGCCTCCCTAGGCTTTGGAGTCTTCATCTGCCCCTCTATTGTATATCCCCAATAGGAGGGTTGCCTCTTCCACCAAATTTGTCGTACCGAATTAATATTCTCCACCAATTTGCTGTTGAGGTCTTCACCCGTATCCCTGTGCAAGGGTTTCGTGTTATACCCCACGAGACTGGGTCCTTGGCAGAACTTAGTCACTCCTAAGAGCGTCCACCCCCGCGACTAGGACGCGCCTGCCAAGAATTACTCGAAAATACTCAGTTACAGTTTTAATCCCCTGAGCATTTCGAGCTGGGTTAATAGCCCTGTATGAAACCAGGACTAATATCATACTGAGATTTGTTTTAATGTTGCTGCTCTGTACTTTTACACTCTGCATGTTGTGGATATAATAATAATAATAATAATAATAATAATAATAATAATAATAATAATAATAATAATAATATTATTATTATTATTATTATTATTATTCAAATTCAAATTTCAAATTTATTTACAATTTACATTTGAATTGAATACATATGAATAGGTACCCGAAATGAGCATATGCTCGTGTTCGGGTATAGTCCACTAGTCAACATAAATTTTACAGGGTTCTAATAATAATGCGGATGATATAAATAATAGTAATAATAATAATAATAATAATAATAATAATAGAATAATCGTGACAAAAATGATACAAAGATTGTAATACAAAATAATTCATTAATAATAATAATAATAATAATAATAATATAAAAATATTTACAATAATAAAATAAATACTAAGAAGGATAAAATAAAATATAAAACCACTAGCGAGAGTTAACACAACTTAAATAAGCATATAATAACCTGAAAAAATGACGAACTCGAAAATCAACAGAAAAGTTCGATGTATCGCAGACGACAGCAACTGCCGTATTGACATTGTGTTGTGCATTAATGGTAGTAGGGGGGAGCTGAAAGTCTACGTAACCGCCGTTCTCTTCGAATCTTCTCGTAAAATTATGGGAAGTTAATGCTGCAAAACAAAATGTCTACGAGTCAAACTGTTCATTATTACCAGGATAAATACAAATATTACTGAAATATATTAATCATATTTCAATTATAGATCTCTCCTTTTGTGCAAGAGGTATCATATCAAATATTTTATGAATGGCGGGGAAAATATAAATTTCAAGAACTTTCCATTGACAAGATATAGAGACAAGTACAATCAAGTGTATCTGTGGCGATGCTAAGGAATCATTTATTGGAGATATACACTGCTATTAATTAAAAAATGATCTAATTTATATATATTACAATGTTTTATCTTGTAGGTTACATGCATCAGATAAATACAATAAAAATTAATACCATATAATGCTAGTAACACGTAAAAAAATAATAATAAAATTTATCAAATATCATACAAACATTTTCACTTTATTTTTAAACTTAAGAATGTGTAAATTGCTTAGGTCTGGATTATTTTTCAATACTGAATTGTATAGTCTTGGTCCATAATTCCTACTGTGTCTTAATACAACTGTAGTGTGGCATTTAGGTTCTGCCAAAAGAGTTGGGACATTTCTTCTGGTGTTATGTAAGCTTTATGTTTTTCAGTTATAAAATTCATTCGATTTTTGTGAAAATAAGTTAGTAATGTATGTTTATATATTTGCTCAATTTTTAGTACTTGGAATTCAGAATAAATAAATTGTGTCGGATAATCAAGTGGTTTATGCAGACAAATTTTGATGATACGTTTTGTAGTAATATTAATGGAGTTAAGATAGTCTTTGTCATTCCACCCCATCCTATTATTCCGTATTGAATGACTGGTTGAAACAAGGCTAGATAAACAACACGGAGAACATAGATAGGCATATATGCATGAAGGGTTACAAAGTTGTGAATTGTTTTCCGTAACCTATTACATAAATATGTTACATGTTTATTCCATCTTAGATGTTGATCAATGACAACACCTAAGTATTTTACTTGCGTGGATTCTGTCAAGGTAGAGCAATTACAATCAATTAAGTTTATGTTACTGCAATTGTGTATTTTTAAATTTGTATCCTTATCGAGTTTGATTTTTCTCAGACTAGAAGCCGTTAATGTAAAAGAAACTGCAGTTGTTTTTGTAATGTTCAATGAGAGCAAATTTTCATCTAACCATTTCTTAATTATATTTATACCTCTATCAGCATTTAGGTAGGCATCATTCCAATTCCATCCACTAAAAATTACAGCTGTATCATCGGCATATGCAAATATATCTCCAGATGTGTTTCCTATATAAATATTTAGCAAGTCATTGATGTATATTAAAAATAGTAGTGGGCCTAAAACTGTACCTTGTGGCACACCTATATTTATATTACGAATTTCACTGTGTTGGTCGTTAAAATTCGTTAATTGGGATCTGTTGCTTAAGTAGGACTTAAATAAATTTAAAGCGATTCCTTTAATACCGTAGGCATGCAGTTTAGAAGTGAGTATTTAATGGTCTACAGTATCGAAGGCTTTTTGAATATCTAGAAAAACTCCTAAACATTTTTTACCCGAGTCTAATTCTTTGATAATCCTTGATGTTACTTTCATAATAACGTCGTCCGTGCTCATGTTAGTACGGAAGCCAAGCTGCTTTTGACTTATTAGACTGTTTTTTTTCCTAAGAAATTAATTAGCCTGCTTTTAATACATTTTTCTAGTAGTTTAGAGAGATTGGTAAGAGTGAGATGGGTCTGTAGATACTGGGATTGTTTCTGTCACCAGATTTGTGTATAGGTATTATACTACAGCACATTTAAGATCAGCTGGAAATACACCTTGTGATAAACACAAATTAAAGACATGGGTCAGTGGTTTCGATATAGGTTCAATAATCATTTTGAGTGTTCTAGTAGTGATACCATCAACACCCGGAGCTACATTATTTTTTAAAGTTTTAGCAATAGTTATAATTTCTTTATCACTTACGGGAAACATGAACATTGATGATGATGATGATGATGATGATGATGATGAAGAAGAATAAGAAAAGGAAGAAGAGAGTCTTGTGTTTTTGTTTATTTTTGATGCTATATTGTGTCCTATGTTTGTAAAATGAGCATTAAATTCGTTTGCAATATCATAATGATTCTTAATAATTAAGCCATCTTTATTTACTATTTCCATAATACTGCAGCTTTTATTTGTTGAAACGTTGGTAGCTTCGTTAATAGTCTGCCAAAATCTTTTGGGGTCATTCCTATTGTTGACAAATTTCTCTGAGTAGTAACTAACTTTCATATTTCTTATAACGCAAGTTAAGATATTTCTGTACCTTTTATATTTTTTTGATAAATCTTCATTCAAAGGTTCACGTTTTACTTTTTTGGCTAGTCTGTCTCTTGTGTGTATTGATTTAACAATACCCGAAGTGATCCAGGGTTTTATTTATTTATATTTATTGTGTACATTATTACAAGTATGAAAGGTATATTTAGCTATTAGATCGCGGAGTATTTTGTAAAAATTTTGAAAACTAACCTCAGCGTTTTGGCAATCAAAAACCGTTTCCCAGGTCTCTGAGCTAATATTTGAGACTAAGTCTTTGTAATTAATATGTTGCTTGCAATTATTATGTGAATTTATGATGGGATCCTTAATGCTATCTTTAGTAGTGATAGTGATTAGTCCAAATACCATAAAATGGTCTGTAATTTCACTATTATATACTCCAGATTTGAAATCTAAGTTAATAGATGTTTTGAAGAATATATTATCAAGGCATGCATTATATCGAGAAGGAGCATTTAAGTATTTCAGAAAACCATATTCATGCATAATATTCAAATGTCTGTTGCCAGAGTTACCTAAATTGTTTTCTAAAATTTGAATATTAATGTCACCTAAAATAATATGATTTTTAACGCCTTTTAGTTCATACAGAGATTGTTCAAAGCTATCCAGGAAATCAATTTTGCAGTTATTTGGAGATCTGTAAATTGCTGTTAGAGAAAATGGAATATCGCCTATAGAAAAGTCAAATCGAATAAAGTTGCAGTGATTAAATTCTACATACTTAGGGCAGACGTTAATATAATCTTTAAAATATACCACTATTCCATCACATTTATTATATTTATTTATTTATTTTAACGTATTTTTATAGCCGTGTATGTCAAAACCGTTATCATGATAGATCCAGGCTTCAGTAAGAACTATTATATCGAAAAAGAAAGTAAAATTTTCTAGTAATACACAAAATTCATCATAATTTTTATTTATACTATGAATATTTAGATGAAGAATTTTTTTAATGTGATAGACTAGTGCTAATATAACTGTTGCAGAGAGCGAGGTCTTCGAAATTTTCTGTGGCATTGTTGTTTTCGTGGTAGTACTGGTTAAGTTTATTTATAATACTATTGTTTTTTTAGTAGGTTACTTTACGACACTTTATCAACAGCTTAGGTTATTTAGCGTCTGAAGGAGATGAAGATGATAATGCCGGTGAAATGAGTCCGGGGTCCAGCACCGAAAGTTACCCAGCATTTGCTCATCTTGGGTTGAGGGAAAACCTCGGAAAAAACCTCAACCAGGTAACTTGCCCCGACCGGGAATCGAACCCGGACCACCTGGTTTCGCGGCCAGAAGCGCTGACCGTTACTCCACAGGTGTGGACCATAATACTATTGTGTTCCATTGTTCGTTAACATTAAGAAAAATACTAGAAAGTAAAGATTTGGAATAATATGCAAGACTTTACAGGTTATTTATGTCATATGTACTACTTATCTTAATAACCGGACTTCTTTCATCTCTGCGAACCAGTACTTTTCAACCCTTGTCCAGACGAATTGGTAGCCTTTGTTCCTGGCGGCATCTCTTGTGCTATTCAGCAGATTTCTAGTCGCGGCTGTTAAATGGTCCCCTGCTGAGAACCTTCCGGTAGATAGATTCTCGTTCAATTTCTGAAGTGGGATGCCGGGTCCGTTGTTGTCCTTTCGCGCCAGTGTTGCCAGGTCTCCGGAAATTTCCGGAGATCTTCGGAATTTTTTAACTTCCCGTAAAAATAGGAAATAATGTTGTAATCTTCGGATTTTTTAATGTAGGAAATTATTTACTTTTTAAAAAAAAATCAATCTCTGGCATACATTAAAACTGATAGATGAACATTATATAGTTAAAGTTTTGTTAATATTTTATAACTTGACTATTAAAGTTTCCCTAAATATAAAATATGTAACACGTAAAAATGAACATATCTGGTCTGGAAAAACATCAATGAGGAGAAGAAGGTGGTAACTACTAATCAAATTGGTGATTAAAAAAATTAAAGTAGAAATCTTTTTATTATAGGTTCATGTATTGTAATAGAAGGTTATAATAACATTTTATGTGATTTTCGAAAGTGCTTCCGGAAATTGTGGATAAATCTCCGGATTTTTTTCATTACAACCTCCGGAAATATTTTTTAAAGGTCTGACAACACTGTTTCGCGCCTCGTTCTTGTAGCACTGCAACCATTCATCCTTGCTCCTTCTCCTCATGAAACGGATGAAAATGGGTCGGGGTTTACCTGCCTTGGATGGGAGTCGATGCGCTACACTGATGTCCGGGACGTATTGGCTGCCTCCAATGGCTACTGACACATTGTCTATCACTTCATATATGTTTTCATTAGGAACTTCTGGCACTCCAAAATCGACATTGTCCCTTCGTGAGTATTGTTGTATTTCACTTATCTCCTGCTTCAGCAATTCGTTCTCCTTCGCTAAATTTCTGATTTCTTCTTTTGCTGACTTCAGCTCCTCGCTAAAGACATCAAATTTATTCGAAATAAATTCTACAGATTTCTTGAGGTCACTCACTTCCCCGTTAATGAAAGATTTAAACTCCTCAAACATTTTCTTCATAGTATTGATGACAACACTATGATCGTCCGCCACTTTTTTTTCCTCGGATGTCGATGCGTCACTTTTGTTGTTCCCTGTTTGCTTCCTAACCATTTTCACTTTTATGACACTCTGGAACCGTTACAAAAACACGTCTGGCATTCACTGTTGCTCGAACTGAACTCATTATTATTATTATTATTATTATTATTATTATTATTATTATTATTATTATTATTATTATTATTATTATTATTATTATTATTATTATTATTGTGTTATATTGTGATGTCGGATAATTTTAAAAATTTCAGGCTTTATATGATCCTTTGGCGTGTTTATTTTAGAGTAGGACTTTAGAATAACAGCTGTGATGTTATTTTGAAACTCGATTCATTTATCTAATTAGATCAAATTGAGTAACATCCTCGAGTTCGTAGCGCCCCGAATTAGCTAGCTCACCTCTGGTTTCCGTTCCATGTAACTAGCTTGAGGTTATCTCGGCCATCCCCTTGTTTCACGTTTCTTATATAACTTGAGTCTCCGGGGACGACAGCTCTTATAACGTTGTGTAACCCTATTACACGTAGCAGTCCGTGGCTAAATTGGTTACATCTCCAACTTGACACCAAGAGAGCTCCGACTATTTGGTTCAGAGGTGCTCACTTTTTTGTAGACCTTGTTATACAGTCTTTACACATTCTCATTATTTTAGAAATACTATATTCTTGAAATATATGAATGAATTAAATCATTTACAATACACAATTTCCCGAAATGAATCAAATTCTTCTACCTTCCCAGCACTTCTACACTCAGTGGCCTTTGGGTCTTGTTCTTATTAAGACTTTCATACAAATTATACTAAAACACATATCTGATATCTGATGCAAATGTTATGAGGTTAACTGGATGTCGACCCTTTGAAGCGAAAACTAGAAGACAACAGAGAGACATGTCCTAGTGAAAGTTCGAATTTGCGACTGTATCTTGAGCGATATATTGAAGCGAAAATTATGTTCAGAGACGTTCAATCCTTTATGACCTTGCTGTATTATCATTACAAACTCAAATTAGTTTAGAAATATTATTGTTATGTACATAGGCTATATGATTAAATTAAATCACTAACAACATACAGTTTTCTGAATTGAAGCACATTCTGCTTGTTCTGTCCTCATTAGCCTTTTGGTATAGTTCTTATCTGGGCTTCCTTTGATGTAACACTAAAAATACATATTGGATAATGACGAGGTTTACTGGACGTTAACCCTTTGAATCAGAAGACAACGGACGACATTCATGCGCTAGTGGAGCTTGAAACTACGACTGTAAATTCATTGAGCGACACATTGATTGTACTCTCTGAAACTTGAGTATACCATGGACAATTATATGTTAAGTTCATTTAATGTACAGTCAAATATCATTGAAATATAACATGACTTTAGTGAAAGAAAATGTATATTATTCATAGAAAAAAATAAGTAGAGCAACAGTTATAAATTCTTTAAAACTGCGAAGTAAATTAATAACGGAATAAGTAAACGGTGACATATTTTAAAACAAATATGTGATCTTCAGAATTTATTACTGTTGATTTGTACAGGGACATCATTTAGTTTTACTTTAATTTTTATTGTACCTGAGTTTTTTAATGTACTGCACTCTCACCCCTTCTATTACTAAACTTCCACCCGTCCACCACACAGAACCAAGGCCGTATGTGCAGTCAAAGTCGTCTTACGTTCACAGTATACATTACTGAGTGAGTGAGTATAGTACGTTAATATGGTCGTAATTTCCAGTGAAGAGAGAGCATTAATTCATTATTGAATCATATTTTCGCACAGGTACTATGCGTCCGTTTGCTTACATTGCATTCCGGTCTTCGCCCAAACGTTTCTGCTGGCCCTTCTGTAAAGGCTAGTGGCTGGGCTGTCTTAGCTCTTTCCTGAAAATATTTGCTGTTAGAAATCGAGCGTCTACATAATATAATACAACTGTTTAAAATAATTTAAATAAAAGGGCTTCGTTAAGTAACTATTACAGTATCATTGCCTTCCTGTCTACGATAATATGCACAAAAGAACAGAAGCCTATATAGAAATGAACGGCCACTATTTTCAACAATTTGTTTAAATATCCAAAATTTGGTTATATTTAAAATTAAATGCACTCTCCATAACGCATGCGATTGTGCTGTATACAATATACTATACACTACATAATGAATACCTGAAGAGTTCAGTTAGTGACGAAAAACACCATTCTGTACACACCTACTCAAATGTTCGCGAGAAAATGTGATTGAGATTCTTGCCTGCTCCTTCTGCCTTTTTCTGATTACTTCCTTACTCTCTAATTGTGCATTCGGTTTTTACACCACATAATATATACATTATTCTTAGATATAGACCTATTTATTTATTTATATGAAGCATAGAGCAATCCAGGTGCTGTTCGATTCTAAATTGAGTACTCTCTTTTAAATTGTTTGCTCCGTCTTCATTATTTAGCTACATCGTTACGGTTTGAGGCACTCTTCTTTCCAGACGTCTCCAGTCTTCACGGTGTGTTGCTGTTCTGCACCATATTGCTCCTGCTGTTTTTCTGAACAGATCTGACCAACGCCGCCTCGGTCTGCTCTGGCCTCTCTTCCCTATTCTCGGGTACCATACAGTTGATGTATACGCCTATCTTGACTGGTTGAGCGTCAGCACGTGATCGCCCCATCTCCACTTCAGCTGTAGAGTTTGTACGTCTATATCCTTCATGCTTGTCCGGGTAATCACTTCTTGGTTGCTGATTCTATTTCTCCAGGATATGTGTAGTATTTTCCTCCTCATTTTCGTTGGATTACTCTTATCTTCATTTTGTTATTTGTCAGTGACAAAGTTTAACTTCTATATAGCATGACCGGGAAAACATAGCTCTCCAAAACATCGATTTTTAACAGGCGACTGAACAATTTGTCAAGGAGAATGAATTTTAGAGACCAGAAATTGTTCCTTCCAATTTTTATTCTTCTCTTGAGCTCCTCGACTGAACTTTCTTGAATGGTTACGAATTGGCCTGGTACAGCCTATATCAGGGCTGTGTGCTTTAAAGATCCGGTCTCGCGAGCGGTGTGACGTATGCATACTGTACGTCATTCAGTGTCGGTGCAGTGGTGACTCTGCAGAATAAAGGCGAACTTTGAAGACGGAGCTTCCGCTCATACACTAAAGCGTCCCGCTACTCCCAATGCTTCTAATGTATCATGGGAGAAGGAGTTCTTTTTGGTAGAGAGCAGTGGATTAGCAAAGTGTTTAATTTGGCATAAAACACTCCAACTGATTAAGAGGTTCAATATCCAACGACATTATTCTTTACAACATGCTACTGAATATGACAAATATGTTGATAATGAACGCCATAAATTAATACAACTTAAAGAAAATATTTCTCAGGTACAATATATTAGAGTATCTATTTGATATTTGCATTGCATTATAAGTTATTATACACTTAGTAATATATAATTTTAAATTATACAAGTATTATGATATATAATATTATATATCTTGAACTGTAATATACTATACTATGATATATCATAATATTTGTATAATTTAAAATTATATATTACTAAATGTACTGTAATAACTTATAATGCAATATAAATATCGAATAGGTACTCTAATATATATATCATATCATATCATATACCGCATCGCATCACATTATGTTATATTATATTATATTATATTATAAACGGTAAAGGTAAAGGTATCCCCGTAACATGCCATGAAGGCACTTGGGGGGGCATGGAGGTAGAGCCCCATGCTTTCCATGACCTCGGAACTAGAATGAGGTGGTGTGGTCGGCACCACGTTCTGGCCGCCTTTTACCCCCGGGAAAGACCCGGTACTCAATTTTATAGGAGGCTGAGTGAACCTCGGGGCCGTTCTGAAAGTTTGGCAACGAGAAAAAATCCTATCACCACCTAGGATCGAACCCCGGACCTTCCAGTCCGTAGCCAGCTGCTCTACCAACTAAGCTACCCGGCCGCCGTTATATTATAATTATATTATATTATATTACTGTATATTGTATTATATTATGTTATGTTATATTATATTATATTATATTATATTATATTATATTATATTATATTATATTATATTATATTATATTATATTATATTATATAGTAACAGGATGGCAATAATGCACTTAGTGAATCGGCCATGAGAATTAGCTACAATATTTGCCACGAAATTGCAAAGGAATTGAAAACATTCAACGAAGGTGAATTCATCAAGCGATGTTTAATTACATTGGCAGATGAACTCTGTCCACAGCAAGTAGGGGAAGTGGAAGCCATATGTCTGTCTCATAGAACCGTGGTGAGGAGGTTGCAGTATGTGCGTATGTCTTATGTAAATAAGTGTAATGATTTGTGTGTCTGCATAGAACGAAGTTTATTTCATTAAATTAATAAGAGTGTTATAAATTCTGTAATGTACAATGGATTGATGTAATATCCTTATGAACTAATATGTACTGACAGACTGAATGACTAGAACAACCGTGGCTCTTGTTACATTAATGCAGGGAAGGTAGCTGTAATGCGAGTCCGCCACTGCGTAAGCGTTCTGCTCTGGCTTGGAATTGAAGCGCCTTGCGGAGCGAGGGCAACTCTGGCCGACTAGACTGAGCCGCTCTCATGCCCGGCCCTGGCCTATATACATATTCTTGGGTCTATTCGATAGAATATCATATAGGTAATCAAATTAAATTAAATTTAATTTAATTTAAAATATAGTACAATAGAGCGTCTCGTTTATGTACAGTGTAAACGTAAACAAAGTGCAGGTAACATGTGGGGGGAGGACAAGCCGTACGATAAACACGAGGTTTTAGTTACAACATTTATGATGGAGCATTAATTGAAATTATATTTCCCCAAAACATACAAAACAAAAGAGCACAAATTGCATAACGTTATCATATACACATTTTAACAAACAAGCAAAAAAATTGTAACGTTGAAATAATTCAATTAACAAATCAAATTTTTGCAATTCATTGGAGTATACTGATGTGAAGTGACAACACTATTTCCTAAATATAATTATTCCTTCTCAAAGCTCAGTTTATTCAGATACAGTTCAGACCAATATACTGTAGTTTTGTTAATTCACCCACAGAAGACGATGATATTATGTTAGTCGTACAGCAAATGAAATTCATGGCCGTAAAAAATGCTGCTTGAAAGCAACATCATGTAAGTAGCAAAATTTGATTTGTTATATTGAATTGTTTCAACGTTAGGTCTACAATTGCTTGTTTCTTAAAATGTGTTTGTGATAACGTTATGCAATTTGTGTGTTTTTGGAAAATATAATTTCAATTAATGCTCCGCCATATATGTTGTAACTAAAACCTCTTGCATCCCTCTACTGTACAGGGTAACATAAGTGAGTAGCTAATACAGTTGAAAATAATCAGAGGAACTACAACTTCCTCTTTATATAGAGTGTAGATTAAATAGTTAAAAAACTACGCGTTGATACTGATCAGGAACACGAAGTGTGTGAGGCGCTCTGGTACA
Organism: Periplaneta americana; assembly: GCF_040183065.1. NCBI lineage: Eukaryota > Metazoa > Arthropoda > Insecta > Blattodea > Blattidae > Periplaneta > Periplaneta americana. The sequence continues at coordinate 145,395,998 of NC_091124.1, read as the reverse complement.
TAGCGTTTATCTCTCGAACTGATGATCGTTGAAAAACTGTCTGAACTTGTGTTTATAATACCTTCGAATTTGAAATCAACCCACATTAAGTTCTCTTAACTCTTCCATCTCTCTCGGGTTTATACTGTGTTAGAGTGTACCCTACTCGTATATTTGAGGGACAGTGTACTTGTTACATGACACGATGCCCATGGCTTTATTTTTATTTTCCTTCTGATGGAAGCAATGGTGAGAATTTTTACTACCCTTGGAAATGCATTGTCGGATTTGAACTTGAGAACGTCTGATATAATGACAAGCGTGCTAACTCTTTTGCCAACAAAAATGACAGATAGTTTTTATAACTTCAAAGCGAACTGGTACGAAGCATTCAGTCTGTCCACCAGCCCCGTTAAAGTAGTCAGTTGGTCGGCATGCCGACAGTGTGTTAGGCATGCAGCACGTCGTAGGACGCATTCGTTAATTATATTTTTCAGCTAAAACAAACGGCTGCTCTGTGACATGCCTGTCGGCGACCTTGTACTCTTTGCTGCTTGTCAGATGTAACCTGAATAGAATATAACTTTGCATAAAGTACAGAACACAGTCAAATGTTTAAAAAAAATGTTCTAAATTATGGTTTATTTAACGACGCTCGCAACTGCCGAGGTTATATCAGCGTCGCCGGTGTGCCGGAATTTTGTCCCGCAGGAGTTGTTTTACATGCCATTAAATCTACTGACATGAGCCTGTCCCAATTAAGCACACTTAAATGTCATCGACCTGGGCCGGGATCGAACCCGCAACCTCGAGCACAGAAGGCCAGCGCTATACCGACTAGCTACCCAGGCCGACTCAAATGTTTAAATGATTTATAGTTGTTTTGTAGTAATAACGTTCGAAAGCTCGGAATGCGGCTTGAATATAATGATCTTAAAACTTTAATTGCCTACGATTGAATAATAGCTTCCCTTTAAAATGATTTAGAGAGAAATTTATTAATATCTGTATCTCCATGTTAGGCGAGGAGCATACAATAGAAGCAAGAGCATAGGTAAGAGGGAAGAAGTCATCAGCGTGACTCCGTCGGGTCGGCTAAGGCGCTTGCCTGCCGGTCTGAAGTTGCTCTCGGACGCGGGTTCGATCCCCGCTTGGGTTGATTACCTAGTTGGGTTTTTCCGAGGTTTTCCCCAACTGTAAGGTGAATGCAAGGTGATCTATGGCGAATCCTCGGCCTCATGTCGCCAAATATCATCTCGCTGTCACCAATCTCATCGACGCTAAATAATCTCATAGTTGGTACAGCGTCGTTAAATAACCAACTAAAAAAATAGAGGCAAGAGCATACGAGAAAGTGAGATAAAAAGGAGAGATATTTGGAAGGGAAGGGTAAGATATATCGGAAGAAGAGAAGGCGGGAGGAGAGGAGATGGATTTTTTAGTTGGTTATGTAAAGACGGTGTATCAGCTACTAGGTTATTTAGCGTCGAAGAGATTGGTGATAGCGAGATATTTGGCGAGATGATGCCGAGGATTCGCCATAGATTACCTGGCATTCACCTTACGGTTGGAAAAACCTCGGAAAAACCAACCAGGTGATCAGCCCAAGCGGGAATCGAACCCGCGCCCATCGTAACTTCAGACCGGCAGGCATGCGCCTTAACCGACTGGGCCATGTCGGTGGGTGATAGGGGATGGATAAAGATAACAAAGAAAAGAAGGACTTGGAAGGGAAGACAGTCCAAGAGAAAAAAAACGATAATGTAGGATAAAGGAGAGGAAAATAGAAGACAGGAATAAGAAAAGTCGAAAGGAGGAGTAAGGACTGAAGGAATAGGGGAAATGGGAGGAGACAGATGCGGCGTAAGAGGGAAGGAGGAGATCAGACAGGGAAAACGATGGAATAGAAAATAGTAGAGGACAGAGAACTGAAAATATAAATAAGAGAAATTAGGAGATGAAATAAGTTAGGAAAGGACATATTAAGAAAAGTCGAGAAAAGAGGAAATTAAATTACAATAAACAGAAAAAGGAAGAAAGGGAAGTGAGATATTGATAGCGAAAGCGACGAGGGAAAAGAGAGAAATAGAGAAAAGAAAGAGTAGACAGTAGATAAAGAGGAATGAACGGATAATGAATTGGATTAAGGAGAAGAGGAGAGGAGAGGAGAGGAGAGGAGAGGAGAGGAGAGGAGAGGAGAGGAGAGGAGAGAGAAGTAGAGCAGAGAGGGCGGAGTGGAGTGATGTAGAGAAAAGAGCGAGAATAAGGCATGATGCAAAAGGGAGAATGGAAGTAAGGAGGGAGGAGAAAAAAAGACAACAAGCAAAATAGAAGACAAGATACAGAAAGGAGAATAGTTGAGAGAAAGATCAGGTGAGAGAGAGCAGAAAGTGAAGAGAGAAGATAGGATGGGGAGAGAGGATACGAGAAAGACAAAAATGGTATAGGAGAAGTAAAGATGAAGATTTTACGTCAAAATCAATTATTTGGGTAATTTGAAGTTGTGACATCGCTTTGAGGCTTTTTTAATCCATTAAAATACATACATTATTTAATTTACGGCCAAAAGCATGCTTTAGGTCATTTTGCGCAATATTTTTGTCCCCTGTATATGAAACTTGTGAAAATCTCAGAATATTCTCTTAATAACAAGAAATAAAATACTGGTAAATCAAGACTTTGAGTTCCGACCCCAGCAATCCGATCTGAAATGAAAGAATTAACTGTAATTACGTGGTGGCATAAATACACTTATAATATATGCGGGCTCAGAATGACAAGGTTCTATCTGACATTTTTAGCAAAATTGAGATTTTTGTTGCATTGAATTCTGCTACTTCACAGCTATCTACCCTATCAATTATATGTTGATATTACAATTATTTTGTGTGATAAAGTTAGTTTGAGAAGGTTCTTATCCGCATTGATTTTATTAACAATCAAACTTTTAAAATGCTCTCCTGTAAAATGTACTAAACACTAGATAGAACCTTGTCATTCTGAACCCTCAATATTATGCTGTTATTATATTGGCTGTTCATTTCAAAGTGTGTCATGACGTCACTGTTGTGAGTCAGCGATTTGAAGCGAGTTTCAGATTTTATGTTAGAGAAGTTGCCTGTTAATCAAGGCGTTCAATCTGACATTGAGAACGTGTACGGTATAACTTGAACGTCGTAGCAACAGATGGTGGTCTGTAAAGTCTGTGTGCTACCATAACCTCTTTCGAACTGTGTTTTGCGCGGCCAAGTCGTACGCAGGGTATTTGTTATCATCGGTCGCGTACGGCAACATTCCACAATACAAATCAAATTCTCCGGGTCCATGTTGACCGTCGAAGTTAATGTCAACAAAGACGTAAGTAATCGTCTTAACCCTCTCCACATATCCCGACAGTAAGAAAAAAA